>NC_139352.1:79300125-79595125 GCF_055883805.1 Amblyomma maculatum | reverse complement strand
CGATGGATGAGAAATTAGAGCACACACAAAAATTTGGTGGGTCTTCGATATGGCGAAAATGATTGCGCTCTTAACGAAAGCAGCTATCAAATTCCTGTTCGCGTCTTTCATGCCATGCAACCAACCTACTGATTACGAATATCCATTACGAAGTGCAGCAGTGGTGTCTGCGTTTGTTTACGGACGGGTACGGAAGGTGCGCCGAGCCCGGGTAACAAATTTTAAAGCGCGCGGGCTGGCCACGCAGTTTTCACTACGTACAGTGGCGACCAATATGAAGATGATCGCTCGAGCGGCGACCGAGGCAAGGAGCAGCGCCACGTTACGTCATCACCCTCCGTGGCAAGGGGAACATCAGAGTAGCTTCCCTCTCTCTTTTCACAGCCCGTTATACCTAGTGGCACGGCCAGAGGCACATTATTTTATGTTTTTTTTTTTTTTTTGGGGGGGGGGGGGGGGGTAGCCTCACCTTAATTTATATTCCTTGACTTGCTGTCACTCCCTTCTAGCAAGTTCCGAATTTCGTTATTTTTTTACGAGTCAGCAAACAGATACGCGGTGTCGTAATCTTGGGAGGACGGCCGGTGACTTTTTTCTATGCATTACCAGTCCGGCACATGTGGGCCGTAGAAACAGTGACAGTGTTATCACAACCTGTGACGCCAGAAAGACCCGCCCCTGCTATATTGGCAAAAATTAAAACGAAATGATATACAATGCAGATAAACCGAAGCCCAGAGAACAAACACAGGAAAAAGGTGACCACGTAGTCATAGGGGTGACGGTTGTAGCCCGGAAGAGCCTACGAGGGAAAGAAGACAACGCACTCTTTATCGTAGCAGTTCCGATATCGGCCGCTATGCATCTCGAAAGACCCGCTGGTCGCCGCTCGCGCGATCACCTTCACATTGATCGCGACTGTACATTTGGCACCCTAAATCAAGTTTCAAGAGCCACAAGTCGCATAGAGATAGTAGAGTGCCGTCCGATGTGTACAGCCTTCGAGTACGCGCCCTGCGGTGCAGCATACAGCACTTCCCCTTCCTCGCAGAATAGTTTGATTGGCGTAATATATTCAAATTCCAATTTTATTCTGCAAACAAAAGTTTACATGGAGGACAGGAAAAAAGCTGTCAGAACACCTTGAGGAGCCCTGACCCCCAACCACATGGGCAGCAGAGGAGCGTGCGGCTACAGGAAAACAGTATGATGACGAAAGCATACAGGATTCATGGAACATCGCTTAAAAGATGAACATTTTAAAGCAAAGAAAGTGAAATCGCTATGTTACATCATTGTACAAATATTGAGCGCAGTTCTCTTGGCGGTATACGATAGATGTTAGTGTCAGTTTCTTGAATTATTCGATTTAGAAATGTGGGTAATTGGAATTTCAACATCTGATGCCCATCATTTGTTCTACATTTTGCTACATGCCACCTTTCAGGATGGCGTACATTATAAAGGGGGAAGTTTTCTGTTAGCCGTGCGAGGCTTGTTATGGAATTATTATTTTTTAATACACCAAGTTTATACATGCGGCATAGCTTGTAATCATACATTGATGAAACAGGAATTATGTTGTGGTTCCTAAATAAACCTGCAGTGTGAAAACGATATGAAACTTTACACGCTAGGCGGAAAGCTCTTTTTCGGAAGACAGCTAGTTTGCTAATGTTTCCCGCTGTTGTTGTTGACCAAACCAGAAACGCGTGACTTAATAAAGAAGAGAATAAAGAAATGGATATGAGAATGTTAACAGAGGTAGGGAAGAAGTAGCAGTGGCTGCGCATAATGCCGATTGTCCTCGACAGTTTGTTAATACTGTAGTTCCCATGATCATCGCATGTCATATTTTGTGAGAAGTACATTCCGAGGGATTTAAAGTTTTCAACCACTTCGATTTCAGTGTTATTGAACAAAATATGCGGCAATTGTGCATGTGTGTGGCGAGGGTGAAATAAAACAGCTTTCGTTTTATTATTGTTTAGTTTTAGGCAGTTCATTTGAGCCCATGCATTAATTTTTGAAAGCGCGCTATTGGATTGACTACCTAAATCTACACATGATCTACATGAAAAAAAAAAAAAAAACTAGTGTCATCAGCATAAATTATGCAATGTGCGGTTTCTTCAATGCGGACTATCTCATTGATGTAGAGGATGAATAGAAACGGTCCGAAAATGCTTCCCTGAGGGACAGCTGTTTTAATGTATTTTATCCAGGAATGTTCTCCTCCTATGGTGACAAATTGAGAACTATATTGCAAGTAGGATTTTATAATTAATTAGTGATTTTATGATTTATTTTATGATTAATTAGGTCAAAGGCTTTTGAAAAATCCAGAAAAAGCCTACCCACCATATTTCTGCATTCAAAGCATTCTAAAATGTATTTCTTTTGGTTAAGTAATGAAAGTTCTGTAGATTTGTTTTTGCGGAAACCATACAGTGAAGAATTTATCAAGTTGAAGCGGTCACTGAAAGAAGTCCGGCATTTCAAAATTATTTTCTCCCAACCTTTGGAAAATACGGGTAAAATAGTATAGGTCGGTAGTTGGACATGTCATTTTTATCACCCTTTTTAAATACAACAGTTACCTTTGCTATTTGCATACTGCGGGGAAAATGTTCTGTCGACAAACAAATATTAAAAATATGTGTAAGACAAGGTGCTAGTATATCGATTGCGTGCTTTACAGGCCTTATTTGAATATTGCAGGCATCTACGGCGTTACTATTGTTCAGGGCTAAAAATGTCACTAAAACCTCACTATTTGAAACTGGTTCTTAAAATATGGTTC
The DNA here is from genome assembly GCF_055883805.1 of Amblyomma maculatum. Lineage (NCBI taxonomy): Eukaryota > Metazoa > Arthropoda > Arachnida > Ixodida > Ixodidae > Amblyomma > Amblyomma maculatum. The sequence goes on along the minus strand of NC_139352.1, from coordinate 79,592,322 downwards.
AGTTACTGCGTTCATTCATATAATTTAGGTCAGAGCTGTAGGTGGTAGTGCCATCGACTGAAAGAAAGAAGTCATTGAATGCGTTGGCTAACTCAGCGCCTTGAATTTCTACACTATCTTCAACAATTTTAATAACAGATTCGGATATACTGTTAAATACACTGTTACGTGCCTTCCAAAAATTGTCACGGCATCCCTCTGTAGAGTTAAACAGGTTAGAATAATCATGCTTTTTTGTATTACGAAGGTGATTGGTTACAAAATTTCTGTGTTTTTTGTACTCTTAACGCTTCGGGGGATTTGCTGACTATAAATGCTTTGAACAGTTGATGTTTCTTTTTTATAAGTTTGATGCTTTCTCTATTTATCCATGGTTTCCGATTTTTTTCCCATGTTTTTAATGTCTTCAACAGAAAACAAGCAGCTTATTCACAACAGCACAAACAAGTAATTTCAGAGAACTTTTCCATAAATATATCTTATGCCAAATTGGGGTCGATCACTGCAAACGCGCGGCTTACGCAGTCTCTAAAAGCAGTTAGCGTTTCAGGTGTGATAAGTCTATGAATATTCCGAACGCAGCTTTTTAGGTGTGTTAATAACTTGACAACCATAAACATTGGCAGGTGGTCACTAATATTGTTATTTAAGGTTCCAGCACTAACAATGGAATAATCTAAGTTGGTTATAAACAGATATAGAAGTGTTGTTGATTGCGGGGTGATCCGCGTAGGGGACATTATGTAGATTTGACAGGAATGAGAGTTTAGTAGTGCTTCTAGTTCTATCTTAGCCTTGCTACCTGCTAATATGTTAATGATGAAGTCGCCACCTATAAATAGTGCATATTTTCTTTCACTGATGAATTCTAAACGAGAATCTAAAAAAAGAAAAGAACAAACTGACATTAATTGAGGGAGGTCGGTAACAAACACAAAAGATGCACCACATCGTACAGCGAGTGTCTCATAAACGGGTGTGATGAAGCAGAATTCAGACATTAATTCAGAATGTATTGAGTTTGCGATCGACATTGCTACGCCACCACCTCTCTTTCCTGTGCGCAGTAAGATTTGTACGTTGGAAATGCAAACAGATCTTCTTCAGAGGCAAACCATGTTTCTGAAAACATGACCACATCAAAGCGTACTTGCGCTTCACCGAAAAAATGATCGAGTTCATCCTGCTTATTTCTACCCGATCTAGGGTTAAAATGAACACAACTGAGGCACTTTCGGCGATCAGAGTCATACAAGTTTTTAAGGTTCGTGACATCTACTAGTTCAGTTGAAAAAGGAGACATGATGAAAGGAAACCAAAAGAGAGATCAGAAGGCACTGTCAAGTGAAACAGTGTCAGCGCTTATCGAGGTCATCAGCACAACGAATGTGCACGCACCCTCTCTTTTCCTTACAAGAATCTTGCCATTGCAATGCCAAGTAAAACGGTAGTCATTGTTCTCTGCCCGTTCTTTTGCGCAGCGAAGCAGCTCTCTGTTTTGCTGGGTCATGTTTTCAGTAATTGAAACACTCGATGAATTATTTCTGAGAGCTTTCCGCTTTTTCACACACTTATCCCTGGTTGACTGCTGGGAAAATCGAACAATAATTCCTGGCACTTCGTTTGACTTTGATGGGAACCTGTGCACAGCGCTAATGTCATTACCGGTCAGGTATGGCAGGTTTACCGCCTTAACCACATTATTCAACTTAGCGATCAAGTCCTCGTTTGGCGAAGCTTGGACGCCATGCACTTCTATGTTTAGCTTCCGGCTACGGAACTCAAGATCGTTAACAGTCAGTTTCAGTTGACTGTCGGAGGAAGCGCATGCCGCCTCTAATTTGCCTACACGGCTGTTCATACCACTGATGTCGTTTTGCTGTTTAATCTGCCGATCAAGATGTCATCGTACTTCTCGGACAATAACTCAGTTGAGTCCTTAATCTCGCTAACCTGAGTAGGCAGCCCAGCAAAAGCATCGAGCCTTCGAGTCAAGTCTGCCAGAAAAACAGCTCAGAATCAGGGTTCGTTTTGTCCCCACATTTGGCTTTTGAACGGCAAGCTGCACATCGTCATGCCCTGCAGCCGCTCTCGCCTTTAGTCCTAAATGTTGTCTCTGACGAGCCAGAACGACTACCGATATGGTAAGAAGACTCACATTCGATGCACTTGAAGAAGCGTCTGTCGTCTGGCATGGGCTCGTCGCAGGACTGGCATGTGTTTTCCATGGCGCTTGCTCCAGATACGCCCCGTAGCACTCAGTTTAACAAAACTTACTGCATGTAGCAAACAGCACAGAGCAAAATCACGAAACACGGTGGCGACGGCGATAGTAGCGAAGCAGCATTTATCAGGGCAGTAAGTGAATTTATCGACCTGGATAGGCAAAAAGAGAGCAGATAAGCCAAGAGCCCGTCCACCACCGCTGCCGCCGCCCGTGTGCCCAGTTGCAATCCGCCTTCTGCGGGCGGATGTGGCGCCATCATGCGGGAAGCGGTGGGAAACACATTGGACGGCAGTGTAGCAGACGACACGAAGGAACACCATGCGAAATGGGCACGCCAACGCAGGTAGAAAGCGAAAGATCCCTCTTTTTTTTTCCCCCCTTTGAGGCGGAAATTAGTAATAGTGATTGCAGTTTCGTGATCACGCAGTATTGGGGAATGTTTCAGCGTTTTTACTATCCACTCACAGCACATGCATATACTGTATTCGTGTTGTAAAAGCGAGTAGCGCGGGCCCTGGCGAGGGCTATGTTCGACTTGACAGAATGAGACTCTTTCAGCGTGCAGATTCAAGACCGACTTAAATTTATTGTAAAAGAACAATCGAAAGAATAGCGTGGAGGCAGAGAGAGAGGGATTTCAAAAGGCAAAGCAGCCAAGGGTTTGTTGATGCTGCAGAGCTCGGTGGAATCGTCTCCTGCGACGTACGAGTGCGGGGTGTGTTGAGTTCCGAGCACAATGCGGTCACCGCGGCGCCAGCATGGTGCAATGGGCGTCGCTTCCTCCTCGCGTCATCTACAAGCGTGCAGCTTGTATTTCATCTACGAAGCTCAGCAGAGAGGCACTTATCCACACCCCCTGAACAGGACATTGTCCCGGCCGGAATGCACACCTGCAGGAAAGAAACGCGCGGCATTTTTCTGGCAATGGATAATTCAGAGCTGTAGCCGGTTTCTGCTCCCAGAACAGATATGGTCGCAGTGGTGAAAAGGTTCTCAATGCACTGAGAATGAGATTCCGCAGCGATTTCTGCGGAATCAACGACTGCATGATGACACATGCGCATCTCCTGCACATCGGATGCGCATGTCGGTCAGGAACCAACGCTGTTCTACGTCCAGAACGCTCCACTCCGCAAGTGAACGAGCATGAACCTTCCAGGAAACTCATTTATGCCTGGTGGTTTCTGTGCCATTGCAGACGTTTGGACGAGGATGACGACTTTCAAGCTCCCTAGTAAAGTGCAGCTGATTGCGTACACCGAAGGAAAAAAATCCGAATGCTTTGGCGAGAACGAAGGCGAGCTTGTAAGAGAAAAAAGTAACGCTGTGCGTCGTGCAAGAGTGCGAAGTGCGTCAACAGATTCAAGCGCCCGGATAGTGTTTCAGACATGATCAACTCCCTAGGTTTAGAATCCCTTCAGGCAAGGCACACTGAAGCAAGGTTGAAATTTTTGTACCTAATATACAACAGTCTGATTAAAATTAACTCCCATGATTACATTACTCCTGTTTCGCGCGCAAGTACGCGTTTTAATCACGGAAAAATGCTAGAATAAATGCGAGCATACTCTAATACAATTAATCATTCTTTTTTTTTGTCAAAACAATAGCAGAGTGGAATAATCTGCCGAATGTGGAAATGTTTATTGATAACTTGAGAGCCTCACGCATGTGAAACTTTGTTTGTTTTTTAAATCATCTGTTTTCCCTTCCATGAAGCTCGTGTAACTTTGTTGTACATTTTTTGATTGTATCTTTGCTCACCCCTGCTTGGAGTCAAATAACTCCGCAGTATTACTAAGTAAATAAATAAATATGCTTCGAGCGGCAAAAACAAAAATACTACAGGTATTTATGCCTCTAAATGAAATATGCATGATGAAAAGTACCTCTGGAGCTCGCACCCAGCCTGTAAATGCAGCACTGATAGCTGCAATGAGGATTTGTTCGGTGCGTGTTTGCTTCATGTGCGACGCTGGCTGATGGCGATGTATTTTGTCGTTTGTTTTCTTTATGTGCCAAAGGTCCAGATAGAGCAGATATCACAGGCGGCTGAGTGTGCTAGACCGTAATATTTAACATGTTTTATTGTGACTGCCGCCTGACTAACAAGAAAAAAACATGGCGTTTGTTGTGATGCACCGCCGTTCGCGAGCCTCATGACCAGCTCAACCACTCAGCTCGCGAAAGGCGGGGCATCATAAAAAAGTCGCGATAAAACATGCTAAATATTACGGTCTAGCGCACATAGCTGCCTTGTGCTACCCGGCCCCTTCACACATAAAGAAAACAAACGACGAAATACATCGCGATCAGGCCCCGTCGCTCATAAACCAAACACGCACCTAGCAAATCCTCATTGCGGCTATCACTGTTGGGTTACAGGCTTGGTACTAACTTCAGTAAGTACTTTTCATCATGCACATTTCCTTTGGATGCATACATACCTGTAACGAAGGGCTTTTCGCACAGTCGAGAGCATGTAGTCGGTTGCTGAGGTCGCCCATTCACATCTTGATGCTTGGTGGCCCTAATTCAAGCTTCACGTTTGGTCGCGGCTCGCCGAAGTGAACCTGATAAACCGCGTCTTGCACCCCGGCACACCTCGAGAGTGGCAACCGTACGCGGCAGATGTGGTTTGCATCGCTTTGCCAAGCCTGCGATGGTCACCGTGCCGCCAGCTCCCGTGCACTGGCGGCGACGAGAAACGCCGTCGACGCCGTCCAATATGTTTCCATCAGTCGCCGCTGGGGCTTCGCGCATGCGCATAGAACTCGCGCAAAAGGCAGGTTCCGGCACCAGAAACACGACAACACCTCCACGAGTTCCGTGACGTCAAACAGGGGGCAGTTCCGCAGTCGCCGCAGCATATGAAGTCTGGATAGGCCAAAAGAGAGCAGATAAGTCAAGATCCCTTCCACCACCGCCGCCGCCCGTGTGAGCGGTACGTCGAAAAATGACCGACCCCAGCCGCATAGAGAATGTAGACGACCAATTCGTAACGCCTGCCGCACCGGGTACCGCGAGCTTACCGCAATGGTGCTGCCGGCGAGAGCGGCGGACAACATGCAGCGTTGTTCCCTTTACGCCCTATAGTAGTCGCTAGGCCAAACTCTGTTTAACATCGAAACAGCAGCGGGCGGCGCTTTGCGATTGGTAAGCGCTATAGTAAATGGTCTATTCGTAAAACTTCCTTACCGTAAATCAAAATGCCTCACAGTAAAAGAAAACCGTAATTTCGGTGACGTCTTTGCAGCGGAGCTAGAGTAAGAGATCGGATGAACCACACCAGCAGATGCGCATGCGGGAGATAGATTTGCTTGTATGGCAGTCAACTCCAGAGTCTGGTTGAAGATCAGCGATCCTCAGCATGTATTGGCTAGTTTTTGACATTCCTTTATCCAAGCTCGTATTTTTTTAACAGACCAACCAATTATAGCGTGTTTTTGTTCTGACGGTGTCTCGCAAAGGATCCACCGTATCAGCGCCGACTGTGGCAGGCGGATTAGCTTATGTCGTGCACGGAAAAGTTGTCGACACAGCCTCGAATTTAAGCCATCACCTGGTACTCACGACGCCAAACTCCTTTATCAGAAGCATCCTCGGTATCAGGGTGGGATGCGTACTAAGCACACATGCGTTCTCAGATCCAGAGAGGGTGGGTGCCGGATCGCTGGATTCAATTATCGCTAAGCTCCTTGTCCTTAGGAACTCATTGCTAATTATTGTGTCCTATTAAATTCGTGAATCCCTCAACATAACATACCACCCATTGCTGCAAGGAATGCATTATAAGTGTGAGTTCAAAGTGCTAGACAATGATTCCATGAACGATGCTATTTGCAAACAAGCTGTCGATCATGTCTGCGGTGTGTCAGGCTGTTTCTGAGTAGCGCTGACGTTCCTTTCCCATGCCAGGATTAAGATCGTTGCATGTCAGGATAAGGCGCGCCCAGTAGGGCCGCTGCATCGTCGCTGTCGTCTGCTTGACGCTCCTTCACGACTGTGACGTCATGAAATACCGTGTTGGCCGTAAAAATTACCTGTTCCGCAGCGAAAGTACCGAGTCTCGAGCGGTATCTTTAAAATTGCTTTGTGGGAAAATTAGGCCGTCGTCAACTGTGTTTTTGGCATACGTAATCTTGATGTTGAGAAAACGTCTGGTGCAAATTTCGTCGATATTTGGGAGCACCAAAAAATCGATGGAGGTGCCTTTTACGATTATCACAAAGCAGGTTCATGGCTCCAGTCCGCTGTTTTTCTTGCTCATCCTTATTTGTGAAATGCACTTCTGAACTCTCTTAATCTCGAATTCCTTAAATTGTCCCTCATTTTTCCGGTACATACTTTGTAGTATAGAGTCGTTAAGCTACCATATTACGTGAAAAAGCCTCGCTTAGCCAAGCTGTGTGCACGTGGCTGCAGGACCTAGACGTAGCATGCCTGACTGTCTCTCTCTCTCTGACTTAAACGCAAGGTCCTGGAGGGTTCGATACTTTCACCCTTCCATCACAATCCACCTTTTTCAAAAAGCCGCTATGTGCGTGCGCGCCTCTCTCCTGGTTGAAAACGAACCTATAGCCCCAGCTGCACATGCGCTGTTCTTGGCCTCCGCGATCGGCGCAGCCGGAACTGATCTCGGGGGCCATGCGCAGTTCATATTCCTGACAGGCGTATGCAACAGGTGGCTGTAGCTTTCAAGTACCCACATCCCCATTTCTCAGGCGGCTGTGCCTTCCAAGGACGTTTTCAACCAGCAGCAGACGAATTTTGAACCGCTCCCAGAGGGCGCCACATTTTGTGAAAAAGGCGGATTCAGAAGCCCTGGTTGACACCTCCTGCTAAACCAATCATCTCACGTGGTCACATGACGTCGCATAACACTAAGACAAATCAGTGTCCGACTGAGTCAGCTGCCAGCTGTTACCTGTCAGAGGGATACCCATCTCGATATAATAAAAGCATTACACACACAAAACAAGGGCGGGGAATGAATTTTCGCTCACAACTCCGATAACACCGACAACTGCAATGTCGGATTTTCTGGAGAGTGAAGCCTTTAACGCGGTCGAGTTAAAAATAGGACAAACTATGTAGCGAGATATAGTTTTTACGCTTTTTATGGTCTCTATCTAGCACGACCCTCCTAGGGCGTTCTTCGTCCGAGACGAGAGTTTCGAACGTTCAAGCTCCGTCATACACGTGTTGTCGCCGACTCCGCACTCGTGGCCACTGCACCTGGGGTCTCGCTACGCCGCCGGATATCAAGTTGTGTCCTTGAAGAGCTCCTCGCTCTTCAAAGGACACAACTTGATATTATATACGCCACCGTCGGGTCTCCCATACTCGACGGCGAGGCGTACTACGCATCACACGTAGCACTGCGGGACAGCAGCTGCTGCAAAATCAGTCACGGTACCAAAGGATGGCGACCAAGGGCGAGCTGGGGGCGGTGTTCGCCACTACAAACATTTGCTGGGCCACACAGAAATGTTTTCGAGTGAGTTGTCTGATGGATCGACACGTTTCCTGAGAATGCAACTCGGACTATTGCCGCTGAATTTGGTTCATATAAGGAATGCCATAAAGACGCCGTTGGTATACTTAATTCTACCCCCGTCTTCGCAGCGTTCCAAGCGCGATCTCATCATGAATGTCCAGGCACCGTAGTGAAAAATCTGCATACTGCGGTATTTTGCTTTATTATTTTGTTTTTCCGGTAGCACGCTCAGGCAATCTTCGATGAATTGACTCTCGTCGATCACTTTCGCTTTAGACTTGCAGCCGCTCAGCCGAGTGAGGGAGAGGCTAAGACACAAGGCTAGGAGCGTGATAGCAAGGCCCGAGATCAATGTACCTTTAGCGTCACTTCTGTCAGCGATAAGAACCCCTGCGAGCTCGACGCGGTGGATTGAAGCAATGAAGGAGAAGGCCGCATTGGTTGATCTTTTTTTTTTTTTTGCTTTTTCTATCTCGCTGTTAGCGACAGCGTCATCTAGTTTCTGTCCCTACTCTTCCCTTCTTTTATCGCCCCCCCCCCCCCCCCCCCCTATTCATTGCTTTCTTGACCACCCGTTGAACATGATTGAGTAAAGAACTGTTACTACTAGTGTGATCGAATTTAACAGAGAGAATACAAACTTAGTAAGATATAAATATTAATTTAATGCTACCAAGTGCATAGGCTATCGTCGTATGTTTATGTACTAGTTTATGTTATGCATGTTTATGTTTATGTATGTTTATGTTTATATAAACATGCATGTTTCTGTATGCTTCTAGTTTATGTGTATGTTTACGTTGTAGGTACAAGTGGGAAGATTAAAACGCGGAGGCAGTGTTGGGTACCGCCTCGTGCAGTGCGCTGTTCATTTTAGTTCACTTATCAAGCAGATATGCGGATGATACCACTTTAATGGCAGAAAGTGAAGTGGAACTCAGGAGACTTCTGATGCGCGTAAAAGAAGAGAGTGAGAAGTTTGGGCTTAAACTGAACATCAAAAAGACAAAGATCATGGCGTCTTGCCCTATCAAGTCTTGGAGCATCAATGGACAAGAAGTGGAAGCTGTGACAGAGTTTCTCTTCTTGGGCTCCAAGATTACCTCGGAAGGAGACTGCAGCCATGAAATTAGGAGACGCCTGCTCCTGGGAAAGAGAGCAATGGTTAGCCTTGACCGCCTAGTAAAGAGCAGAGACATTAGTCTGCCAACCAAGATCCGTGTAACTCGTGCTATGGTCTTTCCAGTTGTGATGTATGGATGCGAGAGTTGGACTGTGAAAAAGGCTGACCGCCGAAGAATTGACGCGTTTGAATTGTGGTGCTGGCGAAGACTCTTGAGAGTTCCTTGGACTGCCAGAAGATCAAATCAGTCGATATTGTCGACCATAAACCCTGACTGCTCATTGGAGGGTCAAATTCTAAAGTTAAAACTCAGCTACTTTGGTCATCTGATGAGAAGAGAGGAGTCGCTGGAGAAAGATTTGATGCTGGGAAAGGTTGACGGTCGCCGGAGAAGGGGTAGGCAGCGAACGCGATGGTTAGATGGCATCCTCGAGGCACTGCAAATGAAGTTATGTGATGTTAGGAAGATAGTGAGAGACCGGAAAGCGTGGCGTGAAATGGTCCATAGGGTCACGAAGAGTCGGACACGACTGAACGACTGAACTGAACTGATCAAGCAGCTTCAGAACATTTTTTGGTTTAAAGCCTTCCAAGCTATCTAGTTCGAACTAGTGTATCTAGGAGCTGATAAAACGCTTATGGCAACATATTAGAGTACATGAGAAGAATGCGTCGTATACGTTCGGGTTTCCAGTAGGCCTTACGTTCAGAGTTTGTAAAGAAAGCTTCGATAGACATACCAGACTTTTTCACTCTCTTGATCAAAGTACTCGCCAACCATTAACGAAAAGCCGCCGAGGTGATTGTATCGTGAAGTGTGAAAATTTTCTTTCACTGTTTTGCTTGCAAGCATAAAGTTCCAATTTACCACTGCTCGCCCTCAGCTGACACAAAAAGCCCGTTGCCAACTTTAAACAACCAGGAACTCAGTGATTTTCATTTGATGCCGAACCCCTGTAAAGAATCGGATGTCAGTTTCTCGCAGAAAAGAGTGTTCTCAAGTTTCTAAAGGAAAACGAACGTCATAAACCTCACTACAAGAAAAAAAAATATCTCGCCACACGACACATTTATGAGTCGCTGCAGCGGTGCCAAATTTAGGCAAGTCAAATTTGGGCTAGAATTAAGGTTGGCGCAGGTGGCACCGCACGGTACGCCGCTTTCCATGGTTTCAGTTTGAGAAATTCTAAAGTCAGATATGGTGGGTCGTGCTTTTATCAGCAGATGGGCGTATCTTTCAGGAGCTCTGCGGTCGTTTGGAGTAGGTGTCCGAGGCAAAAGGGTTCGAATCAGAGCGCGCTAGCACCGCAGGTAATCACATTTTAGGAGCTCTAATCTTTAATATCAGGTACACTGATGATTGTCTCTAATGTTTTCGTTGCAACAAAGCACCTATCCGCAATAATTAAAAAGTTCGAAAATGCGCGCCAACTGGTCGGCTACTTACCAGATGGAACTCTTTTATGGCACAATGTTACTCTCAAAGCGCACTAGAAGGACAAGTGTAGCTTAAGAACTTTATTTGAAAATACCTAATCTTTTCCCTGAGTGAGAACAGCCGATACTGGAAGTGCTGCAAAATGGTTTTAAGGAGCGCAGTCGTTTGAAGAGCAGACTGTCGAAACACAAGATGGCAATGTGAATTGGGAACTGGGAGACATTCTGAGGAAAAGAGGAGATGCCAATGAAGTGCAGCCTGTAAAGGTAGCTTAAAAGGATATTTATAGGGAAGATATGCCAAGGGCTCAACATTACGATTAAGATGAACATGACAGAGGGTTTACGCCACAGTTGTTTATGGTTTAGGTAACAAGGATGGAACGCACGCTACAAGTAAATAGAGCTGCTTTATTTAGAGTATAGTTGAATCAAGCTAACAGTATCTTAATAGTTTATATCTTTAGTGTATGTAGACGAGGGGATACGTCTTACACGTTGCTGTAGGGAACAACTACTACTCTCAGATGTATCTGGAATGTAGTGGAAAACACTGAAGTCCAATCCAGTGTTGAAAAAAATATAATTACATTTAACAGTATCAAAACAGAGATGTTGAATATCGTGTAGAAAAAAGTAGACATATGAGAGGAGATAAAATTATATATTATCATCGCCATCATCATCAGAGAGACTATACCCTCTGCAAAGTGAAGGCCTCTGCCATTTTCCTCCAATTTACCCGTTCCTGTGCTAGCTGCATCCACTTCACCCCCGAAAATTCCCTGAACTTATCCGTCCACCTAACTTTCTGCCGCCCCTGCTACCCTTCTATTGCTAGCCTTGAAATCCAATTTGTTACCCTTAGCTACCATCGGTTATCCTCTGTTCGCATTGCATGTACTGCCGAATTCCCATTTCGTCGTTTTGATTTCGACTGGGATATCATTAACTAAAGGCATTTCGAGGATACACGCTTCCTATCTCTTAAGTTACACCTACCATTTTCCGTTCCATAGCTATCTGCATTGTCCTCAACTTAGGTAGAGCCCTTTTCGTTCGCCTCCACATTTCAGCTGCTTAGGTGAGTACCGGTAATATGCAACTGTTATACACTTTCCACTCAAGAGATACTGGTAAGCTGCTTGTCATCTTCGGAGAGTACTTGCCAAATGCTCTCCGTCCCAATCTTATTCTCCCAGTTATTTCCGTTTCATGATCCGGATCTGCGCTTACTACCTGTCCGAAGTAGAGATACCCCCTACCACTTTCAGTGCTTTGTTGCCTATTGTAAACGGTTGTTCCTGTCCGAGGTTGTTGAGCATTATCTTAGTGTTCTGCATTTAAATTATAAGCCTAACATTGATTTTCTTTCCGAGAAGCTGACATATTCTACAGTACTCTACATATTTGATGTGTAGCATTACCAAAAAAAACAAAAAAGGAAGTTATCTAGAGTAGCAATGGGAATGCCCGTGAAATGAAGTCGGCTAATCGGAGGCAAGAAATTGGAGGAAAAGTATCAATGCATTAAGACAGAGCAGTAAAAATCTAAATCCGACCGAGAATACCCTAAGATATTTAAAGAACAGCGCACCCTTATATTCCTGGCTAAGTAAGGACATTTTAGAATCTGATCAATGTAGAAGTATGAACACGCAGATTATGATTGTGCACTATGTGAGGCCGCCTTAAAAACATCAAATACGATCCGGTTAACACCGATTATGTACTACTGATATCAAAGAGCATACGGTGAGTCTTACTAAATATTTTAGTATAAGGTATATACGAGAATTAAAATTGACGCATCCTCAGTAGAGTAGCTGTGTCGTAGCTAGCTGCTTCCTTGGAGCGTTTAGACAAGAGGCCTCTGTCGGAGGAACTGCTGCTGGGCGCTTGGCAGGACAAGGGGAAGGGTGTCCAGGCAGTGCGTGCTCTTTGCCGTTACTTGAGCGCCAGCGGACTTGATTCGCGCTTGTAAAGCAAGCTGCTGTGTCTGTATATATATTTCATATGCCTTCTCCCACATCGTCACCCATCATGAACTTCTTTCTCCTTCCCCTTTCCCAGTACAGAGTAGCAGGCCAGATTTGAATTATTCGGGCCAACCTCTCTGCCTTTTCCTTTCAATAAATCCATCTATCTATCTGTGTCGTAAAAATAAGGTAATATGTTGCACAAGCCAACACAAATACCAAAGTAAACAAAATGCATGAAACAATTGAAGCTCTCCTTTAAGGGACTTAGGGGACAGCGTTGATGGCTGCCACTCTCGGCTTATCTTGCGGATAGCCCGGAGGCATTGAATACCGAACTCTGCATTTCCACATACCGAGCCTAATAGAGCTAATTACTAGACCACCGCTCCTCAAATTACAATTCGGGAGACCATAAGTTATTACACACTATATATGCTAAGTAGGGTTGCCCTCAACGGCGTTCTCAGCGCTTGAAATTATCATTTCACGCATGTACCAGTCTTGTCTTGTTTTAGTGAATCGTCTTGGGTGAAAGTTCAGCGCGCCTACCTATGATGTCATTTCTTCCCGCATTGCGTGCTGCGATCGAACAAACATTAAATGCCACAAATTTACAATATAAATTAGGGCTTTCCCAATGAAGTTAACCTTATGCGATGTTTTAAAGCTCCAGTTGAAGTCTCTTTCCCAGCAAGAAGCATATTGAAGGGTTTCCGACTGCAACTGCAAATTCTGGCGCACCTAGATAAGCCTAGGTGTAATGAGAAATAGGGACAAATCCTTAGCCTGGCCAGAAAATGACTAGTGGCTCAGTCCTGTGCAAAATGTCTCGAGATACCTTCATAATTTGTCAGGCTTGCTGCCTAACAGTGGCCACCAATTTAAGTTTACCAGCGTCCACTGCAGAACATTAAGGCTTAAAAAAGCTGTTCAGAGATCTACAGCTCCAAAGTGCTGATCTAGTAGACGTCTGAGTTATTCAATCAAGCCACCACATGTGCCCGATGATAGAAAGATTACCAGAAAGACAAACATAAAAGCGACACGAATGATAACACAGAAAGAATTTTATTTCTCAAGAGGCACTGTCAGTTTAGGAAAAAAATATGCCAAAAAGACTTTTTGATTATTCTCAGAAGCTGCGATGGGATGCAAAGGTGAACTCAAAAGCGAAGTGTGAAAACATTTTCCTTCTCCTTTCAAAATTCGTCACACATATCCTTTGCGTTTTGTGAAGGTGATCAATACGATTGCTTCATGGGCTCGCATATCGCATGGGACGGCTACTAGACATGAATGCCGAATGGACCGATGTCAAAACCTGCATGCTTCTCTACATCCTCTGGTCTGTATGGCTGTTGACCTCTGTGCTCCGGTCCACCCTGATGATGTCCCAAGGCAGCGTTAACCCCGTGATTAACGACGTGCTGAGCCTGTTGTATCACCCCATGTGCGATGTCAGGTATGAGGCCACCGCCTAAGCCTCCATGAAGGCCACCACCATTGCCGCCGGCACCAACGTGGGCACCATGGCTTCCAAAGCCACCGAAACCACCTTGAAGGCCGGCACCAAAACCAAGACCATGTGAGCCACCAACTCCAAGACCTCCATGAAGATCTGTGCCAAGGCCAACGTCGTGGCCGCCACCGACGCCAAAGCCAGAGTGGAGACCAGCGCCAGTCTCAACCCTATGAAGGCCCGCACCAAGACCAGCACTGTGGCCGTCGCCGAAGCCAAAGCCAGCGTGAAGGCCAGCGCCAGCATCATGACCGGCACCGACGCCAAAGCCAAAGTTAAGGCCGGCGCCAGTGCCAATCTCATGACCAACGTTGGCGCCCAGGCCACCGTGAAGTCCTGCACCAAGGACAACACCGTGGCCGCCGCCGACACCAAAGCCAGTATGGAGGCCACCGCCAGCCTCAACACCGTGACCGCCGCCAACGCCATGAAGGCCTGCACCAAGACCAGCTTTCTGGCCGCCGCTGAAGCCAAAGCTAGTGTGAAGGCCAGCGCCATTACCAGCTTCGTGACCACCGCCAACACCAAATCCGAGGTTAAGGCCGCCACCAGTGCCCGCCTCATGACCAACGCCGGCATCCACACCACCATGAAGGCCTGAACCAAGGCCGACACCGTGCCCACCGCCGATGCCGAAGCCACCGTGAAGACCGGCGCCAATACCGAAATCATGGCCACCGCCGTTACCGACGCCTCCGACAAGATCTGCGCCAGAGGCAGCACCATGGTCACCGCCAGCTCTAAAACCACTTTGTCGGTCATGGCCTCCAACAGCACCAAGATCGCCTTGAAGGCCTGAGTCAACGCCAACGCTATGATCACCACCGATACCGAGACCACCATTAAGACCAGCGCCGAAGCCAATGTTGTGTCCGCTGTTGATTCCAAGGCCACCATGCATGGCGGTGTTTATGCCGGTTTGAGTGCCACCCTGGCTTTGGGCAAGGTTGCTTCGATCGCCTGAGAGTTCAATGCCGGGTTGGTAAGGCTCTTGGGCAATTGGTCCATTGCTGTGAGGAGGAACAGTTTCCGAGGCATCTTCAGGCCTATATGGTGTCTGGGAAATTGGTCCGAAAGGACTACCACTCTCAGAGTGCTCAGAATCTTCTGGCTTGTATGGCTCTTGGGCTATTGGCGCAGGTTTTGATATATCATCAGTCCTGTCTTCGGGCCTATAAGGTTCTTGAGCGATAGGCTGTACTGGCTTCGGCGGGTAAGTATTGGAGGCGTCTTCTGGATTATACGGCTGCTGCACCATCTCGCTCAGAGGTTCAAACTTCGGTACATTCTCCTGGATATCGCCAGGACTTAATGGCTGTTGACCGGCCGCAACTCCTAGATTCGTTTCGTTGCGTGTCGCGAAGCTCCCTGGCCTGTGCGGTTCTTGCAAAAATTTGCTGGCCGGATCAACGTGATTTGGTTGTTCTGTCACGTCTTCGGGCCTGAATGGCTCTTGAGCGATCGGGCCTGTTGGCTTCGGTGGGTTGTTTTCTGGAACGTCCTCTGGTCGGTAAGGCTCTTGCACAACCTGACTTACCGGTTCAAGCTGTTTTGGTGGTTCTGTCACGTCTTCGGGCTTAAATGGTTTTTGAGCTATTGGTCCTGTTGGCGTCGGTGGGTTTTGTTCTGGAACGTCCTCTGGTCGGTAAGGCTCTTGCACTGCCTGACTCATTGGTTCAAGCTGTTTTAGTGGTTCCGTCACGTCTTCGGGCCTGAATGGTTCTTGAGCGATTGGTCCTGATGACTTCGGCGGGTTCTGTTCAGAAACGTCCCCTGGTCGGTAAGGCTCTTGCACAACTTGGCTCAATGGCTCAAGTGGTTTTGGTTCTTCCGTCACATCTTCAGGCCTGAATGGTTCTTGAGCAATTGGCACTGATGCCTTCGGCGGATTATGTTCTGTAACGTCTTCTGGTCGGTAAGGCTCTTGCTCAACTTGACTCATTGGCTCTAGCTGTTTAGGTAGTTCTGTCACGCCTTCGGGCCTGAAGGGTTCTTGAGTGATTGGCCCTGATGGCATTGGCGGGTTTGGCTCTGGGACGTCATCTGGTCGGTAGGGCTCTTGCACAACTTGACTCACTGGCTCAAGCGGTTTTGGTGCTTCCGTCTCATCTTCAGGCCTGAATGGCTCTTGAGCAATTGGCTCTGATGGCTTCGGCGGGTTCTGTTCTGCAACGTCCTCTGGTCGGTAAGGTTCTTGCACCACCTGACTTATTGGCTCAAGCTGTTTTGGTGGTTCCGTCACGTCTTCTGGCCTGAATGGTTCTTGAGCTATCGGCCCTGATGACTTCGGTGGATTCTGTTCTGGAACGTCCTCTGGTCGGTAAGGCTCTTGCACCACCTGGCTCATTGGTTCACGCTGTTTTGGTGGTTCCGTTACGTCTTCGGGCCTGAAGGGTTCTTGAGCGATTGGTCCTGATGGCTTCGGCGGGTTCTGTTCAGAAACGTCTTCTGGTCGGTAAGGCTCTTGCACAACTTGACTCAATGGCTCAAGCAGTTTTGGTTCTTCCGTCACATCTTCAGGCCTGAATGGTTCTTGAGCAGTTGGCACTGATGGCTTCGGCGGATTCTGTTCTGTAACATCTTCTGGTCGGTAAGGCTCTTGCTCAACTTGACTCATTGGCTCTAGTTGTTTTGGTGGCTCCGTCACGCCTTCGGGCCTGAAGGGTTCTTGAGTGATTGGCCCTGATGGCATTGGCGGGTTTGGTTCTGGGGCGTCATCTGGCTGGTAGGGCTCTTGCACAGTTTGACTCACTGGCTCAAGCGATTTTGGTGCTTCCGTCTCATCTTCAGGCCTGAATGGTTCTTGAGCCATTGGCTCTGATGGCTTCGGCGGGTTCTGTTCTGCAATGTCCTCTGGTCGGTAAGGCTCTTGCACCACCTGACTTATTGGCTTAAGCTGTTTTGGTGGTTCCGTCACGTCTTCTGGCCTGAATGGTTCTTGAGCTATCGGCCCTGATGGCTTCGGTGGATTCTGTTCTGGAACGTCCTCTGGTCGGTATGGCTCTTGCACCACCTGACTCATTGGTTCAAGCTGTTTTGGTGGTTCCGTCTCGTCTTCGAGTCTGAAAGGCTCTTGAGCAATTGGGAATGCAGGTTTAGGTGGACTTGGTTCAGACTCATCTTCGGGATTGTAGGGCTTTTGCGCAATGTGCTGAATTGGTTCGAGCCACGGTTTTTTGTCTATTCCTTCATCTGGGTGAAGCGGCTCTTGTGCAATTGGTTTAGCTGGTGTTGATGGAATCGAATTCAATTCCTCCTCAGGTCTGTAAGGCTCCTGGGCCACCTGGCTAAATGGTTCGAAGAGCGGTGGTTCACGAGTCTCATCTTCCGGCCTGAAGGTGTCTTGGCCTAGAGCAATATCTTTCCCCTTCGCTTTCGTTTGAATGCTTGGTTTCTGTTCTGGACCTTCCCTGAATGGCTGATCTCCTTGCATTGTTTTGTATTCGGTCTCTCTTGTAAAAGGGACTTTCAAGCCTACGTGGTCCTTTATGCCTGGTAACTCCTCGCGTTCTCTTTCGTGTGCCACGCACGGCGTACAGGAACACGCCTCAGGCTGTTTAAATGTCTTCGCTATAGTTCTTCCGTTTTGACATCTAAGTTGTATTCTCACATTCTTCGACTTTGCAGGAGTGCAACATTTGCAGCTTGAATAAAGCGCTTCGGATTCACCTGCGACAACAAAAATAATTTGATATAAATTGTTGCGTTCCATGTTAAATTGCTTAAATTCAAAATTTGAAATGCGATAAATATGTTTCTAAACAATGCACACACGCTCTAAAAACAAAGCAGCAACCATCTATTTGCTCAAATGATATAAAATCAACGACAGACTGTTCTAGTTATCATGCTAGTGTGAAGAACCACTGCATGCAGGAAATTGGTTTATAAACCTCTTACTATATAATTCATGGTTTGGTTTGAATTTTGCTTGCCGAAATCATATCATCGGTCACTTCACTCAAATACATTGAGGATTTGGCGCTTTTCAAGTTCCTTGGGAGCGAATCTTCAAATAAGATACTTCATGCCCTGCTAAAATGGGCTTCTGTCGCAACTAGATACTATTTGGTTACCGAATAGCTGCCAAAGGAATGCATACTAAAATGACACATTAATTAATATTTTTCTGCTTACGCGTCAGAGACAGCTGCCAAGACTACACTTAGTACTGCAACTCTTCAAGGTAGACAAGATGACGTGTAGTGTATAGCTTCCGACAGCCATAATTACCAGTTGAGAAATAGGCGTGTGACTCGCAGTTTCCGGCGCATTCCATCATTCCTTGCACGGGTTCCGTGTTTATGCAGAGTCCCCATCTGGTATGCCGGAACGAAAACAACCTGAGTGTATCTTGAGGCTCCAGTGGTGCCGGTGAGCAGACTTCTTCGGATACTGTGGAAATAAGCAGACGAGAAAATTATCGTAGCTGCCTTTCATAGCTGCCTGTTATTGATAACAATGTCAGGAAGCGGCACTCCTGTGTACCGTTTACTGTGTTGACACATAAGTGCTGCTTTAGTAAGAGTCCAGCCGTCATCACAAGGATGTGGACAGTGACTTCGGTGGAATAAAAATTGTTTTGCACCTGAATATCATTGTTCAGCTGCAATGCCACGCTTCTGTAATTTGTGGAACTAGAATTGGACTGCAGATTTCACTGCCCAGGGTTTCGTGCAAAACGCTAGAGAATTGCGCTTAGCTTAGCTTAAGAGAATAATAGGGAGAGCTTTTTCCCCTTCATCTCTTCTTTATCTTCTCTTCTACCTCTATTTTGCGTGTTTGCGTACGTGTTATGCTTTCATTGTTTTTTTTTCCTTCTTTTCAATGATTTCATCGCCTGAGACATCGGAATCTCAGGCTCCTCTCCTCGATATGCGAAACTGAACTGACTTACACGTGGCCCTACGGGGCTTTTTATAGGAACTAGGCCTAACAAGCAGGAAGGGGAAATTATGTTGACGTCAGAACCTATTGCGACGTCTAAAGGGCGCATCTCGCGGAATATCATGGACACATCTCTTGAACATGAAACTTCCGCCATGAGCCAAGAAAGGCTTTCGCCTTTATATATAAGGCAATTTCAGTATTCCGCGGTGTTGCGCTCTTAAAGCACTTTACGGAGGGAAGTTATAATGACTTACGTTCTGGGAATGCGAAAACAAAAGTATCTGACCGTGAGTTACGCTGCGAATTTTACTGAGCGAGAAATAAATACAAACTACAGCTTGTTTCCAAAAGGCACAATCTTTTTGTAGACAAAATGTAATATTCAACACATAAGTTTGAATTATACGGCAGTCTGCTCCCTTTGCTCATGTCGGCAAGGAGGTCAGGTGCGATTTATTGCCTGAGGCGTCGTCGCCACCACTTCTCATCGGCTCCTTATCGACATTTAGACAGCCGGACAGTAAGTAATCTGTTCCGCTTTTTCCGCTTAGTTTACCTGTTACTCTTACGATAGAATCTTGTAAGAATTTGTCATGCACTCATTGACGTGAAGGCTTCACCAAGCCTCGTTGCGCACGTTTTCAAAGAAAAGAGCCGTCAAATTTCTTAGCCTACCAGCTTTACGTACAGGGCCGTCAACTTCTAGCTATAACACGGTCACTGCTTTCAAAGCGCCGTGGCATCTCACCCAGCCACCTAATAAAGCCAAATGGCACGCCATGCAAAGCACCACCTGCTGGTCCCCCTGTGCATGTATCTCTTTGCTTCGATATGAGCCTGCGTGCGACGCAATGTTGCTTTGAAAGCGGTGACCATGTTATAGCTAGAAGTGGATGACCCTGTATGTATCTTCGGATGATATGTGTTGCGTAGGACAGCTTGTTGTGCAGTATACACGTCCATATGCCTGACGTAGGGCTAGGCAGCCACTTTCCCCTAAACCCCCAACTAGAATTTACCAGAAAGTATAAATCCGAATTGTTTAGATTTCTTGTTACTTTAATATCTCTACAGCTATAATGTGCTAGGTATGGAACCTGAAGTTTTCTTAACAAAATGTTCTTATATTAAATATAATTTTTTAAAAAGTCTACATCTCCCATTTCT
Organism: Amblyomma maculatum; assembly: GCF_055883805.1. NCBI lineage: Eukaryota > Metazoa > Arthropoda > Arachnida > Ixodida > Ixodidae > Amblyomma > Amblyomma maculatum. The sequence continues at coordinate 79,572,477 of NC_139352.1, read as the reverse complement.
AGCGTATGATAAATTGGCTTTAACAAAAAAAGGTCATTGTGCATAAGAATTATGCTGATCCTGTGCTTGAAGCCCAAATTATTGTGGACAGTAACATTTACGTGTAAATGCCAGATCCTGCCCTGCTATATTTGTCATCTGTCGAGGCCAAAAGCAAAGCTTGCGAAGAACGTTGTTACAAAGACAAAATACGTGATGGCTGCAGAATGGTGAAACTGAATTATTCGACCCGAGAATTTATCTCGCTGAAGGACACAGAATTTATGGGCGTTTAACAAACTCCTCATCTCAAGGTTGGTCCGCATCTCCAGAAAAAGTTCAGTTGTTTATTTTTACTACGAACGGCGGTTTTGAGAAAGAAACAAGCTATTAGAATTACATAGACGACACTACCGTTTTCGTGCTGTGCAAGCATGACACTGTTCTTTTTCTTTCTCCTTCATTTATTTAAAGAGATTTCGTCTTAAATAAATCGCAGCACGTCTCGTCATTTAAGCCAGGATGTTTGTGTTGGTTCTGTACTCTACCAAAATGACCTTACATTCCCTTCCTCTTTCGTTCCCTTCTGCTGCGCCTGCGCACACCTCTTAGTATAGTGAAAAGTGAGCGCTATCTTCATTTTCCTATATTTTTCTCTTTTTTTCATAACACTAAAGAATAGTGCAACCTCCATTTATGCGAAAGACAAAACGACACATATGCGAAATATTAAAAACCTCCTCTTACCTGTAGTAATGTTGCATTTTTGGCAGCAATGTCCCTCATCCCATACGACCTGATCCTGTAGAAGGAAAAGTGGGTCTTCACTTATGCATCTCACTTATTTAGGGAAAGACAAAATCTGCTACGGCCAGGGTGTGGTGTGCCGAGAGAGAGAGCGGGGACACAGAATATAAAGAGTGTTTGAGTGCGAACATATTGCACGAAAAAAATGTCAGATATTTTCTGCGTGACTGGAGTTTGCTAAATTCGATACCAGATACCAACCAACAGCACCTCATCCGCTGGCTACAGAAAAAACTTAATACTTAATTTATATTTTATTCATGTTCACTTAATATGCTCGTTTTTCAGTAGCGGCGCTTGCCACATGCAACTTGAGCGTGAATATTAAAGGAAATTTCCAAGACTGTCCTTACAAAATGAAAGTCTGCAAGCAGGTTTTTGTAAAAGAGCCTCAAGTGGCGCAACAATTCACCCCAGAGAGATAAATCGCGGTAGGTTTGATGTCAGAAGCGTTTGGCAAATCGAAAAGCGGCCCATGATGGCACACTAGATAAAGAGAGAATGCCGTGCAGATTTTGCTTTGATTTGTCATTAAAAATGGAAATTTGTTAACTTTTCTTTTGCTTCCGCAGTCGTTAAAGACGGAACATAATTTGAAAACACGGCGATATGGCTGAGAGCTAAATGCCTATTCCAGCCTCACACATGCATATCACGAGTGAAACATAAGGTTAATCCCTCGGAACAATTTTGCTGGGAAACGTTCTACCATGCCTAAGACCTTTAAAAATACTGTTCAAAACGTATTCCTGTGCTCGGGGGAAACGCGGATAACATAAAAAAAATATAACATTGCATGATTATACAGTCATGCTGGAGTGTGCGCAAATCGAGTTTTTATCACATGCCTAAAACACGGTCTAAAAAAATTACTGCGTGTCAAGTACCGCCTAGTTTTTAATTATTATTAACGTCTGGCACTATAGGTCTAGTGATAAAAGGGCAAGAGGTTGTAGTAGAAATGTATAACAAGCAGTATAGACTACTTGTGTTTAGAAATTTGCAAAAAGGTACTTTTTCTATATTTGGTCCTATACCGCACTCTGCTGTCATACATCTTCATTTCACAAAATTGTTTCTACTGTTTATGCCACCACTTCCTACTGCCTCGGTCGTTTTAATAGCCAACGGGTTGACCAATGGATGCTTGGCATGTCTTGGCTGAATCCATTCCTCATTGTTTTAGGGAAAAATGGTACGGGCACAATAATAAAGGGGCCAACATCAGCAGCAATGGAACGAGAGCTGCACTTTGTTCAAGCTACGCCCCCCGCCCCCTCAATGGCACACATAAATATCTAGCTGTACTGACCTTGGGACAACGTTTAGGCACCGGCGGACACGAAGGGCTGTTGTAGATGATGCGCACCGCGTCTCCGTGCTGCTCACACGAGGCCACGTAGCATGGGTGGGTGGTCGAGTTCCATCGGCTGCCCACGGGGTGGAGCACGCCGGCCTCGTCGCAAGCCACCACCTGACATCGGGAGCAGCACTCGCCCGGAGCTGGAGGCATTTCCTGCGCATTCTGTTGGAAGCCGGCGGCGACATCGGTTGACCACATACATTTGGCTAGTTTGAAGCGGTGAAATGTGTTTTCCATTGCCAAAGACCTGCACTGACTATGTTTCTTATCATCAACGGATATTTCTACTTTGTTGTCTTCTCTGCATGCGTTCTCTTGTTAGGTTCAGCTCTGTGCTTTGAACATAAGATTGATTGTATGCAAAGTTAACTCCGAGTCTCTCTGACCTCTTCTAGTTGCTACTAAAAATGCACCAGGTTATAAATCCTTGCAGCAGTGGCAGGCTGGGTAGTTTTTGCAACGTATGTGATACCGTTTGGCTGTATGCTCACGTCGGTAACTTTTTGCCCCTTTCTCACTAATATTTATGCTAAAATACTGCTTCCCGTTTGTATGCAGGTTGGGCATGGTATCCGGCCCATTAAAGTTAAGGCAGCCCATGACTGCTTTCAAGAAATGGTAAGACGTGATGGGCTGGCCCTGCGTCAGGTAGTATAGTTTCGCGTTCATTTTTGTTCATTTATTCAAGCACTAATAAAGTTTACAAAACGTAGTTATTGAGAGCCTGCGTCAGGTAGTATAGTTTCGCGTTCATTTTTGTTCATTTATTCAAGCACTAATAAAGTTTACAAAACGTAGTTATTGAGAGGAAGGTTAGAGTTTAAGTTAGGATTGTTTCTGCAAAGACTGCATTGAATAGCTGCGAAATCTGTTATCTTACATTGCCGCTTCAAATACATCGTTTCGCTCATACAAATAGGCACTTCAAACACATGTACTATTAGTACGTTTATGAAACTTATATCAGCTTATGCGCACTGCTCTGTTTATTTTTGTTGGGATTTTTGTTTCGCTCTTTTCTATACTAACTTTAAATTTTCTGTAATAGTGTTCATTATCATCATGTGCTGATATGGATTAGCTTGGAGATCCCTAGCGCAATTTCCGTGTTGATTTGCCAGATTTCGGCTTTGTAAAATATTTAATGGACACTCATGGACTAAACCGTAAAACATTTCAGATTTTTGATTCACGACACCAGTTATTTCACGTGAACGACTGCCAGATTAACGTTTCTCTGCACCCGCATAACACTGCTCAACTAAATACATCCTATACCGCAACGTCTGTGGTCAATCCGATATAATCGAAATGCATTGGATTCCCTAGCACGCACGTTGTGGAGAACACGACGTGTCATTTTCGAAGATTTTTTCTTCCTTAGAAATCTGTCGGCCATTAGAATCATATTACAGCCTCGATAAATTACGTAGCTTAATTATTCATATACAATTAAATAATTTAGCCTTAGGCCTGTTCTTCGTCTTATATTTCTTTCCTATACTTTTCATATTCTGATCATACTTGATTATGTTTTTTATCTATTTTTGCTCAAGACAGGTTATTCGCTTAATTTTGCTAAGGACACTTTGAAAGGCTTCATTCTTGCTCTTTGTGGAGTTATTGTAGCGAAAGCTACACTGCGCTAGGTTTTGAAGCCGTCGGCGTGGCACCATAGCACCGTGGGGGATGAAGAAGAAGAACGCTCGGTCACCCGCAGATAATACTTTCGCTCTATATTCTGTTCAACAGGGTTGAACCCTTCTCATTTTCCAGCGAAAGCTACACTGCGGTAGGTTTTCAAGCCGTCGGCGTGCCACCGTGTTACCGTGGCTCCGTGGAAAACAAAGAACAAGACGAAGAAGAAAAAAAAAAGGAGAAAAAGAAGAAGAAGAAGAGTAAGAACAAGAAGTAAAAGAAGACGAAGAAACAAATTAGCTGCTGTTTAGGTTGTGGTTAAAAATGGAGTTAGGTGAAAGCAATCTGCGTGGCTACACTTAGGTTCGGCTTGAAAGTAAAGACATGGCTTTTGCACATAGTAGTTTACTCTATAGTTTCGGTTTTATTTATGCCATAGGGGAGTAACTTCACTATGAACACCCCTTGCCTCTCTTAGTTGACCATTCTCATACGTGTGTAGACTTCTAGTGGTATGACATCCTCTCTTCGTCGAGCTCTGGGGCACACCGTTGTCACAACGTTCGGATGAACCTTCTGTCCTAGCAACTCGCTGTTGTCGTTCGCCTCTACTACACTATACCTCTGCCAACTACCCAGTTATTTTTCTTCTTCTTTTTCTTGTTTTACTACTTCTTCTTCTTCTTCTTCTTCTCCTTCTTCTTTGCATTTTTCTTTCTTTTCTTCTTCATTTCCTTTCTCTTTTTCTCCTTCTTCTTAGAATATTTTATTATATTATTAGCATCTTTTTCTCCACTCTTCTTCATTTTCTTTTTCTTCTTTTCCTTCTTCTACTTCGTCTTCCAAGGTGCTATGGTAACACGGTGCCAAGCCGATAGCTTGACAAACTACCGCAGTGTAGCTTTCGCTACAAAATAAGAAGAAGAGGAAGAAAGAAAAAGGCGAAGAGGAATAAGCAAAAAAAGAAGAAGAAGAAAGATAACTCGGTAGTTGCTACAGGCGAACGACAACAGCGTGTTGCTAGGACACCATTCGTTCGAGCGTTGTGACGGCGGTATACCCCGTAGTTCGACGCAGAGACGATGTCATACCAATAAAAGTCTTCTACACCCGAATGAGAATGATCAACGACGAAAGGCAGGGGGTGCTGATACGTGAAGTTATTTTCCTATGGCATAAATAAGGCTGAAACCATATAATAAACTATGATGCTCAAAAGCCAATGCTTTACTTTGAGGTCGAACCTAAGCGTAGCCATTCATATTGCTTTCGCGTAACTCCAGGTTTAACCATAAGCTAAACCACACATAATTTTTTTTCTTTGTCATGTCAATTTGTGCTGACTAATTCTTAGTATTATCAATCTTGCATTGTCAATTTCTGAGGTTCTTCTGCGGGCAGCCTTCCTACCCTCCTCATCTCTCCACAAGTAGAGAAGAAATTTCCTCTCTCTGTCGACTTTGGCACCTGAAGGTTGGCTCCTTCATACTAATGCACCTCTAGTGCGAACACTCAATGATAGCGAGAGGCGGCGAACAACCCACCATGCACTCCAGCAAGCTCCTCACCTCAGGACACTTGGGACAGATGATGGAGCGCATAACCTTGTGCACTTCTCCCGCGCTTGTCCTCTCGCACACGTGAGACTGGCAGGGGTTCTCGCGGGACTGCCACTCGTCACCCGGCTGCAAGGAGAGCATGGTATAATCACACACACTCAACAAGAGGCATGCCTCCTTCAAATGATAAACGCTCCAGTCACTTTTCACCAGTAACGTTACTAGAACAGTCTTATAAACGCTGTAGTAATGTTTAGTAGCTTCAGTTTTTTCTCTTGATCTTCAGACAGAGCGCTTCAATATCTTCCTTCATTTATTCTATATTCCAAACCTTTTTGCAATTACACAATGCACTTTCGGCAACTTTATCTTGACATAACCTCCATTTTTTTTCTTGTCGATTTGATTCTTAGTTCCCCACCCTGCAAGGTATTCCGTTATAAATGGTTATGCTGCGTTGACACTATGAGCGTGCTAATTTACGTTTTAATAAACGAAGTGAAAAGTTCTTTTTCAACTAAACAAGGGATAATTAGAAAAGCGTCTCTAAATTTGGCCACAATTTCTAGAATGCCAAGGAATTCGTTTAGGCCTTCAATATGGCCATCCGTCAATTTTCGAATGCTGCTATGCACACGACCGAAGAGTTTGCATATATAAACCGAGTTGAGCGGCTGCATTTCCGTTTTTCGAAGCCCTAAGTTCCGCTCCTCCATCAATGTCACTAAAGACCGAAAGATCAATATTGCGCTAAGAAACTTTGTAGACCCTTTTTCATCTTACTGTTATTAAAGCCATAGCGATTTACTAGCACGAGATCAAAGACAGTTTCACTGGGCAATGAAAAAAAAGGAGAATGTTTCTCTTTTTTGTTTGAGACCAGTAATTTATAAATGATAAGGGAATTGACATGATTAAATTTGTTTATATGTAGGTGAATCGAATATCTAGGTAAGTCTCATTTCCGGCAACACGTCACAATTTTCTATTGTACTCTGCTCGACTCAGTTGTATTATTACTTTATGACTATCAAATATTTTACCACCTTACATGTTTCTTATTTTGCGTTGAATTCGCACCCATCAGCGCAAAAATACAGAGGCGAAGTGTCTTTTTTTGTTTTTGTTTTTTTTTTGTTTTGTTTTGTTTCAGCGAACAGCACGAACAGAAGTCTATTAGACCTTGACCCTCCTGCAAGATTTTCAGATGTCAAACTGACAGACGCTGTGAATATCAAACACCTTTAAGCGAACAATATACAGCTCGTTCGGTTATTCGGGCGTCTCCGTCGTCCTAACCAGATTCGGGAAACAAGTGTCAAAAAATATGCACATGGTTTCGGATCAAAATTTTACTTCTGCGGTGTTCAAGAGTGTTGTCATATTTGTACGCTTCTAAATTAGCCTCTATCTGCTAGTTAAGTTGGAGGCTACTTTACGATTCGGATTTGAACCGACTACATATCTATCGCTAATCGTATGCCATCAATTGTAAATGTCCGCTGGAAAATGAGGCAGGTGCTGCACCTCCCTTTCAAACGTTTAACACTTTGTCAAATTCTGTGCCAGTCTCCCCATGTCAAAAATTGCGGAATAGAAGGGCGGTGTTGAATACATCGCCGTGCATACTCTTAAGACGAAGGCAAAAGGCCCTAATAAATTTTTTGTTGTCCAAATCACGCGGGGAAACGCAGGCGCCAGGTTTACGCTACCACGTTAGACCTGATCTGTCCGGCGAGATTTCTGTTCCAGTGTGTGCGTAATGTAATCTTTTTTTTACCGGGTATTTAGTGCAGACAATAGAATGTCTGTCCATTTATTTGGTGAAAAGAAAGAAAGGAGAACATAAACGTCTCTTTACGCAGTGTCTGCTGTCGTTAACGTAGCCGCGCTTTTGTCTGTGTGAAAACGGGCACACGTATGTACTCCGGCCTCAATTTCCTGTTTGTCGGATACCTTTACGCAAGCATTATACAATGAAATACACAAAACATTTCAAGTCATTTTCTTTCACATTATTTGTTTCTCTTTCGTTATTATTTTATTCGTACCGACATCTCATCGAGCAAGATAACGCAAACTTAGCCGTCATTGCACTACACCTAGTGCCTAATCTCGAGAATTCAAGTATAAGATGACCGAACATTTTCTTAATAACCTTCACATTGAAGCAAGAAAATATCAGTTCGAACGTACGGAAACTTTGAAATAAGGTCATTCTAATGCAGTACTTCGCACCTCAGATATCGCCATTTTATGACCGAAGGGAATATGCCATTTATAATCCGGCATGGTACTAGTTAAGGACACTTCCAGCTTGGCAGACACTTTTATCTTAACAAGGAGGTTAATATTGAGTTTTGCTGCTATTTTTGTCACTTACTCGTTTAGTGGAGGTCGAAAAGTCGTAATTTACCATTTTGAAAACTAAAATTTTACACCCTGTCCTTCCTGTCCTTGGTCTGCCCCAACCAGAGGAGCAGCAGAAATTCCTTTCAGTTACCTCGCGTATTTGGCCGTACTCGTCCTTGCAGAAGAGGCGAACCATGGTCGGGCAACAACGGAAAGGCACGTCTACCATGGTCAGGTAGTAGTCCTGAAGAAAAAAGGCATGGAAAAATGATGAGCACTAAACAAAAACCATTGTTGCGTCTTGACGTAGAAGAGGTGATAATACAAAAGAAATCCGGTCCTGGGAAACAGTGAAACATCCTTCATGACGGCACTGTATAAATAACTTGTGCGGTCAACTTAACGTGCCGAGGTAAATGCTATTTATCACTCTCATAACAAATCGTCACGAACTGTGGCATTTAGGAATGTGTACCACCGTTTATATAATACCTCGGAAGATAGGAATTCAAGGAAGTAAAGATTAAATTATTTTTTGAACGGTGGATTGGAGCATATGGTATTTTACTGGAGCCTATTGTAATTGCAATATCTTTAGTAGCACCCTCAAGTAAGCATGGATGTGCACAGTGATTATGTATTGAAAACTTGGTGAAATGCGAAGTGAATTATTGGTAACTATAATAGACGGCTTTACGACTTTAGCGTGCCCTGCACAACTCTGGTATAGAGAACGAGCAAGTGATTATTGGCACTCGTAAATTAAACATATATGAAGAGATCAGCGATTGCCTCCCATACAAGAAACAACAGTGCAATATATCCCAAAACGCTCCTCCTCCCCCCTCAAAAAGAAAGAAGGGGCTGATGACCGTAACATTTTGTGCAATCTGTATTGCTCAGCTCATAATGGTTATGGGGTCACAATCCCACAAAATTAAAAACGTGAATTTTTCTTTACTGAAACCAAGTTATATTGAAAACTCTAAATTTGTGCCCCGATCTTCCGTTCACACCTGCAATTTTTTTAAGAGGCTGATTTTGTGGCTACTTATTTTCTGTTTTGCTTTATCATCTTGAAATAACCACTGTTTATACGAGTATAATGTTAACGTAGATATCATTAGCAGTTTCTTGGCGCCACTCATTAAATCAGGACCATCATATATTTACTTACTATGGTTTATAGATCAGGGCATAAGGGTTATGGTATTCGTTACATAAAACGTATATTGAAAAAGGCATGAATCTGACAGCTATATTCATGTTCTAGGTATTCCGAATGGTTTTCTAAGTAGTTTTTTTAAACACCAGAGAGAAAGACATTACGATGCATGATTTGCTCACTCTGACGGGCTTCTTTCACTAAGATCTAATAAAGTACTGATTAATATTTTATATTTATTGATATGATATATACCTGATCATTCTTTGTACCTCACTCATACTTCCTTCATGCTGTCGATTTTCCCGACCTGTTCGTCCTACGGAACCAACTTGCTGTGCGAGAGCCTCAGGTTCTCGAAACTATCCGGAGCTCTCTCCTACAGCGTCTCTCATAGTCGGTTTTGTGATTTTAAACACCATACACCAAACTAATCCCTTTATTTGGGCTGACATTCAATTCAATATCGAACGTTAGTCTGCCGGCTTTACTGTATCAAATGGCTCAAGGCGCTGGAGGCTAACACATGCCCACTTCTCGTTACTTTCACTGATGGTCAAGAATATGATTATTAATATTACATTACACTGACCAGCTCTATGTTTTCCTGCTATATTTTGGAAACATTTTAGCAAAAATATGAATGCGCCAGAAACACGGAAAATTTTAGGCGAGTGTAGCAGTAGGCCCCGACAGAGATCTTTACCATGATTTCGCAGAAGGCTACCTCTCTTGACCTACACACAAGCACAAATATCTTACTAATCGGTTCGCCTTTCTTTCTTTTCTTCGCTTTTTTACATCTTTGCATGAGAGGTCGGAACAATTGCAGCACAGAACAAAACAGTACAACGGACTCTAGCGACTAAAAAGTGAAAGGCGAAAGCTTGAGTGCCGCATTCTTCTACTTACACTGATTAGTAATTATTTGTTTAATTAATAAATAGGCGTTATTGATTAATCATGAAGCAGGAAATTATTTAATCAAAACCTAAATACTTAATCAGGCATTAATTAGTAATTGCGTACTTAGGTACTATTTTTTATTAATAATATCCTACTTATTTATTATTACTTACTTATATGTCACTAATGGGTAAATAATTATTTACTTGTTTATTTAATTCTTATTAGTAATTGGCCATTGATTGACATATGGCCATATAAGGCAGGCATTCGCGCATACTGTGGTGGTGCTCTGTGATTGGCCCAGACCTGTATGACGTCTCTCAAGGTGCCCACAGGTTCTACGCTGTCTATATCGTTCTCCGGGTCTATCGTGGGTCCATTCTGGCACAAATAATATAATATACATTGAATGACTGACAAGACCCTGTCTTCCCTTCAGTACATCGAAATGGGCAGAGTTTGGGCGAGAGCAAATAAGCGATGCTGTCTGGATTTCGCCTCGCTGATTGTTAGCTGAATGTCTCGGACAACTCTCCCTTCGTATCAATGGGTCAAGTATTAATCGTCCACCCACCTTGTCGTCGGGCAGTTCGGCGGTGTCATAACACGTTTCGTGCGTACATCGCGCCATGAACTGTGAGCCGGAGCCGTCACAGGAACAGTTCCGGCACAGACCGTCACCCCAGATGGTGTCAGCCTGTCAAGCAGAAAAGAGCATCAAAGCTTATAGCGACAGGAATAAAGGACAACTCGCCGGACGTTTCTCAGAGTGAAAAAAACAGACCATCAAAAGAAGCAACCGCACATTCTGATACGCTTCTCTCGGAAAAGCACATAGTTGCTAACCACGAAAGAAAACATTTCGCAATTTTTGTTTGGTACGTGTATGACCCATTGGGCGAGTTCTAGCAACACCACTGGCCGCGCACGAAAAATAAGGGAGCACGCAAACTTGCGAAAAATATGGGCCAAATATTAGGCGCTCCTACGTGGCAGCTCTAAGAATTTGTGGCACAAGGCGGCTCATTACAGAGCCGTCATGTTTTGACAATTAGTCGCAAACGAAGCACCGGCGGAGAGAAGAAGCGCCTCCAGTTTTTAAAACATCTGTTACCAGCCGGCAGTGAAACGCATTCGCATGTTTCAATCAATGATGCTCGCAGCAGCATCTAGCCCTATAAAATGTTCATGGGCGGTGTTGGTAGTGTTTGCTTAAAACAACTTAGATCAAATAAGACAGAACAAACAAACCAAGCATACGATGCTCACGGGTGCAACTGTCCCGTTTGTTCTTGTATGTGGGCGTAAGCATGTGTACGACACGATTTGAAGAGAAGATCTTAGGAAGAAGTGCAAGTTGGCAGGTTAGATTTCTAATAGAAGTTTACACTTCAACTAGAAGCTTATCAACTTAAGAAGCTTTCTGCTCGCAGTTAATCGCTCTTCTCTCAAATTCATATTCGGTTGATTGTGAATTCTTGGAAATATTTTATTCATAGTCCAGTTTTGAGACACGAAATCAAGTTTTGTTTGTCTTGTCTCTTAGTCCGCATGCAATAAATTGTACGCAATCTCATTTGGAGCTGAATCACGCAGTTGTTAATTGCACCTGCCAATGGCCTTTTTTATGTCACAAGTTGTTCTAAACGTGCGTTACATATCTCATAAGGAGTACCAGCTGCCAAATATAGTTTATATAGATTCCAAGGGAAGGAAAGCGTAGCAGGGGGCGGCAGAAAGTTAGGTGGGCGGATGAGATTAGGAAGTTCGCAAGGGTCAAGTGGATGCAGCTAGCACAGAACCGGGTTAAGTGGAGAAATATGGGAGAGGCCTTCGCCCTGCAGTGGGTATAGTCAGGCTGATGATGATGATTATGATGATAGAAAAAGCTCATTGTTTTCATTTCCTGTCTCGATAAACACATCAGCTTTCATTCTAACCAGATGGCTCGCCTTTCATGATTCGGCTGTGTCTATATCTCAGGGCGCCCTCTTTGAAGGGAGCATGAAAACTATTGAAACTAGAAAACGAGCACGAACGATTACTATTCCATTACTCCTCTCTGCGAAGCAAAACATTGCAAGCTAGCTTCGCTAACCTTGAAAATATCAGTAAATAGAAAAGATGCTCTTTATCTCCGGATCAAGATAAAATATTTAAGAAAACAGGTCGCAACGGCGCCTCATCGCACCCCGTCTCACTCACGTCACGTGGCAGCGCCCGACGAAAAGGCGAATCCAAAAAGCCGAACCGACGTCAACGTGATTGCTGCGGCTACTAACGTAACCCTAAATAGCCGCACGCTGTGGCCAGGAACACCTTAAAAATTATCTATAAAGTAAAAGTTCCACGCCGAGCTTTTAAATATGATTCGAACACTCGCAAACACTACATATAAGAATTGCTTGCAGTAGAATTTTAGGGTCCCTTTAAAGAAAAAAAGGGAACACAATGTTCCCTGCGCCACATCCGGGAGTCGCAATTATCCTTGTGGTAGCAAGCTCCTCAAGGCGCTCGCATCGTACCTGGTAGAAAGAGACATTCTGTTGGTCCACGGCGACAGGAACTTCCCGGCCTTCCTCGCTCACTTCATACTGGTGCGTGTAGAGGCACACTCCCTCGGGGGCCTCTGTCGAAAGGAAAGCAGAGGGAAAAGAAAGCATGGTTGAGATGCAGTGAATTGCTTGGGTTTGAGATGCGCAGATCTCCCGGCCAAATGACATGATGATTTTTCTCCCGGCCAAATAACACCCTCGGCAGTCAGGATCCTGACTGTCGAGGGGGTCATTTGGCCGGGAGAAAAAGCAATATCGTAGTTCCCTCCAGGTTAGTCCGTCCGCTGCAAAATGCATTTAAGCACTTCCCACCTCATGGGTGTTTAAGACAGAGCGTCCATAATTTGAGATAATAGATGACTCGTTGCTGCAAGAAATTAGAAATCATATTGCCACCTAGCGTTGCCAGGTGGCGCATGACTGAGGTGTGAAAGGAGGACGAAGTTGAAGAGGACGAAAAAGTGTCGCTTGCACGTTTGCGTCTGTGCTGCTGTGTTCTTGTGTCTGGGCTACCCCCTGCTATCATTGGCATCCTTAGTCACCGTGTACGTGACATTCTGGTGGAGCTGCTGGGAAAAACGATCGCCTATGCAAGAATCTCCATCTACAAGACGTCGCGCCAGCCCTGTACCATTGGACACCCCCGTGCATCGCTCCATGTCGACGGCTCCAGGGACTGTCTCCGGAGTTTCAGCCATCACCCGCCGCAATGACATCTAGTGCTCCTGCGCAGCAGGTGACGGGCGTCGCACCGGCCTGTAACTACACCTTGCAGGCCCCTCGGGTACCGAAGACTTTCCATGGGGACCTCTTTGAGGATGTGGAGGACTGGTTCCTTCAGTTTGAACGTGTCGCTGCATTCAACCAGTGGGACGATGCTGCCAAACTAAGGAACGTCTACTTCAGCCTTGAGGACGGCGCCCGTATCTGGTTCGAGAACCGAGAGCAAGCATTAACTTCGTGGCGGGAATTCCGTCGTCAACTGCTCGAGGCTTACACTAGCGCAGATCGTCGCGAGCATGCAGAACGTGCCATTCACTCTCGCATCCAAAGGCCGAATGACAGTGTCCAAGCATACGTCGAGGACATGACGCGCCTCTTCAGGCGAGCCGATCCCGCCATGTCCGAGGACAAAAAGGTCAGGCACTTGATGCAGGGTTTGAAAGAGCAGTTGTTCGCAGGCCTTGTGCGAAACCCACCGTCGACTGTAAACGGATTCCTTGCGGAGGCCACCACCATGGAAAAGGTGCTACACCAACGTGCCGTGGCTTATGACCGACCTTTTCATACAAGCACAATCGCGGAATCATTTGCATCTTCAGAGCGGCATCCCGATGCATTGCGCGAACTGATTCGCAGCGTCGTGCGCGAAGAACTAAGCAAGTTCTGAAGTCCTCTGCAGCAATCGCCATCTTCCGTTTCTGCTATAGTGCGGGAGGAGGTGCGGCAGGCACTCAAGAGCCCTCTTTCGCCTGTAGTTCCGAGCCCGCCATTGCTGTCGGGGACCGACAATCGTCCCACATATGCGGAAGTTCTGCAGAGTCAGGCTCCCCCTTCACCACCGCCCATTCTCGCGTCACCTACAGTTCCGCTGCCCTCGGTGCAGCCAATGCAGAACTTCGACAATCGTCCGCTGCCCCGACGCAAAGCCGACATTTGGCGCACGCCTGACCGCCGTCCGCTTTGCTTCCACTGCGGTGAACCAGGACATCTCTTCCGGGATTGTCCATATCGACGCCTCGGTCTCCACGGCTTCCGCATCGACTCGCCTCCTCCCCGGTTTGGTCATCGACCCCGAGTTATTGAGGAGTACCTGGAGGAGCAGCGTTCTTCATCTCGTTCGCAGCGTCAGCCCCGCTCCCCTTCGCCAAGGCGCTCCTCCTCGTCCACCCACGGTTCCTCGCGAGAGGACCAAGGCGCCGCTCGTCTAGCCCTCATCGGGAAAACTGAAAACAGCGACCTTCGGGGGCGAGGCCGCTGGTAGTCGCTGCGTTGAAGACCTCCCGTCGCCGCCGCTTCGATCCGACCGCGAGCTGCTGGTACCGTCACCTAGGGAAGCAAAAAGCGTTTCTCTGGACATTCCGGTTATTTTAGACGGTCGCACTACGGTCAATGCATTAGTGGACACCGGTGCCGATTATTCAATTTTGAGTGGTCGCATGGCGACTGTATTGAGGAAGGTGCTCACTGCTTGGCCAGGTGTGTACCTCCGAAACGCCGGCGGTCATATAGTTACTCCAAAGGGGATGTGCACGGCTCGCATTCAGATTAGGCCACGGACGTATGTTCGTCGTTAGTTGCGTTGTTTTGTGTGACTGCTCCCGTGACCTTATCCTCGGCATTGACTTTCTGCGGGAGTACGGAGCAGTTATCGACCTGCGAAATAGACTCGTCACGTTTTCGATGGGACAATCTACCGAACCAGATAGTAGCAGTCCTTGCAATACCGCACTTCTTGTTTCCGCTGAGAGCGTCTCGCTGCCGCCGCGAAGCAGTGCTCTCGTGGAAGTTACCTGTGACGATTTCCGTACCGGTGATGCTGTAGCGGAGGCGAACCATACACTCCTGCTTGCTCATGGCATTTGCGCTCCCCGAAGTTTATTGTCGTTTCACAATGGCCGGGCTGCACTCCTTGTCACAAATTTTTCTAATGAGTACCGACACTTGTTCCCGGGGACTGCTATCGCTTTTGCTGACCATGTTGCGCACGATCCGGTCTGTTTTGCATCCACGGCAGTAGAAACTAACGAGCCATCTCTTGACAACATCGACATTAACTGTCACTTGTCAAAGGAGAAACGGCGGGCTTTAGAGCAACTGCTGCTAGACTTTAAGCACTGCTTTGCTTCTTCCTCGAAGGTTCGTCAAACGCCCATCACACAACATCGCATCATTACTTATGACGACGCTCGCCCAATACGACAGCAGCCTTATCGTGTGTCTGCCAAAGAACGAGAAGTGATCCAGACGCAAGTTCAGGAGATGCTGGATGATGGTGTTGTGCAGCCTTCACAAAGTCCGTGGTCTTCACCAGTAGTCCTTGTCAAAAAGAAAGACGGCACTCTTCGATTTTGCGTCGACTATCGGAAATTGAATAATGTGACAAAGAAAGATGTATACCCGTTGCCGCGCATCGATGACGCACTGGACAGATTGCGACGTGCGAAGCATTTTTCATCTATTGATTTAAAAAGCGGCTATTGGCAAATCGAAGTAGACGAAAGAGACCGAGAAAAAACCGCATTTGTCACTCCAGATGGCCTATATGAATTCAAAGTACTCCCATTTGGATTGTGCTCTGCCCCAGCTACATTCCAAAGGATGATGGACACCGTCCTCATTGGCCTTAAGTGGCAGATCTGTCTTGTGTACTTGGACGATGTAGTTGTTTTTTCCGAAACATTTGATCAACACCTCGAACGCCTTCGAGCTGTCCTGGAAGCCCTCCGTTCTGCTGATCTCACGCTGAAACCCCAGAAATGCCACTTCGGGTATACAGAACTCAAGTTCCTCGGCCATGTTGTAAGCGCTGATGAGGTGCGCCCGGATCCCGATAAGACTGCTGCCGTCGCACGATTTCCCGTTCCAGCTAATAAGAAGGCTGTTCAGCGCTTCCTCGGCCTGTGCGCATATTATCGGCGTTTCATTGCGGACTTTTCTCAGATCGCAGAACCTCTGACGCGCCTTACAAGGAAGGACACCTCCTTTGTGTGGAACTCTGAGCAGCAGATGGCCTTCTCTTTGCTTCGTGAGCGCCTTCAAACATCCCCTGTTCTGGCGCACTTCGATGAAGCGGCTGACACTGAGGTACACACTGACGCCAGTAGTATCGGTCTTGGCGCGGTCCTTGTTCAGCATCAAGACGGGTTTGAGCGAGTAATAGCCTATGCTAGCCGCACTCTCTCTCGTGCCGAAATGAACTATTCCACCTCAGAAAAGGAATGCCTGGCGGTCGTATGGGCTACTATGAAGTTTCGTCCCTATCTTTACGGCCGGCCATTTAAAGTCGTCACCGACCATCATTGTTTGTGCTGGCTGGCAAATCTGCGAGACCCATCTGAACGACTTGCACGCTGGAGTTTACGGCTTCAGGAGTTTGACATAACCATTGTTTACAAGTCCGGCCGCAAACACGAAGACGCCGACACGCTGTCACGAGCACCCGTTGACACTGGCGATACTACAGCCGATGACGATAGCGGTTTTCTAGGAGCCCTCAGCGCATCTGAGCTCAGGGATCGACAAAGAGCTGATCCAGACATCCTTCCACTCATCGATTATCTGGAAGGGCGTGGTACGATTCTGCCTCGACATCTATCTCGGCACCTTGGTTCCTTCTGCATACGGCAAGGCGTCTTGTATAAAAGAAACTCCCAGAGCCAAGACAGAACTTACCTTCTGGTAGTGCCATGCGAGCTCCGTGAGGATATTCTCCTTGCTTGCCATGATGAACCAACGTCTGGTCATTTGGGTTGCTCACGGACTCTTGCTCGAGTGCGCAACATGTATTACTGGCCAGGACTTTCCGCAGCAGTGAAATGCTATGTACGAAGCTGTCGCGAATGCCAGCGCCGTAAAACACCGCCCCAGAAGCCTGCCGGATTTCTCAAGCCCGTTAAGGTACCCCGCATTCCGTTCGACCAAATTGGAATAGATCAACCTTGGCCCTTTCCCTTTGTCGCAGGCCGGAAACAAATGGATAGTAGTCGCTACTGACTACCTGACTCGATACGCTGAGACAAAGGCAATCCCTCATGCCACAGCTTCCGAAGTAGCAGAGTTTTTCATGCACAACATAGTCTTGCGGCATGGCGCCCCTTCCTACGTCATTACCGACAGAGGGACAGCTTTCACTTCACAGCTGATCGACCGCATATTTGAGCTGAGTTGCACGACCCATCGCAAAACCACAGCGTACCATCCACAAAGCAATGGCCTTACAGAAAGATTGAATAAGACGATTGCGGACATGTTGGCAATGTACGTCGATGTGCAGCACAAGACCTGGGACGAGGTGCTGCCGTACGTTACATTTGCGTATATAACAGCCTTACAAGAGACAACGCGCTTCACACCATTTCGACTTGTTTACGGACGCGAAGTTCAGAGCATGCTCGATTCCATGCTCCCGTGCCCAGATGATGACCAGCTATCCTCAGATGCCCAGTAATATGCCATCCGCGCTGAGGAAGCCCGCCAGCTCGCCCGTGTGCACATTGGGCAGCAGCAGACCACTGACGCGCACCGTTACAACCTCCGGCACCGCCAGGTTGACTACAAGCCTGGAGACCAAGTCTGGGTATGGACACCAGTTCGCCGTCCAGGCTTGTCAGAGAAACTCCTTTCCCGCTACTTCGGGCCGTACAAAGTGTAGCGCCGTGTGAGTGACCTCAGTTATGAAGTTATCCCAGACGGTGCCACACAACCAAAACGTCGAAAGCACAGCTCGGACATTGTGCACATTGTGCGACTGAAGCCGTACTACCACCGATAGCGTATGGCCACCCGCTGTGACCACTCTCTTGCTTTTCACACCATTTTTACCGGCCCTTCTCATTTTTTTTCGGAGGGAGGGGGTAATGCCACCTAGCGTTGCCAGGTGGCGCATGACTGAGGTGTGAAAGGAGGACGAAGTTGAAGAGGACGAAAAAGTGTCGCTTGCACGTTTGCGTCTGTGCTGCTGTGTTCTTGTGTCTGGGCTACCCCCTGCTCTCATTGGCATCCTTAGTCACCGTGTACGTGACAATATTTTCATTGTTGCCACCTGATCAGACCATCCAGGTACAATTACATACCTACAGTTTACACGTTCCGGTGATAAGAGTTCATTTATAATAGCAAATGCGACGTTTCCCTCCGTTTCCTGTAAATTTTCTTTGTAAAGACAGTGCATTCTTTTGCCCACACTGCTTTGAATGCGACCTAACTAATAAAGAAGAGTCAGCTTCACTCACTGCACTTGTAGTTTTTGCAACAGGCTCCCGCCGTGGCGACCAACTGAGTGCCGGGAGGACACTGCGGCTCCGGGGGACATTTCTCTGGGTAGCACACTGTTTCAAGGGTGGCGCAGCAGCCCACAGGAGTCATCACCACCTCTTGTCCGATCTCCAGGTCCGTGGGCCACACAACGGGAGGACACAGCGCCGGGTCGCATTCTACGCACAGACAACGAGTGAAGCAACGAACAACCATTATCTCGTTCTCTGCTAGTATGTGGGGGAAACTAAGTCTGCAGTACACTACACAGAATGACAATGTTGACGATCAGCTCACTTCATGAGTTTGACGATGAGTATGATAGTGGCGAGGGGTGACTATAGTAATGATAGTAATGGATGTTGAAAAGCGCGAACCGCTGCAACATCACGTCCATCATCACCATTCCATTCCAAATTCATCGTCCACATTCATCATCATCATTAGGTTCGTAAAGTTAATGGTTAACTCGCCCGATGAGTTTTGTGATGATGGTGATGACCCAAGGTAAACATTTCACGGTGATAATTTTAAAATTGGTCACCACTTTCATTGTTATTAAACACAGCAGGCGAGTTTAAAGCTCTTAAAGACTGTGAATTAGGCTCCCACTGGCTGGATGGCGGCTTATGCTAGCATGCTGCTGCACAGTACCAACTAATTTACAATGTGTCTTGTGATGGGCAGCCTGTCTGATAACAGATTCGATAAAAGGAATTGGGAGGGCAAGCATGTAGAAGAATGCCGATTTAGAAAGATGAGCGAGCCTTTAACGAGGCGCGGACTGGGAACCATGTGGTTGCTGACGTTTCTATTACTTCTTAATTAAGTTAATTAAACTCCGACTGAGAGCGCAGAAATGCCCTATATATTGCTCGCAAATAAATTTCTTTCCTCTTTGCTTTGTTTGGTGTTTTCACACTACTAACGAAAAAGAAAGAAAGCAAGCTAGATAATTTCAAACGCTTTCGAGCCCACCATGCTTTGCTTTTATAACAAACCACTAGGGTAAATACATTCCTTAAACAAATATCAACACTGCTTAAGCACTAATGCTTGCTTCAGCAATGCAAAAGTTGGACCTAATGTTTGCACTCTCACGCTGACGCATTGCAAGGGCGCTGTTCCGCACAAGGCGGCGTGTCGATTGTGGGCGAAATCTCTCAAGTTAAGCATTTTCATTATTTCGCTGTATCTATAGGGCTTAAGCCATGGCAATCAACGGGCGTGCTTTTAAATTTTTGTGACTTAAATGCTGTCGTTTCAACACTGAATAATTTTAATTCTTTTCTTTCCGGATACAGTCATCATATGTGTCGGCTTTAGTTTTTATGCGGGACTTATATTATGAAACAAAAAAACAATGCCGCCATCTTACAACATCAATGGAACTTGCACAGCGCAAATGAAGATGAATATAAGAGAGAGCTTGCAACACATAAAAGGAGCGGCATTTCGCTTTTTTTTAATATATCTTACCGCAGAAGTACTCGGGACAGCCATTTGCGTCCGTCCTGGTCTTGGCGACGTCACCCTTCTTGCACTTGGGCAGGCTCAGTTCCGGGCACTGCTCAACCACGTCCTCTGAAATAATGACGGCAGAAACTCCAGATTGAATAAGAGTGGGCACTAACTCCGTGGCATATGGTGCTTGTTCATAGTTTGTGTACTCATAAGTGGAGTATATGTCGTGTTTCCAACCATCTTACGACGTATCTGTGCCAACGGCACTGATTACGCCCCCCTCCCCCTCGCGCAGTTGCTGGTGGTGCCCTCTGTGTTCGTTCATTTTAAAACATCGTGTTTAAGAAATACCATCAAGCGGGATTGGACAGTTGTGCAGCTCCTCCCTTTCCACCACGCTCTTCTTGATTTTAGCTAACTCACTAATTTCTTGCAGGTAATTGTTTTCCAGTCTGTGCCACGAGCTAAACTAAGCTAAACCTAGCAAAAACTCCCATCTGTTCACATTGCAAGACGCGGCTACATATACGACGTTACCACGCTTCAGAAAGCAATCAACGCATCCTACCTTATTCTTATTTACAGAATAATTGATTGATCAATAAATGAGTAAAGATTTGAGTGAATACTTCATCGATATTCAGCCGTTTCATGGTTTTATTGATTGACTGATTGATTGATTGATTGATTGATTGATTGATTGATTGATTGATTGATTGATTGATTGATTGATTGATTGATTCACCTGCGGAATTTGATTGCATCGCGAGTGCCAGAAAGGGTTCGCTGAATGGTTCAGCTTAGGCTTTGTTCAGGTGGGAACGGGGCTTCTGGAGGAAAACTACGGTAAATTATTTCCTCGACAATCTATCTCACTTAAAAGCTGAAAACATTCCTTCATGCAGCAAGAGAACGATGTGGGAAGACAAAGTGCACGACGCTAACTGGTTTGTACAGTGGCAGGCCTGTAGAGCATGCCCAGTGCAAGAAACCGCGGATCACTGCGGTTTCTTCGCGCAGGACACAAAAAGCCCATGTAGACTTTTGCGTCGTATACTACAACACTGCTTACAGTAAACCGCGTCTCGTTCAGGCATTCATGGTTGGAGACGCACGCGTTTTCCACCGTGTGCAAAGCAGCTCCTTCTAGGACGGGAGGATTATTGCCGATGTCCGGGCAATCAGCGGAACAGAGCAGTTCAGTGGCATTCGATTACATCGAGCACTCGAGGGTTGTTATCGAGGAAGGTCGTATCAGGGAAGAAGCTAGGGAGAGAGAGGGTGGGCTAAGGGTCGGCTAGGAGACCGAGACGGGGTAACGAGCCCACACAGCGTGCAGTTAACGGCGTGCTTCTTTTCTGGCTCGTGCCACCGCTACATTTTGGCACACTAAATCCGTGCAGCTTAGCGAAAGCTACAACAGGGATCCTTTAATCGAGGAACACAGTGAAGAAAGGTGGCTCGCGCGTTACATTGATACTTAAATTGATTCCCATTACATGATACTCTTATAGCGATTATTTTGAAAGTCAGAAACTGCGTAGATTACAGGCTGCGCATTACCAATTTCGAGAGCTACCACAACTGTTCTGGCCTGCTTCAGTGCAGCCCAAGTCCGAGCTTCGACAATGTCGCACGGTATTGAGCAGGGCAGTGAGCATAGCGATGGCCGCCGCCGGACGATATTGAATTGGAATCTTCACCACGTCGGCTCATCCGCGTTCTCATACAAGGCCGCATGCAGGACGAGGTCACAAGAAATCAGGCTATTTGTTTACGTCGGCCAGCTCTGCTTTTTGAATGTTTGCTTACTCTCCTTCAAGGACAGATACGAAAAGATGAAGGGCAGTGCCGTCACGACTGGCTTTCCAGTGCGTCTATTCTCGGCTGTCACATTGATCGTGTCATTTGTGATGCCCGAGGTAAGAGGCGAAGAGAGAATCGTTTTAAATGAACGACGTACATAAAGTGGTCGACGTACATAAAGTGATCGACGTACGTAAATTGAACTGTCAAAGAATCGACAAATTAATGATGTTAAATACGCTACCCGTGTTCTTTCGGACATCCGAGAGAGAAATGACTACGTGGCACCCTGACTACGGTGTCCACTATAAACGGAGCTGCTGCTGGACGCTAAACTCCACATATCATACCATACCACCGTTCATTAGACTAGTATAAAAACTCTGTTAAGATCGATGTATCTAAATTTGGGCTACGATTGGCCCGAAACATGAGGCTGTCAGATTGTCGCGCCGCGTACGTTCGATTAGAGAAATTCTTCACCGCTCCCCAAAGGCTAAGCACAAAGTGGGAGAACAAAGCTTACAGGTGTATTGTATAGCCAATTGCTGACCGACTCATAGGAAGCGTCATTTCATGTTAACTTCTAGAAATTAGTCATGAAAGGGTTGGCATCGGAAATTTCGTACCTGTCAGGATTATCTCCTTTTTCTCTAATGATGGGGTTTTGCAAAACAACACATATCGCAGGTTGGGATAGTCAAGAAATGTGAGAGATGTGAATGTGAAGAGACAATTGCACGTAAGCTGTGTCATTGCCCTGTTTTCAATTACGAAAGACATACAGCTGTGCAGGGCTCCGAACCCACTTTGGTCGCGTTAACGAACCAAAGGTTAATACCGCCCTGCGTTCCACTCTCAAGGGCAGAAGTTGCCGGAAAATTTTGAGTGCTCACTTTATCTAACATTTAGCTAGTAGATGCTTATAAAAACAGGTATACGGAGGATATGTCACCAAGACATTGCACGAATCTACGCGTGCACGCTATAAGAAAGCACGCATATACTTTAACATTATCCTACAGTAACTCCAAATTATGAGATATGGCAGATGTTCGAAGGTAAATAAAAAACAACTCTTACAGTGTAAACTAAGGCTTCCACCGGATGAAATTTGTCGTTAATCTAAACACAATTACCATTCAGCCCCTTCAGCTTCGGGGAAAAGGTGCAGCATCGTCTGTGTTTGGGAATTGAATTGAGAGAACGGTTTTTTCGAACCTGGCGTTTCGGGGCATTTATCTTCCATTTTAGATGGTTTATCTGGCATCTTTGTGGTGTCTACTGCTCAGTTACCATTGTTACCGCTTTAACAATCTCCGGTTATGTCCCGCATCTTTTAAGGGAGCAGATCCTCATTGCTAATTGGCACAGAATGACACTAAAAGCTTTGTCGTAAACTAAAACGTCCGCACTCTGCTATGAATGTTTGCTTGCTTTTTTACAAAGATCGAAATCAACGTAGAGCTAGTCCCGATAGGGCGCAGTCACATCTTAGGCTCGCCATAATTACGCCCACATGGTTATGACTCAAATACATGCCTTTATTTGCTTTTCAGGTAAGACGCCTATTATTTTACAGCTAATTGTCGCCTTAGCCTGCACATTGCAAGTTAAGGAAATCGGGCGTTTACGCGTTGTCAGCCATTCTCTGTCTAAAATTTTTTCTCTCTTATGAACACATGTTGAAGGGGAAAACCTAATGGCATTTAGAAACGCTTGTGTCCTCTACCTCCCCGTTAGTTAAAGGTATAGGGAGCTTGCATGAAGTAATGCATGCTGGGTAAATCGCCATGATGCTGTCGTTGACAGCAGACGAAGCAACACGGCACTGCCACACAGCCTCGGCTACATAGTCGCGTAGTGCGAACAGAAGATGCTGGCGCCATCGGACAGGTCGACTGCGAGGTCTTCACGATTCCAAAAATATGTCTGCACGAGGGCGAGAAGGCAAGGGATTCCTCTAGCGACGCCGATGCGAACGGCTGGCATGGACCAAAACACGCAAGGTTGACGCCAATCAGGGCATGTATCAAACTACTTGCTAGAACTAGAAACCATGACAGTCGGTGATGTCGACGGGCGGCCAGGTACAGATGCATAGTGCAGTCAGTCGATCTCGCCTAGCTTGAACAGGCCCACGTACGTCGCACTGCTTAGGATTTCTTAATAGCGCGCATGATTTTTCGGGCACTGCGTCGATGCGTACGTTCCTCAGTAATCTGCGGACAATTGCACGCACGTAATGGCAGCGCACGAAAAGCTGCGTATATTTTCGGTGGAGCGTCGAAAAAGACAAGGCACTTGCTCAATTCAGCCTGGCTGCGCTGCCTGCTGCCAGCGACGACATCATGGCGGATTACCCAGCATGCATCCCTTCATGCAAGCTCTCTATATAATAACGAGAAAATAATACGACAGTTAAGGTGGTAGCCCGTTACGAATCATTCCTGTTTGCAGGACCAACCAAGTTTGGCGCTTTATCAATTCCACTGTAGACATTGCTTCTACATTCTACGTCAGCGCGCCATTTTCGAAGAAATTTGTCAGCACTTATGAGGCACATAAATGGAAAAGAGCTTGGCCAATGGTGGGGTTTGTGATGTTAACGAAGCATGAAGTACTGTCCCCGAGGGACGACCTCATATGTGGCATAGGCTCTCTGCCACCGGTGATCTTTCTCTTTCTTTGGCTCGCTTCATTACGAAGGTACCTTTACTTTCCATGCGCGGAAAAGCTCCCCAGGCATACAAAACGACGAGTGCTCCCCTCGAAGCAGCCTACCACGTCAGCTCTTTTTCGCTGCACTGCAGCGTTCCCTAACGTCCTCGAAACCGCCCTCTTCGTCCGTGCATCCGGCACAAATAAGCTGAGTCGTCAGTTCGTCGTCGCGGAACGATTTGTGCGCCAAAAGCGAAAAAACAAAACGACAGGTAGTGTGCTGGCTAAGCCTTCCAGGCAGGTATCGCACTTTAAAAGGGACCTTCTCTAACTCTCTCTCTCTCTTCCTCTCTCTGAAGTAAAACCGTTAGGCGCACGGTAGGACAGGCAGTAACATGCAATTCCACTGGGAGTGAGCGGACGGCAGCACGCAGTATTCGCGCAAATATTAATAAAGAAACTTGAATCCCGGACCAACACTATCAAGAGAAAAATGTTCTCGCTGCCCTCATTTTGACGCGTGAGCGTTAGAAACACCGTTATACAGGAACCTCGGAGTCGGTGTTGTCGACGTCAGCGAGAAACGAGCTTGCCTCCGGCAATTGTTAGGTGGCCGGTGATATAAGGCCCGGCACTGATTGGTGGGAGCATTGCGTGACGTCACAAGACTGCACGTCATGGCTAAGTTAGCAGCAGATGGGCCTATGACTCGAGGAGATTGGGTTTTAAATCCGAAACAGGCCCCTAGGCCCCGCGTGCCCGTTGATCACGTCGATGTGGCCTGGTTAAAACGGGGCTTTATATATAGACTTTGGCTGGCCTTACCCATAATATGGTAGCTTATGACTGTATGCCAACGAGTACGTGTGAGGTATAACAGAGGCACAAATTGCGCCGATAATAGGTAAGTGAGAACCAAAGTGCATCCACATGAACGAATATCCACAAAGGGAGATGGAAACGGGATAACAGTCCCCCAGATTATGTTCCTGCGCTGTTAAAATGCACTTTATTCGGCTCAATGTAATCCCACCCAAAAGTATGGGACAATGAAATTTATAGACTCTCTCCCCGTGGTGAGAAAAAGGAAACAAGTTTGAACGCCGACAGAGGTAATGTGTATGAAGGCCATTATGCAATGCATTTGAGCAGAGAAGGTCTCAGTATATTTCAAACTGTTACGAGCAGACATAGCACATGATTTTCTTTATTTCTCCCTGAATCTTAGTGGTTTTGTTACAGCGCTGTTCTAGAAAGCCAATAGTCTATTTCGGGCCTAACTCTACTCAAAAGCGAGTCTTCAGACAGCTGATTACTTTCGACCAATTTCTCTCAATGCATAATCGCACGCACGTATAGCACGAGCGGACAAAATGTCGAAACGTGAGCCTGAATGAGAATTGTAATACCTATATAACTCCCTCAGCACATAATGGCTGAAGCAAAGTATTTTTTGAAGATTAAAAAAAAAAAGAAGAGACGACGCAGCGGATCAGCTCATGTCAACTGTCGAAGAAGAAAATTTTGATTACGTGGTTTCTTGGGCTTATGGAGATGTATTATAAAAGGTAGGCTGGCAAGGCTGGCCTCCATGATGTGGGCCGAATTAAGTGTCTCGCCTCCCCGCAGTTCATTTACGGAGTCGGCAGAAGGCGGCAATAGCTGTACTTCGCTTTTAAGATATTTTTTAGCGCACGAAATCCCCATATTCTTTTGTGAAAAATTGGGTTCTGAATTATAAAGCAGTAAGCGATCGACAGAAACTAACCTAACTTGACTTCAGCGCGCCTGAAAGAAGAGGACGAGGCAGAAGCCATATCCGACCCATCACACGTCCTAAGCAATCCGCAATGCGGAATATTTGTTCGAAAAGTCAGTATTCTCACTACTGATCAAAACAAATAGCGGCTATAAGATAGGAAAGTCGATGACCTTGAAATTGCGATCGAAACTTGCAAACTTGAAAATAGAATCAGGGTGGCTACAATCGTGGGAAAGTAATAAATAATCGCTTGTGGCGGCAGTCATGGCCTATAGTTTGCGCTGACGTTTATAAAGGAGGGCTTCTTTCATCACCCCGAAACCCCATTAGCCATTGAAATCTGTTTCAATGTCCTCTTTTTCCATATTTCTTGTTCCACACGCGTTATGTTTGCACAATGCCCTTAACGAGCAAGTGAACTGAAATAGGCGGGCTAACAATTCGAATCACCGCTTAATACATCAGTTTGCAACTAAGCCCGAAACTATTTTAGAAGTGGCACCAAACTCGACGTACAAAATCTATTTCGCTTTGATGCTCCCCTGAAATTTGCGCAACGCTCTCGCTTAAGCTGAAAGCATTACTCAATCGCCTTCAAAAAGCATTTTCTGTAACGATCCGAAATGCTGAGAACACGATCACATTTGGAACATGCAGCATTCCCGCCGGCGCTCCGCTTCTGAAACGCGCTTTGGCAGCGTTTTTGTTAGCAATTATTGCGCAACTCCAGCCTCCGTCTCCACTCCTGCCTTCATCACGTCCCTACGCGGCGTCCGGTTTCATCCAAAATACCACATCAAATCAAAGATCTGTGTTTTTCTCCACCACGTTTGCACATTTTACATCAATTTGAATTGATTTGCTATCTTTCTTATTTCTGTTTCCATAGTTCATTTGGTCCGCCGGGGTGGCGCAGTGGTTACGGCGCTCGACTACTGTTCCCAAGGACGCGACATCGAATCCCGTCCTCGGCGGCCGCTTTTCAATGGAGGCGAAAAGCAAGGCGCCCGTGTGCTGTGCGATGTCAGTGCACGTTAAAGAACCCCAGGTGGTCGAAATTTTCGGAGTCCTCCACTACGGCGTCTCTCATAGGGACGTTAAACCCCACAAACCAAACCGTAGTTCCTTTTACCGGGTTTCTACTTTAATTGCTTTTGCATGTATTTTCTTTTTTTTTTCCTTTGTTTCTTTTCGTCTTTCTTTATTTTGCACTTTTCTCCTCTACCCATCTACTTCGATTCCATTGATCCCTTCCATCAATTCCTTTCTTCCTTTTTGCGTGTCCTCTCTGGTTCGTTTATTCTATCATTCTTTTTACTTTTACATTACAACTTCATTAGCCGGCTCGACCGCAAAGAAAGATCGAAGGTGGAGCCTACAATGCTATTTTTGCGAACTGTGCACCAAATCCTCGCCAATCGCCCACTGGCTGTGTGCCACGTCATCTGAGGCAAAAGAAAAAGAAGAAAGCGCTGATGCAGAGGCTACTACACCGACAGAAATCCAGTCTTGCGTGTGGAGCAGCTGCGATTGGTGGAAAGCTGCATAGAAACAGCTAAATAACAACGGCTGCATAGCAACGACGTGCAACCGAGCAGGAACCTGTTCCTTCGGATGCCAACTGCATAACCGCTCCAAAGCAATGCTTTACCGATGCGACAAGTTCTGTTTTGTGGCGCTCTAGTTGCACATCCAATCAATAAAGGAATATATTTGATTGGTGACAAATGTGAGGACAGAAGACAGAATAGCAACATCTCTGCAGCACTACTTTAGCCCGATATACTAATTTCAGACAAAACTGCATTTTTACGCGATGTCAAATATAGCTCATGCCGCCGAAAAGCCGCTTCCCATGCAGACGGCGGGCGTGAAAAATCCTACTTCGTTGACAGGGTCATGACGTCTAAACCACATAAGATTACGCGGGAATTTCAAATCCCCCCTATTCAAATAAAGCCGCCGAACTGAGGAGGTCTAACATGAAGGCAAAATTGGCTAGAAGGTTCCTTTAATGGTGGTACTTCAGAAAACGGGAGAAATTCAATAAAATAAGCTTGTCGTCATTAGTGTTGGAAGCCAGGCCCTTTGCATACCAAGCGGGCACGTAACGTAGAGGCAATGAAGGGTGGTTGGTTCCAAGAGTGTTAGAAAGGCGCTTAGTGAACACGTCTTGGGGCTTGTCACGTACTAATCCGTGCTTGGGATGTGTACGGACGTTAATGTAATAATGTTTTAAAGATTGTATACGTTAAAGAAGAAAAGCTTTAAAAACTTCACGGAATGAAAAGGCGGTATTAGAAGGCGCTATGTATCTACTCCCCCTTCATGGATCACTGCCTTGTCGTGGCGGAGGGGCTTGCGAAACTCGATGAAGTCGTGAGCTCTGCTGTGTAGGGCCACCCAAGATAGACAGGTCACGGCAGAGAGTTCTGACAAAATGTGATTCACTGGAGAAGGTAATGGCAACCCACTCCAGTATTTCCTGCCAAGAAAACCCTATGGCCAGTCACAATACCATTATCGATATGGCACCGGAAGATGAGCCCCCCAGGTTGGAAGGCGTCCCACATGTTACTGGGGATGAACAAAGGGCGATTCCTAGTAGCTCCAGGACGAATGAAGCGGCTGGGCTAAAGCCAAAAGGACGCTCAGTTGTGGATGTGTCGGGAAGCGACCGGAAAGTCCGATGTTGCAAGGAGATATATCACATAGCAACATGGAATGTAAGATCTATGACGCAAGGTAAACTGGATATCGTCAAGCGAGAAATGGACAGATTGAACATTTATATCTTGGGTATCAGCGAACTCAAGTGGACCGGAATGGGAGAATTTAACTCCGGCGACCATTATGTCTTTTATTGTGGGCACGAATCCAAGAGAAGGAATGGGGTCGCTCTCATAGTAAACACAAGAATGGGCAAAGCAGTGCTAGGGTACAACCCCAAAAACGACCGAATGATTTCACTTCGGATCCAAGGTCACCCTTTCAACATAACAGTTATCCAAGTCTATGCACCGACCACTGCTGCTGAAGAAGCTGACGTTGAGAAATTTTATGCGGACCTACAATGCCTTTTAGACCGCACCCCATCATCAGACGTCGTTTTTCTCATAGGAGACTGGAATGCTAAGGTCGGGAGTGAAG
The DNA here is from genome assembly GCF_055883805.1 of Amblyomma maculatum. Taxonomy (NCBI): domain Eukaryota; kingdom Metazoa; phylum Arthropoda; class Arachnida; order Ixodida; family Ixodidae; genus Amblyomma; species Amblyomma maculatum. The sequence goes on along the minus strand of NC_139352.1, from coordinate 79,543,331 downwards.
AAATATCCGGAATTACAGGCAAGTTCGGTCTTGGTGAGCCAAATGAAGCTGGGCAGAGGCTAGTAGAGTTCTGTCAAGAAAACAACCTGACCATAGCGAATACTCATTTTCAACAGCACAAGAGGCGCCTGTACACATGGATTTCACCGGATGGTCTGTACAGGAATCAGATCGATTATATTATTTGCCGGCAGAGATGGAGAAGCGCTATACAAGCAGTAAAAACAAGGCCTGGGGCCGATTGTGGCACCGATCATCAGCTTCTTGTTGCCAAAATTAAGCTTCGATTGAGGAAAACGCAGAAAACTAGAAGTCCTTTCAGGTATGATCTGGATCAGATTCCATTAGAATATGCTGTGGAAGTGAGGAATCGATTTCAAGAATTAGATCTAGAAGACAAAGAGCCCGAAGAGATGTGGACTGATGTTCGTGATATAATACAAGAAGTTGCTACTAAGGTAGTTCCAAAGCAAAAGAAATGCAAAAAAGCAAACTGGTTATCTGAAGAGGCTTTGCAAATAGCTCAGGAAAGGAGGATGGCAAAAGGTATGGGGGAAAGAGAAAGATACAAGGTTCTCAATGCGGATTTTCAGAAAATAGCAAGGAGAGATAAGAATGCCTTCCTGAACATACAGTGTCAAGCAGTTGAGGACAACAGCAAATTAAGGAACACAAGAGCTTTGTATAAGACAATCAAAGATATCAAAGGAAGCTTCTGTGCTAAGCTGGGCGTGATAAAGGACAAACGAGGCAAGGACCTCACTGAAGCCTCAGAGATAAAGAAGAGGTGGCAGGAATACACAGAAGAACTGTACAAGAAGGACCCGGATGTGCAAACCCAACATAAGCCGGTTGTGATTACTGATCTCGAGCCGGGCATCCTGAAGAGTGAAGTTGAATGGGCCTTAGCCAGCCTTGCTAAGAACAAAGCTAGCGGAATGGATGGTATTCCAGCTGAGTTGCTTCAAAACCTCAACCACGACGCTGTTAACACACTGCATACATTATGTCAAAAGATTTGGACAACCCTGCAGTGGCCACAGGATTGGAGGAGGTCAGTTTACATCCCCATTCCAAAGAAAGGCAGTGCCAAAGATTGTTCCAACTACCGCACGATCGCGCTTATTTCGCATGCTAGCAAGGTGATGTTAAAAATCCTGCAAGGTAGGCTGCAGCAGTATGTGGATCGGGAGCTTCCGGACGTGCAAGCTGGGTTTCGCAAGGGCAGAGGAACTAGAGACCAAATTGCCAACCTTCGCTGGATCATGGAAAAAGCAAGAGAGTTCCAGAAACCCATTTACTTCTGCTTTATTGATTATGCGAAAGCGTTTGACTGCGTAGATCACAGCAGATTGTGGCAAGCTCTCCAAGAGATGGGAGTTCCAATTCACCTCATCTGTCTCCTCAGGAACCTTTATGAAGGGCAAGAGGCCACAGTCAGAACTGGGCATGGTCTTACTGATTGGTTTCCGATTGAGAAAGGGGTGAGGCAAGGCTGCATATTGTCGCCCTGCCTATTTAACCTATATGCAGAGTGCATCATGAGAAAGGCCGGTCTGGACGAGTCTTCAGCTGGAGTGAAGATTGCTGGGAAACGTATCAACAACCTTAGATATGCGGATGATACCACTTTAATGGCAGAAAGTGAAGTGGAACTCAAGAGACTTCTGATGCGCGTACAAGAAGAGAGTGAGAAGTTTGGGCTTAAACTGAACATTAAAAAGACGAAGATCATGGCGTCTTGCCCTATCAAGTCCTGGAGCATCAATGGACAAGAAGTGGAAGCTGTGACAGATTTTCTGTTCTTGGGCGCCAAGATTACCTCGGAAGGAGACTGCAGCCATGAAATTAGGAGACGCCTGCTTCTGGGAAAGAGAGCAATGGTTAGCCTTGACCGCCTAGTAAAGAGCAGAGACATTAGTCTGCCAACCAAGATCCGTATAACCCGTGCTATGGTCTTTCCAGTTGTGATGTATGGATGCGAGAGTTGGACTGTGAAAAAGGCTGACCGCCGAAGAATTGACGCGTTTGAATTGTGGTGCTGGCGAAGACTCTTAAGAGTTCCTTGGACTGCCAGAAGATCAAATCAGTCGATATTGTCGACCATAAACCCTGACTGCTCATTGGAGGGTCAAATTCTAAAGTTAAAGCTCAGCTACTTTGGTCATCTGATGAGAAGAGAGGAGTCGCTGGAGAAAGATTTGATGTTGGGAAAGGTTGAGGGTCGCCGGAGAAGGGGTAGGCAGCGAACGCGATGGTTAGATGGCATTCTCGAGGCATTGCAGATGAAGCTATGTGATGTTAAGAAGATAGTGAGAGACCGGAAAGCGTGGCGTGACATGGTCCATAGGGTCACGAAGAGTCGGACACGACTGAACGCCTGAACTGAACTGAATGTATCTACTCATATTGCGGAACTTGATCCTACTCCTAATTTTTGTCCTGTGTCTTCTGCTACAATACTCGCGTGTGTACTAAACATCTTCATTGACATATCCATGATTGTACAAATACAGAGTGGGACAATGAACCCTTTCTTCCCGCAAATAAGTAAAATACAGCTTTGTGTGTACGAATGTCTGGCGAGGTGCCGGTGGGCTTCATTAGTCTCCAATGTTTCGTTGGTTCTCGTGACTTCTAACACCTAAGAGGCCTGAACATTCCGAACTTGACCGCTGATGCCTTAACGTACCCTCTTCAAACATTCCAAAAAGCGTCTAAACTTCTACGAAGCAGATGGTAGGGTTCGCCTGAACCAATAGGGGGCGCGCCATTCAAATGGGACCCTGAAAATGGCCTCGCCGATTGCAGGAGAGCGTGAAGAAAGAAAAGCAGCACGGAGGTAGAGACCTAGATATTACGGGCTGATCAATGAGGAATAAACGTTTCTTGGTACGGATACCTTCTTCGAATAACGCAGATGTCGCATGTACTGTGCGCAGTCAGACATCGCCTCACGTGAAAGCCCTGCCTCCTCCTGTGCCGTGGACGCTGACACTCCTCCCCAACATCAGGTTTGTATCTTGCTTTTCTATCATCTCCATTCCACCAAGAAAAGATAATAGACGGAAGCTTGGCGACAACACCGTAATTACGTCATTAGGTGAACGAACGCCTCCGTTGCAATCATGGCGCAATTCAAGCTGGGCCGTGCTCCCAACAAAGCAGATGTATTACACGAAGGATGGAGACACCCGCTTTCAGGCGTTCTTTACTTTCTTGCTTTTTTTGCAGAGTTGTATTTTTTTAATGAGCAGAGTAAGAAGAAGAAGAAGAGAATAATTCACACTCTACTGCTTGTGTATAGACTGATCATTTACAAAATATCCGTTATTCTCGGTGAATAAGGGGGTGCCACTCTTAAAGTGCCCCTTAGACGACTCGGGCCCGACAAAGGGCCGGCTGCAGCGCAAGTGACTGAGCGTGCCAAGCCCTATATCAGCTTTATAGCAAAAAATCAAACACATCTCTGGCGTGGTTCTGCGAAAGAGTCGGCCGTCAGCAGTTTGCTCGTCTTCCTTCAGAACGTTTTCTTCCAGGATTCGTGTGAAAAGGAGTTACAAGGCAGGGCAAATACGGCGAAGCCGCTTTTTCGCAGCTGCGCTGCGCTCTAGTTGTTCACATTTTTTTCTTCATTCTATCGACGCGAGCGCTGAGGTTCTAAATGTGCGCTTAACTTTCTAGCTTTTCTCTGAATTTTCGTTCAAGCTGTCTCGCTCTGTGTTTTTGAAGGCAGAGTGGAACTAGGACCCCATTCCTCCCCTTTATTCAGAAAGAATACACTATAGTAAAGCTGAAATATTATTAGAGAAATAAAGCGTGGATAAATATGGAAAACGGGAGAAATTTTGGGTCTCAATAAATCACGAAAGGGCGCGCAGAAACAAGTATTAAGACGTCTATCGGACCAGCCCGCGAAGAACTACGTGTCAGCGGTATGGTTGCTGACTAGTCGCGTAAAATCTGGTTTATTAAATGTAAATACCACATACTACGACACTGTACAACCCCTGTCAAAAGTATACAGCCCAGCGAGTTTGCTTCTAAGGTTTTTATGGTTTCTTAGGATATCTATCAGTGCAGCTTGGAAGGATTCAGAAGACGATACACTTTCACTTTCTCAAGGCTTGTGGCCCCTCAGGACGCACAAAAAGAGGAGGCTTGCAGGAGACTCAGAAGCAACCTCCTTGAGCCAGGAGGTTTCTTTCGAGCCCTCGTTTTTTTTTCTTCCTCAAACACTCAGGACGTAATAGAATAGGACGAAATATTAATTTGTTTCTTGATCTTGCACGGCACTTTCAGGTAGCTAGCGGAAACTGGAACCGCCGGTAACGCCAGACAGACACCATGCAGCGTCATGGTAGCAATGTTCAAATATGCAAGCAGCCGCTCTATACTCACGGCAGTACTTGTCATCGCAGCAGCGGTCTTCGTCGGCGACACGCACCAGCTTCTGGTTCTCGTGGCACACCGGGTCCGAGGGGCACACCTCCACCTGGCAGTCGGCGCGGCCACCCTTCTTGCACGTGCAGCGCGTGCATCTGTCCTTCTGCCACTCGTCGCCTACCTGCAGCGCAATCCGGCCAGGTTGATGAGAAGGAGAAAAATATATTGCGAGCGGGAAAAGCAATCCAGTTAAAAATTTAGTCCGAACAAAATGAAAAATTCAAGCTGAGTATCCACCGGCTATTTTTTGATGCGCTGTAGAAATCTTCGTTGTCCTGCAACCAATATGGTGAGCGCAGCATCCGTTACGTCGTGTTGACAGGAAGATGTGGCATATTACGAAAAATGGTTAAAATGACGGATAAGTAGCTCAAAATTCGCTTTTATTGCGAGACATCAATCACTGTTTACAGAACTTGACCAAAACCGGTTATATCGCTTGTGTGCAGTACACGTCACGTAAACATTAACGTCACCGCTGTTGCCCTGTCACGCTCATTTTAGAATCCCTTATCAGCGCTGGAGTCGCACTTAGAGATTGCTAAATTGCACCTATGAAACTTATCTGCTCCTGTTAATGTCACCGCATTGAAATTCGAAGCGAAGAATTGTCAAGGATGTGATAAACGCCCAAAACTGGCTAGTTTCCAAATAGCACCGAAGGAAAAAACCAGGCAAACCCATGTTATCTGGACAAACAATCCTATTTGCTACGACTGTCACCATACGCCGGGCACTCGAACACTCAACCGAATTTTATAATGTTGGATATATTCGTTGAAATTTTGAGGGTAAGCTTTATGATGCCAGGTTTCGCTATGGTCATCCGGTGGGACAAGTTGACCTTGAAGACAAGAGCTTGGTTTAAAGTAGGCCCCTAACATTGCGTCCACCGATTACTCCAACGACTTCGACCTTTCACATGGAAGGTCAACAACAAGTGTAACCAATTTAAACAGAGCTCCCATTTCGTACTTAGGTTTACAAGAGTTAAACATAGATATATTTTTGATTACCGCCATAAATATTCGAGCAGTGCGCAGAAAGTATTCTAGAGGTGAGATTTTGAAATGTCATCATCATCATCATCATCAACCTGATTATACCCACTGCAGGGCGAAGGCCTCTCCCATATTTCTCCGCTTAACCCGGTTCTGTGCTAGCTGCATCCACTTGACCCCTGCGAACTTCTTAATCTCATCCGCCCACCTAACTTTCTGCCGCCCCCTGCTACGCTTTCCTTCCATTGGGATCCAGTTTGTTACCCTCAGCGACCATCGGTTATCCTCTCTTCGCACTACATGTCCTGCCCATGTCCATTTCTTCTTCGTAATTTCCACTAGAATGTCGCTAACTTGAGTTATTTCTCTGACCCACTCTGCACGCTTCATATATCTCTTAATGTTACCCCTACCATTTTTCGTTCCATAGCCCTCTGGGTTGTCCTCAACTTAAGTGGGACTCTCTTGGAATGTGGCGGAAGATTAAGTTGTTTGATCTTTAAGCTTGCGCAGAATCTCTCTGGAGTCTCTAGGTTTATAAAATCTACGAGTTTCTTATTATCCTTACTGAGTAACGTGCCGTTATCTACAGGTGACTAACAGATGGCGCCATTTTCCGATTGTTTGCGATAGTTAGGCAAGGGATACAATCGCTCCTCAGTTGCGTATGGGCTAGTATGGACTGCGCCTAGAAACGAGACCACGTGACAAGATTTGTTTCATGAGAAAGCTCCTCAGAACGCATCCTAAAATGTAGCTACACCTAGGAAGAAAAGTAAATGCCTAGGGTGCCGGTGCTGCGGAAAATAAAATGATGATAAAAGGTTAGGTTTAAAGTGTCTAATATTCGAAAGCGACAAAGCTATGAAGGACCATTATTATTTAAAAAGAAGAAATATTAGATGTCGAGCAGTGAATTTAAACGTTTATTCTTGCTGCAACCGCACCTCAGTATTCATATGGTAAATATGCCTTAGGCAAATGAGATATAAATAGCTTCAGGTCTATTCGAGACATTTTGCAATGGATTTATTAAGCAGGTGTCTTATGCGTATAAAAAGAGCATTCCTAATTATTCTGTTTATCGTAACAAACAAACCGGGGCTTTTAATTGTATTTTTGTCAGCGCATACTACAAAAACCTCTCTCGTAATGCAGCAATTAGCGCTATTATGCCGGGAAACTCTAGAGAGGTAGGAAGCCTATATTTACTCGCACTTCCTATAAATTTAAAAAAACACTAAAACGAAGCACACGACAGCGCGAGTTCAAACAAGGTAATAAAAAAAAGTCTAAGCGTGCCATGCTGACAGCCCAAAAATTTCAGAGGCAAAATATACTTTCGAAATATTATACGGACAAAATTCAACTGACTTCATTGCCGTTATTAGATCAACAATCGACACTGAATAATTCTCAAATAATTCTTCATGAAAAAACTTCAATGCCAGAGGCGGGGATAAACTATATTTTAAATTTTAGTTGACCGTGAGTATCTTAGAAAGTTCTCAAGTCAACGGGTCCCCATTTGTCATCTTTCACTAAACTACCTCTGCGAGCTCATCAAGATAAATTTTCGCACTGCTGTCTTGAGGTAATTTTTTTATAGCTTTGACTTTTCGTTTGTATACGAATGAGAGACGAACGGTCTTTATTAAGATGCTTTGGCGAGGAAAAATAGGAATAGCAGATAACAAAAGACATGCGAACCATTTCCGGCCCTGCAGCGATGGTCAAAAAACAATGCCGGGAAAAAGTCACTTCCCAACATTGGCCCCGTGGACCTCCAAGATTAATCTCGTAAGAATTTGACGTAAATCAATCTCTAAATAATTCAAGTATAGCCAATTCAGTGGTGACCTCCAAATTTGGATAGACCACTTCCAGAATTTGATTTCATTCGAATTTAATCACAAATGTTGTCTAACCTAATTTGAGTGTGACCAAGTCAGTGGTGACTAGCATATTAGGTGAGCTAACATGAAAATTTGGCTTCCCGGGACCGTTGAAGTTGACTTCATCCCAATTCAAAGAATAATTGTTTTCTAATCTAATTTTAGAGCGGCAGACCTAATGGTGGCTTCCAAATTTGGGTGGACCGCCCCCAAAGTTTAGTCCTTTGGCCCTCGAAATTTGACTTCGTCCGAATTTCTCCAATAGAAACGGCAACTAAGCAACGATACTAAGCAAGGAAACTCCGTACTTATACCGGAACTATGCACTGAATTCGCAATGTTTTCGCATTTCTGCACACAAGCAAACGTAAGGCAAACCTGTAATTTTTTACCTTATTAATTACACAGTACCACTCGAGCGCTAATTATTTTTCTGGCTTTACCGACCCTGCAAATGGCAAGGACGCAAGGCGTTACGCAGGACACCTAAGATCACTTGCGTGCTTCGAATGTGAAAGCATAATGCAACGTATTCTATCTGGCCACAACAGCCGCTTTTCGATTTAAGCAAAACCCAATGCGCCCGTGTACTGTATGATATCGACGGATGTAAAAAAAAAAAAAGAAAGCAGGTGGTTAAAACTTTCGAAGCCTTCAAATAAGGCGCCTCTCTTAGCCGCTTTGAGAAGTTAAACCCTATAAATCAAACGAAATCTAATAACCTACCGTGTGTACAGTTACTGTGCTCATTGAATGCACAACATATACATACAGTCCGCTTTTTTTCCCAATCAGGGCAAGTGTGCTTTGCAAAACCAAGTCGGTAGGGTGTAAGCCTCTGAACCAAATGGTCCTAGGTTCGAATCCGACCGATAGCCTGAAATGTTACTAGAACTCATTTTACAAAGATATATGATTTGAGCCATGCGGATGGCTTCAATTCGCCTTCCATGAAAACATTTATTCCCTTTCGTGATATGCGTGACGTCACGTTTAACGCAATCTTTACGAGAAGTAGGACATTCTCAATGGTGGCCATGTGGCTATGACGTCAACGGGTTGTCAGTGCCGCTTCTCCTACACACCGACGATGGTATTCGAGGCCTATGGGGTACTCAAAGCTTTTTTAATAATAGCTGGTTCGGTTTGGCTTATGGGGTTTAACCTCCTAAGTCGACTCAGTCTGTGAGAGACACCATAGTGAAGGGCCCGGGAAATTTTGACCGCCTAGGGTTCTTTAACTGCACTGACATTGCACAGTCCACGGACTTCGATCCTTCATTCTTTGCGACAGAATTCAAGCGCCCTAACCACTGCATCAAGTCGACGAGATTTTAATAATATCATAGCACGAGCCTTCCCTGCGCTGTCAGTGTCGTCATTTCTAACGCGATATTCATGAAATAGTACGTAGTGCATCTCGCGCGAGCAGGATCTTCAAACGCTCTCCTTTCTGGGCGTCTTAATTTTTCTACGATCGATGTTTTGCAATGCTGCCTTCTTTTACAACGGCCTTTTCATTTTCTCGTTATACAATGTCATTACAGAAACACACCTAACCTGAACCAGGAATGTGTAGAGGATCACCTCACCCGAGCTCTTTATCCAAACATTTGTAATGCATTTTCAGGAGAGCCCGTATTCTCATCCCCCCTACCTTCCACATGCATCCTAACCCTACACTTCTACTCCAACCAATTCCCCGTGCTCGTGTTATTTTCTTTCGTGGGCTCCAATTTATGCGGTATGAAAAACCGCCGCGCGAAAACAACGACTCCAGTTCTCTAAATGCAGGATCTAGTTTTCTTTTTTTTTTTTTACTCCATCCGGTTTCGGCCTATACGCCGCCCGGAGCAGCACAATAGCTCCGAACAATGGCCCTCTTCCGACCTGCTCTCAAAGCGACGCATAACAATTGCGGCTTTGTGAGACGAGCCGCTGCTGAGGCAGCAGCCAAGGAAGCACACTAGGCGCCGCCTGCCTCGTAATGCAGTAATCCTCTTCTGCGCAGCTTCAAAGAACAGGAGGAAACATAAAGGAGCTGTTAGCCTTGGGGAGTAGGTCCAAGGTCTTTGTGTCGTATCACAAGCTAATGCGCTCTTTGTTAGTCCCCCTTTTTTTTTTTTAAGTTTGAGAAATATTATACGTAAATTCGCGCCCACGCGAAGAAATAGAAGTCGCTTCCAGTGATGGCGAGGCATGTGAGATATTAGGATATTTAGTAGTGCAAAAATTGCATTTTTTTAACTACATAGTAAACAACAACCGCAAAACAGTATGATAGGTGCAAAATTTCTGAATAAAGTATTCGCATCTTCCTCAGAATCTTCCGTCTTCCTAATAACACCAAAAAGAGCTGTGAAATACAGAGGGGCTAAAGGTTGCGCTGCGGTATATAGCGCTTGAACGCGTGGAGTGAGAGCTGTAAGTTCGAAAATACGCGATAATTGTTCAGTTTTAGGGATGCAACATCGTTAAGGCATAGGCAACTAATCATCTCATCCGTTAACTAATAATAAATGAGTGCCGTTTATTTGAAGGTATATTTTGTTAAAAGTGAATGACGCGAACAAACAAACTAGCTCCAGATCTCGGGAAATGAAAAACGCGACCTGGGCGTCAACAACAAACTTTGCGCTACTGGAGTTACCGAAACAACAGTCGGATAAAAGCCTGGCGTACGACCATTTGTTACAACAATCCTGAAAAACTGTAGCGAATATTACAATACTTTAAAATTACTTGCTGCACTTCTTATATAACTGAGCCAGCAAATCGAGTAGGAGGATATTCAATTGGTTATTAAATAACTGCAAACCTCTAATTTGTTAATAGCGCGATCTGCTGAAAACCTTGCCGCTAATTAGTTTCTAGACGATTTCAGCCATGGAGTCATCTGAGTTTATTCTCAATGCTGTTGGGTGAATATCTCTTTTCTGGAGCACATAGGCTCTGATATCTGTTTTTCAATGCAGATAGGAATGGCAGCTAGCATAAGACACGAATTCTTTATCAACAACAAATACTTGAATGTCGCTTGTAAAACGTAGCCGAAGACAGGATCTCATAAAATTATGGAAACGAATGGATCCGAGGAGGGCATGGAAATGGAACCTAAACTGTTTACAGATCAAATAGATTAAAATTTCTCTTCGCGGTGCACAAGAGCTGATAAAATGCGATAGGCAATCTCGATGCGGAGGAAGTAGAGACGGTTAGACCGTATTACAGATTAACCTGTTTCGAATTTCAAGTAGCGGAGAGTGCGGGGCGATCTGATAAATACGTCAACGACCTAGAAATGCTTTCAGGAGCATGAAAGGACAATGGCTAAGGGCATTTTAGAAAATCCGTAAAAAAAAAAAAAAAGAAAAAAAAAAACGAATATTTTAGGTTAAACTTATGGCTTCGTCTGTGTGGACTTCTTGCTGGAGAGGCCACGTATGCGTACTGACGTCTTGAGAAACGGGCAATGAGTAAATTTTAATAAAAAAGCTAGTATTTAAATGAATGAATCCTGAAGAACCCTTTATGTTTCTTTTAGTAAGAAAATAAAAGCGTTGTTTTCTATTCACAAATAAAAAATTGAAGCACGAGAATAAAAGAAAAACTACATATGAGCAACTTATTCAGACAGTACAGTCATGTTTCTTTCGACCGTTATACATGAGCAGTAAGTCCGAACCGAAGCTCTAAATACAAACAGTTTGTGTGTAATTAAGTAAAATCGCCCGAAAGCTATTCTCTTTGTTTACAATCCTCCGCCGTTGGTCAGACTAACTTTTGATAACTGTTTCAACGAATAACGTTAAGAGACTGAAATCTAAGAGAGTCTGAAGACCCTTTACAGGTAGTTTCTTGCAGACCTTCGGGCCTTTAAAGCTGAAGAAAGGAATGTTGAGATTAAACGCAATACACCCAAACCCCCCCAAAAAAGTATTTTCACTAGCGAAATCAGCTCAGAAGACTTCATGTAAATCGAAACGCCTATCCATCTCTGATCCGCGTGCTTCGAACATGTTACAAGCGTTCGCTCAGTCGGTGACTTCGAAACCGTTCACGTTCCTGTGGCCTTGCCTATCAACGAAGCATTGCGAAATTAAAAACAAAAACGCAAAAAAAAAAATTATAATTGTCAAGAAGGAATTCGATTTTGCTTCCATAGCAGCCAGTGATTTTTACCAAACTCCCACACGCTAGTCCTAATTTTTTCTGGGAGTGCTTCGGTAATGGAGACTGAAACCGAGTCACTTTGAGCCAGTTCCTGCCTCGATTATTCTTCCGTGTCTTATGCTTGTGTTAAGATCTAAAATTCGGGTTTTTTTGTTGGAACCACTGAACACGCTTATATATCCGGCTCTTGTTTTCAAAGCGTCGCGTAGGCTGATGTTTCTTGACCTAAGCCGTACCCTTCGTGCTGGGTATAACAAAAGTCGAGGCGATGGTAGACGTGCACTCACTAACTCCATAAACCGCCAGAGAGAAAAGTGGTAAAAGAGTTCTCCTTAAAATGTATTCTATGCAAACCGACTTACCCTACCAAAAACTCGAAACATTCGCCAAAAGCGACCTGCGCGAATGCTGTGCGAGAGAAAAAAAAAAAAAGAAACGACAGCGAAAAGTAGCTTATCGTCAAAAAACGCTCTACCTACTGAAAAGAAAACATTTTTTTAAAGCCGCTTCTGTCATTCGCAATGTTAACTCCTCGCTGGCAGCTGTTGGGGCCCCCGCAAAAGCAGCATATTTCGGGGCTCCATTCCTCGTACCGTATGAAAGGTCGTGCTTTCTGTGAAACGTGGCTCTTGAGGAGGCGCCAGTTTTACTATTTTTTCTTTCTGTTTCCTTTACCAACAGCAGCAGTGCACGTTGGAACACGGTCGCAGAGCCGGCTTTCGCGCTTTTAAGCTTCGACACTGCACTCTATGCTGTTGTCGTTGTTGATCCCGTCTGTGTCGCGTGCTCGGAGAATGCATCTCGACTATACGCTGCATACGCGGCTGCGCGCCTGCTTTCGTCCGCTCGCTTGGTCGCGCGTTATAGCTTCCGACGTTCCCTGAAAGGCCATTCGTCGACACTTGCGTAAAGTGCCGGCGGGTTTGTCGAGAAATTGGACGTTGAGAGCGCGAGCCTTTTGTTGTGTCAAGCGTCCTGCCCTCTTCTACCACAAACACGCGAGTGCTTTTTACATCGCGCGAGGCCCGAATGACGACGCCTGTCAACGAAGAGTTTGTGTCGGCAACGAAAAAAGCGAGCATTTGTCCCTGCCTTTTATTTTTGCGGTAAATTTGTCCTTGCTTTCAGGCCAGTCGTTTGGTGACGTTTAAAAGTTTTAAGAGATTGAAAGGATAGATTCATTGCTAACGGAGCGAACTTGAGGAAAGGCGGAAAAATGTTCTTTAAAAGCGTGAAGTGGGTCCTTGACATTTATCAAATCTCCGCATACGTTTTTCAGGCGATTGGAACCAACATTACCGCGTTGCAATGGTATTATTATACAGGCCTTATATAGTATACATGTACAGTCCATCAGCAATTGCATTTGTAAGCGAGCTTATGAGTCAGATTTACTATATTCCAGCATTGCCAACCGGTTTTCTGTAACAACGCAAGTATAAATGTTGCAAATGATGCTTCAGAAAATTTATAGCAGAACGAGATCAGTTAGAGACATTAAAGAGCTAAGATATGAAAAAAAGCTGACTCACCTTATGTCCCTCGTCATCGCAAAGATCTGGAAAGAACGGAATGTTACCGTTAGTATATCGATGACACACAGTCTCCATCCTTCTCGTCAGGAGACAAAAAACAAACAGGATGCAACTCTTCAGGTTCTTCGAAGCAAAACCAGGGGTCATAGTGGTGTAATTTCATAACCGAGAAGACTTCCGATACAAATAGCTCGCTGACTTCCGATACAACACGCTAAGTTGCATGTGTTTGTGAAAATCGCGCCTCAGAAAAACAATTCGAAAGATATTAAATACACCAAATATTCAGAACAAGAAAATGCTCCTCGGTTTGAGTTTCCCATACTGCATTTGCGCACATAGGTTTAGGGGTTCAAGAACTGTGAACGTTCTCGTCAAAGAACGTTCCACAGTTAATGTGTTCAGCAACTGTATCTGAAGGAATAACCAAAGATGGTATAATGTGTATTTTCAGCAACACTCGTATTTTTTGAGGTTTCAGACTTATTCTGGATTTTGGATTATTTTTATTTTAAAAAATCTGGAAGAAGTTTTCAATCACAAAAGTCTACTCATTCGAATTGACTCGACTCCCGATGCTTCCCGGACTCTAGAAAAACAAGGATGACATCGTGCGCTTATTGGTTAAGGTATGTGTGAAGTATGGTAGCACACACGCAAAAACAGGAAAAAAAAAAAAAAAGAACACGTCCGCGTTTTCTATCTTATGTTTGCAAGTTTCGGTTTTTCGCTCGATGTATAGGTCTGGTTTAAGATTATTGCATTAACGTGTACGTGTAGTTGTTCAGAAGTACTGACGTCAGACTACTAATATGTAGACTTCCAGGCGATGAGTGCGAGCTGCCTAGGAGTGTAGCAACATGGGATATCTGCTTGCTTATATATATGGTGCTAACAAACGGATGAAAATAGTACACAGTGACATACCACAAACGTCGCGAGGCTGGCATTGTCCGTCGATGAAGACTGAGCCCTCTGGACAGAAGCATCCCTCCACCAGAAGGTTTTTGCAGTCGGCCTTGTGGTAGTGGCTCTTAACGGCTCCACCTTTGGCAACTTGCTCTGAATGGTGCTCAGCATCGCAAGTCTGCGGACACCCGTCGTGACAGCTCATGTACGCGGTGTCACCAGGGCATGAGATGTCTGCGCAGACCGAAAAAGAACATCGCTTGTAGGACATTGATGAACATCGATGAAACAACACCGATGAACTTGTAGTCTCACCGGGGATGCGCTCACACAAATTCTCAAGGCGCAGTTGATTGGTGCAATCCCAAACTGAGAAACTATTGACTGGTATAATAGTTGACTTCTGTGGTAAATTTATTATTTGAAATACTAGTGGTAAACTAAAGGCTGTTTACTTCAGCTGAAACATATGGTAAAGGGTTAGACGGCATAAATAATGTGCTTGTCCGTGTCACCTACCCTGATTGGCATTCCTTGCATTGCGGAAGCTACATTTTAATGCGTGTATTGGCAAAAACGCATACACATGGTGGTGGTTCAAGTTATCTTCTTGCATTTAGAACCTTAAAAAGAGGTTACGAGAGTCTTTAGCGACTAAAGTAGAGAAAGGCGGAAGCCTGAGTGCCGCATTCTCCTACGCAACTGCACAGATTAGTAAGTAATTAATTAAATTTTAATTAGGTACTAATTATTAGATAGGTAAAATTCACGCAAGTAATTATTTATTTGATTATTTTATTATACCTCAATTAGTTAATTGGCACATTACCTATTAGTCATCAATTAACAATTACTCAATGATTTCATTATATGCTAATTAATTAGTAGTTGATCATTGACATATGGCCCTATAAGGCACGCATTCCCGCATACTGTGGTGGTGCTCTGTGATTGGTCGAGACCTCTATGACGTCATCCCACCTCGGCCAATCAGAGCCGCCGCAAAAGCGGGGCATATTTTGTCCACGACAGCATGAGTCATCAAATGCTTTCGCCTTAAAAGTGCGTGATCTAGTTACCAGCCTAAATACGAAAGCTTCCAGAAATATGCCACGCTACCTCACAGTGCAGCTGCCAATGAATGTACCGCTCCCTGCCCACGTTCAACGCTCCCTAGGTGTAAAGAGTAGTGTAGGAAGGGCAGTTCAGTGCTCACTGCAGTATCTCTGTATGTAACCGTCGTCGACGTGCACTCCGGCGCGGCAGCAGGCATGAGCGTACTCGACCAGCGATGCGCACGTGGCCGAGTTCTCCTTGACGCTGAGAGACGTGTCGTGTCGACACTGATCCAGGTACTTGGACACGTCCACCAGGTTCGGGCACTCGCCGAACACTGACCGGTCCAGCATCTCCGAGCAGGCGCCCGGAGGCGGAGGCTTGGGAGGCTCCTCCTGCAACGAGCACGGCGAGCTGCAACCTCCCAATGAACTCCCAAAAAGTTGCGGCCAGAATAGGGGGCATGAAAGAAAAACCAGTGGAATTTAACGCTTCTGTGGCTAGTAAGAACAGCCTAGAGTCTACTTATTGCTCCCTTTCGAAATCTTTTACACCAACCCCTTCAACGCGCACACAGGCCCTGCCCTGTTTTAGTCTTCCATTTTTTTCTTTCGGTGGAACATTTTTGTTGGTCCGCAAGATCATGTGGTAGCTTTCGGCTTCCCACAAGAGAGCTCCGAGGGCACTATTAACAGCTATTGCTTACAAAGAACGATTCTCACAGAAGGGACCGCTAATGCAGGATGCCCGCACTGTGGCTATTTAATGCACAATAGACACTAACGGCTTGTGGCACTCCGTTGCGTTGGAACTATTTGCATGCTGCCAGCCATATTGTAGCTGGCTACATTATTATCCTAATGAGCATACCATGCCTCCCGCTTTATACTGACTACCATAGCGAGTCGGACCAATAGCACTTAGACACGTGGAGAACCCGTTAAAACGCGGTTCCGTGACGTGTTTCGTTCTTGCCTCTCCAGAAAGTCTCGGAAGCTTGCATTTCACGTCCCGAGATGCCGCCACCATATGTGCCTCAATAGCCATTCATTCCCATTCTGCATGTGATTTAGGTGGCCGCCTTCTCGCACCTACGACACCAAAGAAATATGTGTATTTTGGCTAAAGGGGGGATGGACAGGCATAAGAAACTGAAGCGTTAAGAAATCTAAATACTGCGTTAACAGTCGCTCCAAATTTAGAGCCGTTTTCTCGCCTAGCGCAGTGCCAAATGCTTTGCTGTTTCTTCTTGTCTCACGCAGAAAACCGAGAATTAGGCGTGTTCTCGTGTCCCAAATTTTGAAAAAAGGTCTCTTTTCTTGCAAAATTTGGCTTCCAGTTCACCGAATCAATCCGCCTTGTATTAACATTGAGACAATCTCTATAGGCGTTCTTACAAAGGCATGCCGGAAATGACGTGCGTTCACGTATCCAAAAAGCTATATCGCGTATATAAAGACGTTAGGAAACGCGACTTCAAGAAATGAGCGGAATAAGACGAAGCAGACTCGAAATAATAAATTAAGTAAAGACCCGGCCTCACGGGAAGGGCTTTAATTCGTTCATTCAATTAAGCCGAGCATGCTCTGACTACGTAAGATTCTTTTTCAGCGTAAAAACAAAGGGAGATTTTTCTTAATCCCAGCCGCGCACGTCGAATTGGAAAAGACCAGGCCCATCTCTGCGGTCTATGTTCATTACTATGCTTCCTAGTCTGGCGGCCGCATTTTCGCACAGCACTGCCAGTCGACTGAATAGAGGCTTATGAGCAGACCCATCAGTTCACGCCGCTAATTTAGCGACCTAATTAAATGACCACGAAGAAAACAAGATTATATGAGAGGAGACGTTGGCAAATTCATTAGTGAGACAGGAAGCTTAGAAGGCTAGATCTGTTAAGAACCGCGGCGGGCACTCGCTGTAATTCTCCGCATGCTATGGCTGGAATGGAGATCAAGTGCGCGCAGCTCGCAATGCAGTAACGAGAGCTTAAAGAGAGGATCGGTACATCTCTTCTCGTTTCCTTGTAGCTTTCTAAGCGCGCACATTCTTCTCAAGTGCTGTCCCCATGATGAGCAAAAACTGGACGGTGATTACGCCTCAAATATCGCGGTGTTATAGGCGTAATGACGACAAACTCAATCTTTCTCGTATCGACAGAATATGTGACTACAAAGGTAAAAGGGCCATAATAAATTAAAAAAATAAAAACGAACCTAGAATAAGATTTCGAAAGTCAATAAGTGAAACCAAAGCTCTTCCATAAGCATTTTTGTATGGATCAACCGTTATACGTCGGAAAATGTTTTTGCGGACTTATCCCAGCGCACTCGCACTCGCAGATTATGACTAGCAGCTTACCGGTATCGCTAAAGAGGAAAGTATATAACAGTTGCATCTTACCTGTACTCACCTATGGCGCTGAAACGTGGAGGCTAACCAAGAGAGTTCTACTTAAGTTGAGGACAACCCAGAGGGCTATGGAACGAAAAATGGTAGGGATAACATTAAGAGATAGGAAGCGTGCAGAGTGGGTCAGAGAAATAACTCAAGTTACCGACATTCTAGTGGAAATTAAGAAAAAGAAATGGACATGGGCAGGACATGTAGTTCGAAGAGAGGATAACCGATGGTCGCTTAGGGTAACAAACTGGATTCCAAGGGAAGGAAAGCGTAGCAGGGGGCGGCAGAAAGTTAGGTGGGCGGATGAGATTAAGAAGTTCGCAGGGGTCAAGTGGATGCAGCTAGCACAGAACAGGGTTAAGTGGAGAAATATGGGAGAAGCCTTCGCCCTGCAGTGGGTATAGTCAGGCTGATGATGATGATGATGATGATGATGATGATGATGATGATGATGATGATCCCAGAGACTTGGTTACAGCGCCTTTCACTTGCAAACGCAGACAACGGAGAACGTTCCGGTGTAAACAGAAGGTTTTAGCCGATTGCTGAGAATTTTTAATGCTATATATGCTTGGTAAGAATTTCGTCTCTTGTCACCGAAAATTCATCTCTAAAGCAAAAAGTGGCCGAGAACCGATCTTTTTGCCGGAAAACAAAAATATTTAATGAAAACGTCTTCAGTATGCAGTCGACATGTTAAGGAGCGCTACACTCCGGAGGCTCTGTGTACAAAAGGAATACTAGGTTTGGTAGCCCCATTTCTTTCCTAAATAAATATATAAATTGCAATATCATTGGAAAATGGCTAATACACTCGTCGGCCTCTCTACAAACTAGCTGCCGTAATGATGACGAAAACAGCACATAAAATCGGCGTGCTGCGGTAATTTAGAAGACAGTTAAGTGCTACATACATTTTGTTTGCCCAAAGTTAACAGAGCAGCCCCATAAAGAGTGTTGAGTGATATGTTAACGCACTGGAAACCGGAAGTTTTGATTCAGGTTATACCAGAACAAACCCTCCTTTCATTGCTTCTAGTGCCTCCAAACGCAATGTATGCCGCGTACACTTGAATCGGGATACTTACGACGCCAGTGAAGTTCATGACGCACTCATCGTGTGACAGCTGCACATCCCAGCTGCAGATGAAGTCGATGATGTCGTCAGTGATGTTGCCATCTTTTTTCGTTACATCGTCGTCAGGCTGACCGTTGCAGTTACCTGCGATAGCGAAAGGAATCGGGTGATTCTACTGCGACTGCAGATGGGCTTGGTAGCGGGTTCTGGACAATGTTATTTCTCATTTCGCTCTCTCTCACCTGCACTATTGCGGGTTGTTGCCTGTGAATCAAGCATAAATGCATCTAAATAGTGCTAGTCACAGGATATGGTAGCAACTGTGTGACGGCCAAGGACGGAGGTTTCATACGGACGAGAAACTTTCACTCTTGTAGCTTTTATTTTCGTTTCATCTTTTGCCTTTCCTCCTTTCCGTATCAGGTTTGGCCGGCAAATCATTGGAGATTTCATTGCATAGCACCAAAAAAGTAAACTAGAGGGTGAAACTCTCCACGTTCCGCTATTAAGCCCCGTGGCTCCATTCCTGTGTTTTATCCCAACCGCCCAAGGGACAAACCTGAATGTGCCGCTAATTCATTGACAATCGCACACTGTCTCCCGGTTGAAAAACAAAATGCCTGCTTACCGTAGCAGATTTTAAAGGCACTTTAATTAAGAAATATTCGTGTTAATCAGCCTTCTCTCTCTCTATTTACTACTTTCTCTGTCATCGCCCCATCAGGACAATGTGAACGAACTCATTAACTCTACACGGGATGTCAGACATGAAAGCAGTACACAATAGAGAGATTTAGCTTACCGTGATCCGCGATCCGCTACCGGGATCCGCCACCGCGCGTTCCACTGCGCATGCCCAGATCCCTTGACGCCGATAGATGGCGCCACATACTAGATGTCGGCGCACAGACCTGCCGCGTCGGGACCAATCAGCTTGACCGCCCGCCCACGGGCGGTAGAGATCCACGGTGGCGGATCGCTGATCACGGTAAGCTAAATCTCTCTAATAGATACTTTTGGTTTACCACTGCCGCTTACCGCGGTCGTCTGCCGCTCTGCGCACCATCGGCACAGCAGGCATTGATTACTACCTGCGGGCGAAATCCGCCGGAATTTGACAGGAACTTGGCGCAATCTGTCGCCCTCTGGGTGATCTACGCATGCGTATTGTCGCTCGCGCGTTAGCGGTAGACGGTAGCGGTAAGGGGCAGCGCTAAACTAAAAGTCTCTATTGAAAAGCCGTCCCGTGCAAGTAACGCCACGATTTCGCTACCCTTATACCGAAATATCTAAACACCCATTTCGTAATCGCAACGTGCCGCATATCAGTCGGCGTACGCAGTATTCTTACCGCAGAGTCCCTCGGTTCGGTTGAAGAAGTTCTTTGAAGGCACGTGGATTGAGAAGGCGGCGCTGATCTCGTTGTAGCGCACCTGAACACCCAACTCTCGGAAAAGCACCACGGTCACCTGCTCTCCCGGTATGGCGAATACCGTGAGACCGTCCCCGTTCCATGGCAGATCGCTGGCCTCGTACTGCTTGCCGTCGATCACCGCCTGAGCAAGGAGGAAGATGCGTTGGAGTGACAGCATTCTGATATTCACATGTGACAGACGCGGTTTCCACGCTGGTACATAAATTCCACAGCGCTTCTGGGCCGCCCACCCTTCTGCACGATATCGCACACCTAGCGCCACGCTGAGTTCATTAAAGGGACTAAAGATTCCGTAGCGTTCCACAATACTGACCTGAACTAAATTCTTTGCAGCAGAAGCTATGCCGCTACGGTGTCCTTATACATCAATGAATGGGGAGTTTTCGCTTAGCGAAGACGGATTTGCGTCGACTTACTCAGGACTGCGCTGCTAAGAAGCGCGTACGTGCTCCGAAAACTACGCCAGTATCTGCAGCGATGTTTACATGGACCCGACAGGAGTGGGTTGAGTCGAGGTATCTGGTCTAAAACTGGTTATCGGGTTCATGTAAACCCCGTTGGGTCGAGTTGAGAAGACGACGGGTCGAGTCCAATTAACTTACGCTCAGTGGGTGTGGGTTGACTGGACTCGACCCCGCTGCAGGAAGCATGTAAATGCTGTCGGGTTGAGTCGGGACACAGTAGAAGAGAAGAACAGTACGAAAAACGCTACAGCTGAGCGGGGAGAAAAACCGGAATCGGACGCCATCTGCTAGTTATACGCCGAGGTGGCGCCGTAATTGCCGCTAGTCCAGGGCGGATTCTGCACTCGTCGGGTCGGGTTCATGTAAACCCGGTAGGGTCTAGTCCACTCAACGCAAATCCCCAATTCGGCCTCCGCTGTCGGGTCCATGTAAACAGGGCATGGGAACCTGGTATACGCCAACGATGACACCTAACAGGCAAGCTCAAATGGAGAGTTTTGGCATAGCATAGGAGCATTATGGTGCAGGCGCAGCAGCTGTTTCCCGCACGCGGTGCACATGCTGTGGCCGAAGACAGCCGGTTATTCAATGATATTGAGTCCCTGTTGTGATAAATGTCTCCTTTCTAAAGGCTTGCTTAGGAATTCGCGTCAATGAAACCTCGTTCTCGCGCGCATACACACACAAACCGTTCGTAAGTGGGGCACTTATGTCTGATGCGACAAAAGAATTAAGTAAACTAGGTTATGGAGTGGAACACAATCGAAAGCATTGTTCATCAAAAGGTGAAAGGCAGTGACGTGCACCTTCCTACTAATCAAACGTGCTATTATATCTCTTCATTCGCTTCGTTCTTACATTATCGACTCGTATATATGTTCCGAAATCTCGGCTCCATCGATCTACGTATTATTTTATTACTTGGTACCTTTTATGTACTCAGGATCACGTAGTCGCAATAGTGAAAATATTAAGGTAGCTGCTTTGAAGCTCCACCTTTGTTAACCTAAGCAGCACAGAAACCTCAGCAGAGGGTCTCAAATTTAAAACGCGGGGTTTAACGGCCAGAATTCTCCCATTACACCACTTTCATTTCTCTAAATTACTTGAAAGATGGCTAACGAAGCTTGCGTTATCGACAATTAAGAACCTATATGATCCCTTGAAGGCATAGGCTAAGTCTTCTCGGAACAGTCGTTATTCTCCTTGTGTTACTTAGCCTAATATCTGAGTTGTGACTCCCATAGTTTATAGTCTTGAAACCTTGTTTACAGCATTCTTGTAGCACGTCTGGTTTTGATAACGGGGTTTCACGTCCCAAAGCGACTCAGGCTTCAGAGACGCCGTAGTGGAGTTCTCCGGAAATTTTGGTGACCTGGAGTTCTTAAACCTGCACTGACATCGCACAGCACTCGTGTGCCTTGCTTTTTGCCTCCAGCAAAAAGCAGTCGCCGAGGCATGGAATTCGACCACGCGACGTTGAGTACAGCATTCAGTTCAGTTCAGTCGTGTCCGACTCTTCGTGACCCTATGGACCATGTCACGCCACGCTTTCCGGTCTCCCACTATCTTCCTAACATCACATAACTTCATCTGCAGTGCCTCGAGGATGCCATCTAACCATCGCGTTCGCTGCCTACCCCTTCTACGGCGACCCTCAACCTTTCCCAACATCAAATCTTTCTCCAGCGACTCCTCTCTTCTCATCAGATGACCAAAGTAGCTGAGCTTTAACTTTAGAATTTGACCCTCCAATGAGCAGTCAGGGTTTATGGTCGACAATATCGACTGATTTGATATTCTGGCAGTCCAAGGAACTCTCAAGAGTCTTCGCCAGCACCACAATTCAAACGCGTCAATTCTTCGGCAGTCAGCCTTTTTCACAGTCCAGCTCTCGCATCCATACATCACAACTGGAAAGACCATAGCACAAGTTATACGGATCTTGGTTGGCAGACTAATTACAGTGCCCTAATTACTGAGACAACACGGTGGGCTCTTGTGGCCTTTGTCAGGCCAAGGGGTTCGTCGGGCGAGCCTAAAATACAGGAATCGAATCTCGACCGTGAAAACCAGATTACGATGGAAACTAAATACAGAATACACCCGTCTACTCTGTAATGCCAGCAGCACAGTAAGGCAAAGCAGGAGGTGAAAATTGTGCCACAACCCTACACTACGGCGTCCCTCGTAGTTGTGCGCTGTTCTGAACTCCCGCTAAGCTCGCAGTACCCACACCGCCCATTCTTGTAGCCGACCCATGAGTGGGCCTCTGGTTTTAAATGAAAGCCGCCTCTGTAGCTTTCGAGCTCTAAATCCTTGCCCGCATTCATTACTGCGCCAAACCACGCGCTTTGGAGCACTTCAATAGTCGTGCCAGGGCTTAATCGCAGTCGAGGTTCATCGCTCCCTGCGCACAAGCCATTAAAGGGCCTTTAGGGCGAGACGTGATGCCGTTGCGAACGACCCCCTTTTGTATACGGGCCTTCGCGTGTAATTCAACTCTCGCGCTCGCGTAATTCTACTCGTGGAAACCTAATGGCCAACCTGGTCACGTGCAACACAGCGGCGAACGGCCTCATATAAAAGGCCATGTTTTAGGTCTAAAGATTTATTTTTTTTTTATCTAGACATTGCTTCCAACGAAAGCATTTAAAGGAAGATTGCTCACAGGGGATTCCTCAAAATCGAGCTAGTGCGCCATCTCCCGCACAGGCACGATAAACTGTTTCTGTTATTGCCGTTGCCTGAGTTCTTGAAGGTAAGCTCGACAGCAGCGTAATGTTTTTCTTTTTTTTTTTTCAAAACGTCACTAGTGGCACGTACGCATTTGTGTTGACGCAATTAGAACATTTACTGCCCCTCGTGAATGCGTTGACTAATTTGCATTATTATGAAATCCGCCTTCATGGACATTTGCGATATTAGTATATTAAGCACATTGATATCTGATATAGAATTACATCTTCTCAACTTCAAAGCTCACTACGCGTACACCGTGGTCACTATTTTTACGGTGCGATAAGAAAATATTTGACCACAAGAAATTTTCTATGCCTTTTCTTGTACTACATGAATACATTTATTAATTACCTATGTTTTGGGCGAAAATGGAGAATGAAAGTCAGGAGCGTGGGTAATGAGCAGTAGACTGCTCCACGCGTGTAGGCACGCTCAGTTAGAAGTTGCGTCGCTAATGTTTTTCGCGAACTGGTGAAGTGCACGATGCCCTTCTCTGGAGTGCCTCTAGATGCCAGTCAGTAAGGGCTTATTGCTCATCGCTGATTCAACCAGTCCACAAAGAGCATTTGTTTTGCACAGGAAACGAAAATCCTTCGCGCCCGACTCTTAGGCAATCCGTAATATAACCACCGGATTCACGCTATTACAACTGTAAATAAAATTTATGTAGAGATCATCATCATCACCATCATCATCAGCCTGACTATACCCGCTGCAGGGCGAAGGCCTCTCCCATATTTCTCCAATTAACCAGCTTCTGTTTAATGTAACTTTGATTTAATGTAATTGTGGAGAGGGTCATCACGTTAGTGAACCTCGATAAAGGGTAGTATATTTACCTAGGGTTTATGGTGCGCGTAAACAAAGACGTCCGCAAAGGCATAACACACATCGTTATTCAAATATACACAAGCCAAAAGCTATGAAAGACAAGCACACATCACCATGACCTCACATGTCCCGATACTACGAAAGCCGTGGCTGATGATACTCAGTAAAGCTTTTAACCTCGGCATTCTCACTAACAACGCGCCGATCGCGATTATCTATTTTACCTTTTGATTTCAGTGAACTTTAAGGAGCTGCAGGTGATGAAAAGCGTTCGGGACTCACGAGTATAGCGCCGTTTCCTCACACCCTTATTTTCCCATTATTTCTCTCAAAGCGGGTTCAGGTGTTCACCGAGAATAGAGGCGGTTAATGCGCCCTTTTGTCTCCTAAAATGCAGAAAACAAACGGCTATGGTCTACTCCGGCTCACGAAAGATCTGCTTTGAGCATGAACCCTTTGTCCCCGAAGTCAAACTATTCCTTCAATTTCTAAATCAGCGTTAAAGTAATTTTACTCCCTGATATTTATTTTCTAATTGCTGAACTGAGTTTACGTGAGTTGACACTAGGAAACCCGATTACTGGGGCTAAGCAGCCATCAGACTGATATTCGAGAATTGTCTTCTAACCTCATAAAATGTACGTACATCTTATTTTGCTGGACTGCCGACCCCGTCAACCAAAGCTGAATAGGGTTTACTACGTACGCAATAAGTTTAGATATGTTATGCACACCACTCTTGTACCGCACACGAACAATTTTAGAAATCGCTGCCGTTTTATTTTTTATAAGGGTTCATTATACCATTTTTCATTTCATTTGGCATTAAGCGATAGTAATGCGCAGAGTCAAGCAGAAATTAACACGTTAGATGATGCCTCCACACTGGAAGAAGCACACTGACTTCCTTTGGTACTCCGCCCGTCCCTGGTTACCCTCCAAAGGAACGTCTCCGGGCTCTGAAGGGAAGCTCTTGGTTTTGGGCGATCAGCCGGTGCCAAAGAAGTTTCAGGAAATCCTCAAGTTGGGTCAGCGCCTGTCCTTGTCTTTACTCTCTCGTTGTTGTTCTCCGTCGCAGCGCTCGTAATTTGCAATCATGTACCAACTAGCTCAACTTTCCGTATTACTGCAATTTATTTCTAGTACAATGAGCTCTGTTTTATGTCCTAATCCCGCTCCTTTTGACAACCAGGCTGCACTGGCTTCTCTAATCGCAGTTTGTGCCTTCAAGGCTCGGTTAGCTTCGTGGCATGCTAGACGTGCTCTTTGCCCCGTTGAGGTCCAGGTGTTGTGTGGTGGTTTGCTCCCGTCCACTGGGCACAATCGCAGGATCTGCAGGATTGTGGCTTCGGAGTGGTGGCGACAGCATCGTTACTACAAGGACTGCCTCTGGGTGGCGTGTGGGAAGAACAGGCTCCGTGTGCGGAACTTCCGTGCGTGGTGCGAACAAGCGAAGAAGCACACTGACTTCCTTTGGTACTCCGCCCGTCCCTGGTTACCCTCCAAAGGAACGTCTCCGGGCTCTGAAGGGAAGCTCTTGGTTTTGGGCGATCAGCCGGTGCCAAAGAAGTTTCAGGAAATCCTCAAGTTGGGTCAGCGCCTGTCCTTGTCTTTACTCTCTCGTTGTTGTTCTCCGTCGCAGCGCTCGTAATTTGCAATCATGTACCAACTAGCTCAACTTTCCGTATGATGCCTCCGCAACACACACGAGCTCACCAAGGACCGTGATAGGCAACAAATGGTTAGGTCCTGTTGCCAGTGAGACAATGATCCGGTTGCTTAGTGCAGACAACTTATATCCACTGCAACGGCAGTGGACAGCAAGGTCATGCCTGCAGAACACGAATCCCAAATTTAAAACGGGCCACCGATTGAAGAGTTCATAGGCCGTTATTACAGTTACTAGCACGCTAGCACGACATCGCGTTGTACAGATTTCTAGTGAAAATATCTTCCTGGAGTTTTGCGGTGACCGCTATTAGCGATAAACAGATGGCGCTAGTTGATCAAACTAGCAATCTGCTATTAGCGATAGACAGAAGGCGCTAGTTGTTGAAGCTGGCAATCCGCTATTAGCGATAGATAAATGGCGCTAGTCATGGAGCGAGCGTGCGGCAATACCCTTGAAGCCTAGTCATAAAAAATAAGAGGGAGCGAGTCGGCTGTGATTAGGCCGCGTGATAGCATGCGGTGATATCCATAGAGGAATTGGTTGGATTGGTAAAACGTTTATTCGAGGCCTGCAGCGCGCCCGCTCGAGCGAGCGCGCTCCGGTCGGGGCCTACGTCGTCCTCTGGGCACCGGCCGCGCGGCATGGGTACCCGCTCGCCGTGGCCGGCTCGCTGGTTCCCTGCCGGGCCAGCGCCTTGACGACCTGCTGGACGGCCCAGAGTTGCTCCTCTTGATTGTCGCTCCCTGCGGCTGCTTCCAGTCGCGGCGGGATCCTCCCAGACTTAGCTTCTTCCTGGTACTTGGTACAATTCCACAACGAAATAACCAAGGTGTTCCGCCTAGCTCGCAGAACTCTTCCACCCCCTTGCCCGGGGCTCAGTCGAGAGCAAGCCATTTTATTCAGACAGCTACAGACGGGCTCACTCCCCAGCCCGTCGTTGATGCATAGAATGTATCCCGAGACGCACCCTACAGACAAATGCAGAGTCTGCCGAACGGAGAAGGCCGGAGAAAAACTTTTATTCCTCCATGGTGATATCAAATACCGGTGCGCGCGCTCGCGTGCGCGAATCGGCTCCGCGCGAGGTCCGCAGCGTGCGCGCAGCACCGGGGAATCGACGCGGTCCCATACTCGCTTCGCTACTGCAGATAGCCGCGCTCCCGCGCCGGGGCAGACGCGTGCACTAAAACGCACCCACATCAAAACATTAGGAACTGATTCGGACAGCGAAACAACGGGGGAGGGAACGGCTTCCTCAGCCCTTCGCTTGCAAAGGTTGGCCGCGTGGCGTAATGCTCTATCCTTAGGTTTTTTGCCTCCATGGGGCTAGTTCAAGCTTGCAATCATCATCGTCATCACAGAGAAATCACCTATCTTACCGGTTTGTTTCTCCTGATCCGTGCAACATGTTGGTTGTGCGCGACGTTAAGACCCAATATGCAGGTGAGTCTCTCTTCGCACTTGCCGGTCACACCGTCCACGGTGAAGCGGCCCTCGGAGTCCGAGACGAGTTCGAAGTGGCCGCTCGACTGCAGCTGGAACTTCCAGCCGTCGAAAGTCTCGATCGTTGGGTCGCCGTAGCCCGTGCACAACTCTGCAGCGCGCGCCGTGCACCAGAATACACACCTCAACATCGTATGCGGACTCCACAAGAAGGCGTATTTGTTTAGGTTAATTTTGGTACCGCACCACAAGATGTAGCACTTCAGCGTTCGAATGAAGCGGTCGCCTATCAGGAAACACAGTAATAACAACTGATGTCACCATACATGGTCTATGCAACGTGCGTAACATACAGAAAATTACAGCGAGGGATTAAGCTCAAGATACATGTTCTATGCAACGTGCGTAATACACAGAGCATAACAGCGAGATATTAAATTCACGAAACATGCTATGCAACGTAAGTAACAAACAGAGAGTAACAGCGATGCATTAAACAAGAAGGTGAATGCAGGTAAAGCATTATGGGAAATTTTTACGGTGGCAATATATTAGCATTAAATACTTGGAAACATTAAAAAGTCAGAGACGCTGCTGGAGTACATGCACTATCAATATGCACCATATGTTTTCAGTGGATTGCAAGACGTTAGACCACGTGAGATACCAAGAGAGGCGAGTGTTTTGCGCTAGGGCCGTTTGGTTTTAGTGCAATCTTAGTAGATCCTTCAAGCCTCACAACGAGGAAACATATCATATCGCACAAATTTATTTTGATAAAATTTACTCAAGGAACTAAGACGAGAGTGAACCAAGTTTTGTATATTTTCAACAATATACGTTAGAAGCGAATAAGGAGAGTTTCGAGAAGAAAAAAAAAAGCAACTGACAGGAACGGAGAGAGGAAATGGAATGTGTGTCATGTCGACTGTTTTCAACTGTCCTTTCCTTAGAGCACCTTTTTTTTTGCAATTTGCTTCTTCTGTTTGGCGCACATTAACAGGACTTCAGAAAGCTATCGCGGAAACACTGCACAGCACTTTGCCCTGTTCCTGTCGCTCTCCAAAGAAAAGAACAAAACGAACTAAAACGAGATTGGGTGACATACTGTCAGCACACTCGTCGGGGTTCCTGCAGACATCTCCGTCGAGTACGGTTCCGGGAGGGCAGAAGCATCCGGGGTTGCAGGCCTTCTTGGTGGCGCAGCCCACTTCTCCGTTCAAAAAGTTCTGGCATGTAAGCTGGCAGTCGGGTCCGCAATCAAGCCATTGCATTTCCGGCGGGCAGTCCGGCACTGCAGGTTGAAAGAAAACTTCATTTAGCAGAACAGAGCAGGTGACGCTATATTTTTTTTTTATGCTTACAACTAATGCGAAGAACAGCAGTGTGCACGGCTCTGAGAGTAGAAATGAAACAGTGAAAAACGCAGTTACAACGTGGACAGCAAAATGGAATTACTTTTATCCAGAGAGACAGATTTGTAGCGCAGTAGTTAATCTTCATTACTAAAACTAAGAAGACGGCTCGTCGGAAAAGCTAACAGAAAGCGTTTCCATTTGCGTTTAACAAGTAACGCTTTGAGATTCATGCGTTTATTTCGATGCAGGTATGTACTCCAGTTCCTAAAAATACAAATTTTAAGTTTAGGCATATTTTTGCCGCATATATATCTACTGAAACATCGCACTCCGATAAGACTACGACGGAGGCATTGCGCTCGGCATGTTTAGTCTCCAGTAGTGCCATATGAATCAGAAAACAACATGGAGAAAAATTGGCTACGTTACTCCGAGACTCTGCGCCAAGCCAACTGAGCCAGCATCGCATTACTTTACACTTCCTCATATACACCAAATCCCGTTATCGTCTACCGAGCAAGCATTTATGATCGACCAAATGGACAGTAAATGTTTTGCAGATCAACGCGTCACATCACTCGCCAACTCTACTGCTTCCCCTCACTACCTCCACAAACTCGACGCATTAACTTTACGAGCTAATTCCACTCGCTCACTAATTCTCCTGACATCAACGTACATCATTACTACCAGGCTAATTTCACAAGAGCCACAACAGCAAGAGGGCAGACAAAGCCAAAGCCAAGCACTGTTGAGACAAATTACATGACATTCGCCCTCTGCACCCCCATCTGTCCTCACCTTTTGTACTGGTCATAACTATGGAAAAGTACCAGCTCGCCCTACTTCTACATTTGCTGAACCTTGTTAATTCAGTGGTGAGCTCACGCATAGCGAGGCTCAACTGCAGAGCGCTGCAAGCAAAGAGCAGACGTTGAAAAGCAAAACACTTAAAAGAGTGCCACCTTGCCGCCCTCTGTCTTTTCTACCGTCGTCTCTTCACTGCTTGACACGCCGAAACACCCTTGCAATAGCTTACGCTAAATAGCAAATTTGTCGATTGAAAACTGGGGCGAACCGCTAACGACTAAGTACTAAAAAAAGAAAAGAAGCCTGTCAGTCTTGTTCATTTAAAAATACACTTAGGCGTCCAGTTTCCTTGTTTTTACCCTTATCTGTTTCGTTGGCTGCTTCTCAGAATACGTTGTCTAGGCAAAACTCGCACTATGCAAAATAGATAGGAACTGACCCCAAACTGTTCGTAATCATTTTAACAAGGCTAACACTAGGCCTAGAGCTAGGCTCAGCGTTAGCCCTAGCCATCGCCTCCTCTAGAAAAATGCCTGCTGTATGTTCCAAAAACCTGCTGCCCTTACCTTTTCCTTTTTCTCCTTTCTGCATGAGGTGGTACCTAGCGATCCTAATGGCGCCCGCCTGCAACACGCACTTGCGCATGCGCTTTCCGGACAGTCATTACCGCTTCGACACCGCACCACCCCAACCCCCTTTACTAAGATATAGGCGTATCTGGCGCCATCTCTTGACGATCGCGCGCAACTGAAGGCACACAGAGTCCAATGGGTAAGCGAAAGATGCCACAGACATCTTTCTAGAGGAGACGATGGCCTAATAAGAGGTTCATGTAGTGAGACGCACCGCAGCCGTAGCGCAACCTCCATCCTTGCAGCGTCTCGTCTCGGTTCTCGATGTCGCACTGGGTGACTGCATCGAGGAAAGCCGCGCATGCGCACTCTGCCTGGCTTGTACCGTTGCGCTGTAGACATTCGCACGTGGCGCTGAGGCAGTTGGACAGTTGCGTATCGAGACCGGGGCACACGGACAGTGGTTCCTCCCTGAAAGAACGGGTGGAAAAAAGACGTCAAGCTACCGCTGCAGTCAGTCAATCGCAAAACCATATTGCTATGTGTTAAGAAATCACTCGAAAGTAAGCAAGAAAATTCGGCTTATGACTACATCTACCGCTATCTAACACCAATGAAAGTTTGAAAGATAGGCCATATTAAGCGACCCATGTAAAGCCGTATTGAAAGGCACGGATGTTAATTATATATATGGTATTGCTTACCAAAGAGACGACTTGACGTACTGCTAGGTATATCTTATAGCATTGAAAAATATTAAAGCACTGACTACGCTGATAACTTCAGGCTCTAGTTTGTAGTGATGCCAAGGACGCTGCTCGAGCAAGGATATCTGCAATACTTGATATTAGAGAGATTCAGCTTACCGTGATCCGCGATCCGCCACCGTGACCTTCTACTGCGCGTGGGCAAAGCGCACAAGATGATTGGTCCTGACGGGGCAGGTCTATTTACTAACATTCAGTATGTGGCGCTATACTGAATGTTAGTAAATAAAACTCTCTAATCGAAAGATTTAGCTTACCGTGATCCGCGATCCTGCCACCGTGACCCCCTACCGCTCGTGATTGGGACACACAAGCTGATTGGTCACGACGCAGCAGGTCTATGGGCCGACATCCAGTATGTGGTGCCATCTATCGGCGACAAGGGAGTCTAGGCATGCGCAGTGCAACCCGTGGTGGTGGACCACGGTAGCGGATCACGGATTACGGTAAACTAAAACGCTCTATTATGGCGAATTGCGACGCTGTGATCTCGAGCGCATATTGTTTCGATCACATTACGTTGTCCGCAACCATAGCTGGTATTAAACCAGGCTTATGTATGTCGCCATTTTCGCTCTTTCAATCTCTGCATATAGTGATATAGATATCGGGCTTTTAATTCCGTCAGTACTTACCCAAACTTGAAGACAAGGGGGATAAGGGAATATCGACCTTCTGCGGCAGGAATTACGTTTATTTGATACTGTCGTTCATGTGATAAGTATTTATTTACGCACATTTCATTTTAATTAAACCGTCCTCTCGTCACAAGTACCACAGAAAGATTAGCTTGACTAATAAATTAATTTTTCATTCTTTGTTTGTTTCCGAGAAATATAATGGGTAGTGCTAAGAACCTCAGTTTGTTGCAGATGACGGCGGCCGCAATGAGGGTTTCCTTGGGGCACTCCAGAGGGCGACAATTCTGTTCTGTGCCAGGCGTCGGCCAGCTGTCGCCGAACTCTGACGCAGTAGTCACGTGCTCTCCGGATGGTGTCACGAAGTCGTCGGTGGGTTCGCCGTTGAAGAAACCGCACAAACCGGCGAGGGAGCCGCTCAGCGAAGTGTCCACCTACGGTTAGTGGAAAACATAGCAACAGATTTTACCGAAAACCGTCTCCCGTTTGTTACACAAACATAAGAAGCTTGGGTGTTCAAGAACCATTTCAATTCATAGTAGAAAATTGTGTCCAACCTCCCAAAAAAACCGAAAATATTCTTCAGATTGCGTCAGTCTGACAAGTCTGTCACGGGTGATCAAGCTTGTGCTACTAGTCTTTACTTTTTGCTCATCGCAAGCTAAACATTCAAACATGACTTGAAGGGATGCTTACTCATTAATTCTTATTTTTCATTAGCACTGTCAATGTAATCTGCTCTTCGGTTAGTACAATAATCATGCAATATTTAGTTGCGCTCTCTTATCTTGTGCAGAGCACCGTTGTCTACTAACGCGACCAGCTCTTCATGCGTCTATGTGATGGCGCAAGGCAATCTTCAGCTGCAGAGTGCCTGTTCTAGATCCACTCAGATAAAGTTTGTCATTCTACAGAAGTCGAAAGCAACGTTTTAATAACCAGACTCTGTATTCACTGCAAAGATGTTTCCTTAAGAGCTGCAATGAACACGTCTATGAACTTAAATTCGATTCTTGTTATTTTCTCTAGATGCTTAACCAGCCACACTACTCACCAATCATTCTGCGTTAATAAAAGCCGATCCGACTAGTTGACCCGAGCACAAATGAGAGTGGGCGTACTGTCTGATGACTTATGAAGCTGCATTGTCCACCACATACACACATACACAAGAGATTACAGCAGGACGTACACACAGATGATACGGATCATCGGTGTGGACGCCTTGTGGTAATCTCTAGAGTATGTGTGTATATGGTAGACAATGCAGTGCCAGAAGTAATCAGATTTATCTAACCAACTAGCCCGCACGTAAGTTTTACTGATATTACGTATTAAAAGAATCCTGGCTCAGGTAAAACGGCGCTGAAAATAAGTTGCCAAAAAATATGGCTCCTGAGTCATAAATTTCCCCGAGTATGCCTCTGGTTAATCCATGTGAACTCTTCCTCACCTTGACGCTAATCCTTCCGCGGACGTCGACCCTGAGCTCGAGCTTGTAGAGGCGGGAGCGGAAATAGAGCTGCTCGCCCACGTTCTCGATGACAAACTCGGGTATGCGCTCCGCCAGAAGCGGCAGCTGCTTGGCGCTGTACTCGTAGTCATCCACGCGCACCGACAGGTCGGTGCCCAGCACGATGCGATGACTCAGGTGCTCGATCGTGATCCGCTTTGGGCACGTCGTCTCGTCCTCCAGCTCGCAGCTTCTGTGCACTACGGGAAGAACGCGGGCACAGACGTCACTGTTATGCTGCCGGTAGTTACCTTGACTAGATGCAGCGTTATTTATATGTGACTGATGTTTTTAGCCGCTCATTGCATTGTGCCTTGTAAGTCAAGCTAACCTGAATGAAGACGAAAATACATGGTGTAATAGAAAACAAAGCCGAAGCTATACCCCTTCAGGGCACATCGCTCATAACACCTTGGAACAGCATAGAATGATAGAACAAAATTTTGAGATACGTAACCCCAAGCCCCCAATCACAGCCACAGAAAAAACAGTCATGACGTCTGTTTCTTGAATAAGGTAATTTTGAATCAACCAATGCATGTAGATGCATGGGAGCCTCCTACCTGAAGTGCAAGCATGTTCTCTGCGGTGCTCAGTAGACATTGTAAATGTGGCCGTTACGTTAAGCACTTTATTGTGAACAAGGAACTTTGATTTGTGCAAGAGTTTTATCTGCTCAGATTATCTGCCCTTCTCTTGACCAGTGTCTACTCCCTTGTTCTCTCAGAGGTTTTACATTGTGTATGATAGCTTCGTACGTTCTGAGTTCTTTTTTTTTTATTATTATAACGGCCTCACCGTTGCCGACATCAGTAAACAAGTGGTTTAGAGAATACAGCGTATTGGCTAAAATATTTATTACCTTTACGCCATAATCATAGGAGTGCGCAAGCAAAAGACGGTGACCTCTATGCGTGAAATCTACATATATATGGATCTGACGCAAGTGAAAGAACAAACAAGTAACTCAAGCAAGTTGTCCGTAATGGTTATCAGAAAGCTGGTGACGTACCCGAGATGGTGACGTTTCCAGTGGCGGCATCTCTCACGAGAACGTGGTCGCAGTAGCTGTAGTGAAACTCACGCCCGTCGAACGTCTTGAAATGGTGGCCCACCAACTCGCACTCGGACTCGGCTGAAAGCACGTAGGGCGCGAGAATTCCAATTTGCCAACCATCGCAACACTCGGGGATCTTTCTCCTGAGTGCTGTCGTGTCTCGCGTTTTCACGGTTTACTATACAATATCGGTTGTTCTCTTAAGGTAGCTAAAACAGTGGTCAAACCAAACCCGTGCTGGAAACAATCGGTGGTCAGCTGCTAACTACAGCCTGCCATGTTGTATAATTGTAAAGATGACTTTGTATCACTAAGGGTTATTAATCTGAAAACGCACACTTTACAGCGGCAACGCAGCCATCTTCTATGACCTTCTTAGCCCTTTCTTGGCCTTCTTAATAATTTGAATACTTTGCGAAACGAAAGAAGCTTTTATTTTTCCCAAACAAGTACTGAAATATTGAGGCAGCTAAAAACTTTACTGCCGTAGTAGCTCGGTAGCTGCCAAAAAACTTATATAAGACACTGACATATAATTTGTTTTCTACTGTGTTATTGTTTGAGTAGAAACATTTTAGTCTTCCTTTTATGCCAACGCCCACCTGCGCATGTCGGAAGATACTTTTTCTAAGTTCGCACTTGTTATCTGTGAAATAAGCAATATTTTTAATCCAGCGTGCATCAGCTGAACTTTTCTGCGTGTTGTTAAGCCGAATTCTGTCGTTATTCATATCGTTTTATCAAGGAACAGCCTAAGCTTAGCTTCTAGACCCTTCCTTATTTCTGCATAGCTTGAATTTTAGCTGACTGAAGGATACAAATTTGAAACCTTAAAAATTAAATACCTCGCACTAACCTGCGATAGTTTTGGGTTACGTGTTATTAATGTGATTTCTTTATTTCCAACATTTTTTAAAGTGACATAAGTCTCAATTCGATTCTTGCGCTTTGATAACCACTTTGATTTGGAATACTTTTAATGAGAGCAAGAACATTGTTTATGAGCCAAATATACGTAAAACACTTACTGATTGGAGGCGGTGCTGTCGCAGGTGGCGGATACTCGGACTCTGCAACATAAACAGTACCGTCTTCGTCTGTGTGAGCAAGTGAGACAGCTGACAGATTTAAGCCCGGTATAAGAGATTTGCTGGCTCTTAAATACAATTAGGCACCTTGATTAACATTTACTGCCTTGTATTTTTACTTATAGCTCCAATCTTGTTTTACAAGCTAACCCACGTTCAGAGATAAGAGCAGTTCTTTCCTTACCTTAAACACCAACAAGTGAATCACAGATGGGAGAGACGTTTCACACTAATCTTGGTTATGCAGGCGATTACCACAAAATTCCTCATTTAGAAATAGTAACTTCTTTTCTTTGTGCTATCAAAATAGGGTTGCGTTTTAAGAACAGCAGTTAAGATGGACCCATGCCTGCAGCATTGACTTTGTTAAGGCCATTTTTACATCATTGGTCTAGGCCGGTTCGCGCAATTCAAACCGCTGAACCGAGAAAGAAAGAAAAGCTTCACGCAAAGAATTGTTTGGCGCACTGGAAGGAACGAACGAAAGAATAGCAAATTTCGCGCCCTGAAAAAAAAAAATAGTAATACCCGTGGTGGTTACCTCCGATGATTTCGGATGAAGGGAAGGAATGTATGCTGTTCGTTTCGGTAATACTAAGGAAAAAACTATCCTTTTATTAACACGAATTTTCAACGATGAGATATTCATCAGCAACGTTTTTTTGAGGAAATCAAATAAAAAAACAAGTTGCTGTTCACACAGGCGCAATATATACGGTTCAGAAAGCGTCAGCTGTCCTTGCAAGAAACCAGGTTTGGAGAGAAAAAGAAAGCATGTGCACAGGTGCCCTCACGCGGACTCCCTAACGATATGGACTGTAGCAAAAGCATTGAACCTCAATAATTATTGTTTTTGCCTCTTTAGGCCCGATGGCTCTATCACGTTTATTGATGCAATAAGAACGATCTCTTTAAGCTTCATAATCATGTTTACCGGACTTCCACGAAGCAACTCGGAGGTTGATTTTCTTTCTAAAACAAATTGATTATGGTTTTTTTTTATATGATTCTCGCGAGCAGTTTTCTTTTTCTTCAGCCACCAGAATCATTACTAGTGGTGCAAATTTACCATCCGGCATAGCGACTTTCAAATCGAGCAAATGCTTTCTTGTCGTCGTGTGTGCACCCATCACAAGAATATTCAAGAGAATAAGCACGAGAAGCATTCTGTACAAGAAGTTATCAAGATACACACGTTGTCCGTGGAATTCGTTTCGAACATTGTGCATCGAAAATAAAAGTTCTTGGCCATATATTTTTCAAATATAATTTTAAAACCTCTCAAACAGTCCTAATGTTAAAATCATAGCTACTGCGTAAATCATTGAGTAAACGAGCATGCGCAATCTTTTTCTTTCGTCCTGACTTATCTTATTTAGTGCAGCACGTGCATTTGTTTCAAACATTTAAATGACAATGTTATGTACACAACACCAAAAGCATAGCCATGCCCTTAAGATAGACTATCCTCTTGAAGCGACTAATTGATTGTGTCCTTTTTACGAAACCTTCGCAGTTGTTAAACGCCTTTTTGAGGCTTCGCCCTCTTTTCCTGACATGTTTCCTCAAGAAGTACGGCAAAACTGCTCAAACCTGTAACAGTGTCTCATCCTCTTATTTTGATAAGCAAATGAAAACAAAATACTGAGCAGTCACTTGGAACGCATTGGTCACCGTAAAGAATACTTGTAAAGCCCGCAGCAAAAATAGAAGTTGCTAATAAGGCAAGCATTATGAATGGTACGGAAGATAACACGAAGTTTCAGCTTCGAACTAAGAATAGTTTTTACCGCAGCTTTATGGGCACCTTTAAATTTTGTTTTTAAGTTCAGCGGCACTAGTAAAATGACACGTTTTGTCATACCCAGCGTCATTTTTTTTTTTTTTTCAATGGGAACATTGAGCTTCGCGAATATTCACTGGCACCTCATAGGGACAAAGACGTGAGAATGTTCACTAAAGCGTTCCGGGCAAAGGAAATACGATGTCTTCATTCTTTGTTTTTCTTCTAAAAACGAATAAAGAAAAAAAAAAGAGTGCTGTTCTTATCGCTATAATGATAAAGACAAGCAATAAACGATAGCTCGATAGATCGGTATTCCGCAGCCTAGCCGAGGAAGAAAGCGGCGCCAGTCGTCAAGCATTGTACATTTATGGCACTTTCTGCCAGTCAATAGCGTTAGAACATTGATACGGAAATATTTGCAAAACTTATTGCGCGGGGTTTGTTCCTGTTATGTTCGTACATCGTATTAAATTCAAGCTAGTTTTCATTCTAATTTTATGCAAATATTTTCATGTCCTTATATGTTTCAATTTTATTGCTCCTGAGGGCAAAAAGTGTTATTTTAAATTACCCTGCACACTGCCCTGGATCCTGTTTGTTTAAGACGTTCAACGTCCCAAAGCGACTCAGGCTATGAGACACGCCGTAGTGGAGGACTCCAAAATTTCGACCTTTTGGGCAGCGCCTCCTTTGCTGCTCTGGGGTTAGCGTTGGCTGACATCGCACAGCATAAGGGTGTTTAGGTTTTTTGCCTCCAACGAAAACCGTCCACCGCGGCAGTGATTCTATCCGGTACCCTTGGGTACAGTAGTTAATTATTTTACACACTGCGCCACCACGGCGGGTTTGCCTTGGATTTACAAGGCCAGCGCAATCACCCAATGGTTGTGGTGAGTTCAGGCAACTCTTAAATGTGGTGCAGTCGATACTTATTTACATTACCAGTTGCGAAAATTCCCATGGGACCCATGGACTAAAAACGGCGGTTTCGATTGATCAAAAGTTGGGTGTTTACGAATAGTGGCGGCGCCCACGGCAGTTAAAGGAAACTGTGTCTATATTGCAAACTTGTAGATTGTTGTTAAATGCACGATGACCAAGAAATTAAAATATGTTCAAGAGTTGCAGTAGCAAAAATTCTTGGACATGTTTTACCGGTAATTAAGATGGAAAATAAGAAAGAAAAAGGATGATTTCCAGAAATCAATTACAGCAATAGCAGAAGGCTTATATTGACCGCTTCTAGATGGCGCGACAATTTATAGACACCCGAAATATGCGTACTAAATTCAGTCACTTTTCATACCAGTTTTCCATCTGGTGTGATTCAAAAGCTCTGCATGCGCTAGGTGGGACTATTGTGGACGCAAGAGGTAAATATCGACGTAGTAAGGAACTGCTTCAAATACTAGATCGCAAACTTGGAAATATTTATTCGTCCCGGAGCGCTTTCATGCAGAGCTTGTCGCTGTTTCAAAAAGGACGTTGATCACAGCATACGTAATCTTCGTATTTTTCGAAATCACTAAAGGAGAGCACACCAATTGGCTGTATCGATGACGTATCACTGGCAAGTGAACGTTTTATTGGCGATGTGCTAAATTAGCCGTGACCAACCAAAAAGAAACGGGTGTAAAGGAAACACAAGAAGAAAATGATATTTGTGATAAATATGCGTGCTTAATTTTTTTACGGCGGTCATTTGGATATGTCGCATATTTACGCATAAATTGAACGCTCCCCTGATATTAGATTTTGAAATACGTTGATTTGTGTTTCCTCTTTCGAGAATAGTCACAATCGTGTCTTTGGGCGGCCATGCTGCTGGCAACAACAGTTGACGTTAGCAAGTTCCCTCGCATACCAAAGCCAGTCTAATGTCAATACTAATATACGTTACCTACAGTGTAAGTGTCCGATAGGCATGATTAGCTATATGAATACGATAAGCAATAAAAATAACGCGATAACAAGAGCTTTCCCAACACAAGCGTCTAAGTATGCAGTTTAAGAACCTGTTGCGACTGGGCTCCGCACTAAATGCTATAAGATGCGCTATAGGTACACTGTAGACGAGCTCTCTTTCAACAGGATTGTTGACTACTATTAGTGATATACGGGCAAGTTTAAGATAAAACGACCATGTTCCAGGCGAGCATGGAAAGCGCCTAGAAAAGTGAACATTTTTTACTTAAAATGTAATTTGGACCGGAATACCTACTCATTCCTCAAACGCCCTTTGCCTTGTTTTTTCAGCTTCGAAGGTTTTCTGGATATCTTATCTCCCGCAGTAAATACACATCGTGAATTTTCAAAGCAATTCTTTAAAAAAATTGACGGTGCTTTCATTTTCCTCTAAATATCACGTGTGGCTGCTATGGCAAAAACAGTAATTAAAGTCGTTAATGCTATGTTGTGGCTTCTTTATTCAGTTTCGCCTATCGCATTAAAGCTGCGGCAATCTGAAGCGAACTTTCCAGATCAGCTTTATTTTGTTAGCTCAAAATAACGCAGCCTACTTTTGTAGAACAGTGACACCAAATATACTGAGTGGCCGGAAGCGTTCTGAAATGGCGCGAGGCAAAATGGCGCCAAGGGCAGTGGCCTTACCGCATGCATGCTGCTCGCAGCCTAGCTCGTCCTTGATGACAACCAGGGTCTCTCCCTCGGCGCAGAACTTCTTCACCAGCGGAGGGCATGGCGCCACGGTCGTAGTCACTGCGCGCCACGAGCATTTCTTTGAACTCCCAATATTCAAGGGAAATCAACGGTCTTGCAAATCGCTTATGATTTGAATACAACAAATAAAAATTGCCATAGCTTATCTCCTCTTAAAAGGATTAAGGCGTGTGAAAACGCTATTTGGCATGGTTTGATATAGTTTTGATTGACGATTTATCATTAAGAAACTGGCACAGAGTTCGAGAAAGTGTAAAACGTGTTAATAATAATAATAATAATAATAATAATAATAATAATAATAATAATAATAATAATAATAATAATAATGTGAGCACTGTGTGGCGCTTCATCTTCCACACTGCTGAACGTGCTGCTTCATCTTCATCCTGCTCCCTCTTGTAGATACCCATCGTCATCGCGGAGTGTGTTTGGCTGCAGTGTGCGACCAAGGCTTCAGGTCTGTAATAAAGCCTGATTCCCCAAGTCCGACCTTCGCGTTACCTTACACGTGGTGGAGGTGCGCCTTGATTTCCCCGCTGCTTCGTCACCTGCATCCACCTGGAGCTTCGTTCTGGCCGCCGTTTGACCCCGACCACCATCGTCATGACACAAGAGGGCCACTCCGCTATTCCGGCTGCTACCAACTCGACTCCAGCTCCCCTTGCCACTTGGACTGTCAGTAGCCGTCAGCGCGACCCGCAGATGTTCGCCGGTCTCCGCGGCGACGACGCTGATGACTGGCTCGACAGCTACGACCGGGTCAGTGCTTTCAACCGATGGGACGATTCTCTTAAATTAATTAATGTGTCCTTTTATTTGACGGATGTGGCCAAAACGTGGTTTCTAAATCATGAGTCGACGATTCCGGACTGGGCTACCTTTAAACAAAAGTTACGCCAGATTTTCTGCGCTCCTACTGTTCGCACGGAGTCCGCCAAGAAGAAGCTAGAAGCCCGACTTCAGCGGCCTAATGAGACCTACACCTCTTATATAGAAGATGTACTTTCACTTTGTCGGCGCATCAATGACACAATGCCAGAGGCCGAGCGGGTTCGGCACGTCCTTAAAGGTATTGGGCCACTCGCCTACAACGCCCTGGCCGTGCAGAACCCTACCACAATCGATGCCATCATATCCACTTGTCAACGCCTTGACGAACTACAGTCAATACGCCTGCAGCCTGATCCCACTTCATTTGGTTTCACTGCCGAAGCTGACCTCCGTGTGCTTATTCGCGAATTAATTCGTGAAGAGCTCTCGGCTCAAGGTAATTTGTGCCGCCCTGCATCTGAGCCACATAATTCAAGTGCCGGCCTGCGTAGCATTGTTAAAGAAGAGCTGGCCTCAATGACCTATTCCCCGCCAACATCGGTCGCTCCTACCATTTGTCAGGTGCCAACGTACGCCCAGATCACGTCCTTGCCGCCCGCAGTTGGAGCGCCTACGCCACCGGCGCCTACCACTGCTCATGTCGCTGCATTGGCACCACCTGCCGCAGCGCCGACATACTACCCCAACTGGCGCCCAGCCCGCCCTGTGTGTTATTACTGCGGGTACCGAGGCCATATTTCCCGCTTCTGTCGTCGCAGGCTCCAGAATGAACGCCGCGGCTACGAATCATTTGAAGCAGACTACCCTCCTCGCTTTTCCGGCTCTAACCACCGTTCATTCCCCGATTATCCCCGACGTTCATCACCCCCGCCAGAAAGCCCCGCTCCGCCTGCTGGTTACAGGCCTTCAAGACGCCGTTCTCTTTCGCCTTTTCGCCGCTCAGCCTCGCCTCTCCGTCAAGCTTCTCTGACGACCCCCCGCCTGTCGGAAAACTGACCACTGCAGTTTTAGGAGGGAAAACTGCACTCTTCGGCCATCCCAAAAATCCTCCGGAACGTCCCTGGAATATTATTTTAGTGCGGGTTGAAGGATTATCTGTTGAAGCTTTGGTTGACACGGGCGCCGCTGTTTCTGTGATACACACTGACTTGTGCTCCCGCTTGCGAAAAGTGAAAACGCCTTATGATGGACCTGAACTCCGTGGAGCTAATGGTGCAATAATTCGGCCTTCTGCTAAGTGTACTGTGCGAGTTTTTGTTGACGGTGTCCGCCACCATGTACAATTTGCCGTGATGTCACCGTGCGCTCACCCAATTATTTTAGGCTGGGATTTTCTGTCTGCCGCATCAGCCAGCATTTCGTGTCGCGACAGGATCATTTACATGAACGAGAGCGATCCGTCTTCTGAACATCCCGAGCCCTGTTATCGCCTGCTTGCCGCTACTAACTCAGTGTTGCCCCCTGGATGCGAACAACTTGTCGCGCTTACTTCTGCTGACATTGATAACGGAGATGTGCTAATCGTGCCTTCTGATCGCCATCTGACCCGCGGAATCGCGCTACCACCAAGTCTTGTTCGGTTTGAGCATGGCACAGCGCTTGTCGCTGCTTCGAACACTTCCCCAGAGCCCATTGTGCTGACTAAAGGGACATGTTTTCCTTGTGTCCTGGACATTCACCCGGTGTCCCTCACCACCCTTACCGCCCCCTCTTCCTCACCAGCAGCTTCTTCCGATGCTTCTCTCTGTGTTCTCTTTGGCACCATCAATCCTGACCTTCCTGCGACTCACCGCCAAGCTTTGCAGGAATTACTTCGAAAACACCAAGCCTCCTTTGATGTCACTTCTCCGACCTTGGGCCGAACGTCTTCTGCACAGCACCGCATTATTACAGAAGGTACTTCTATTGTTAGCCGCCGCCCTTACCGTGTTTCCTTATCAGAACGTAAAATCATAGAAGATAATGTGAATGATATGCTCCGGCGAGACATTATTCGGCCATCAGCTAGCCCCTGGTCATCTCCGGTCGTCTTGGTCAAAAAAAAGGATGGGTCCGTGCGTTTTTGCGTTGATTACCGCGCACTTAACAAAGTCACTCGAAAAGATGTTTACCCTATGCCACGAATTGACGACTCCCTCGACTGTCTTCAGGGCGCCGAATATTTCTCCACTTTGGATTTGCGTTCCGGTTACTGGCAGATACCGATGCACGAAGCCGACAAAGAAAAAACCGCATTCGCTACTCCCGATGGGCTTTACGAATTCAATGTCATGCCTTTTGGACTTTGTAATGCCCCCGCTACGTTTGAGCGCATGATTGACACTGTTCTTAGAGGACTTAAGTGGAAAACATGCTTGTGCTACCTGGACGACATAGTTATTTTCTCTGCGACTTTTTCTGATCATTTATGCCGCCTTGATCAAGTATTAACGTGCCTGGCATCCGCCGGTCTCCAGCTGAACACAAAAAAGTGTAATTTCGCCAAGAAAGAAATCAAGATTCTGGGCCACCTCGTCAGCCGCGATGGCATTCGACCCGACCCTGACAAGCTTGCTGCAGTTTTGAACTTTGCACGCCCTCAGCGGACTAAGGAACTACGCAGTTTCCTTGGCCTGTCTTCGTACTTTCGCCGTTTCATTCGAAATTTCGCTACCATTGCTGCACCGCTCCACCGCCTCCTTACAGACCGTACTACTTTCAATTGGTCCGAAGAATGCGAAAAAGCTTTCCAAACCCTAAAGAATGCCCTCACTTCGGACCCTGTTCTCGCTCACTTCGACGACACTGCTGCCACCATTCTTCACACCGATGCCAGCAGCCTCGGTATCGGCGCCATACTTCTGCAACGTGATACCGCTTCTCGGGAAAAGGTAATTGCGTTTGCCAGTCGAACTCTAACACTAGCGGAACGCAACTACACCATCACTGAGCAAGAGTGCCTAGCCGTCGTTTGGGCAGTTCAGAAATTCCGCCCCTACCTCTACGGCCGCCATTTCACGATCGTTACCGATCACCACGCTCTGTGCTGGTTATCAACCCTCAAAAATTTGACTGGACGCCTGGGCCGTTGGATTCTGCGTTTGCAGGAGTACCACTTTGATGTCATATTCAAATCGGGACGCAAACATCGAGATGCCGATGCTCTTTCCCGCTGCCCGCTATCAGAATCGCCACCTAGTGCTTCCTCGAGCCTTCCTGCGTGCACCCTCGACGTCCCAATGTCGTCCAGAGCCCCAACCTTAACCTGTGCTACTCTTGCCGCTGCTCCAGATCGCTACGCCATTATTTCAAACCAGCGAGCAGATCCCTACTGTATTTCCCTAATCAACCTTCTCACCGGTGCTTCTCACCCTCCTACCGCTAGGATGCGCAGGCAACTCCAAAAGTTCAAACTTGACAACGGCGTGCTCTCCCGTTATATTTATTGCTCCGAAGGCACCCGTTGGGTCCCCGTTATTCCGAGAGCGCTTCGCACCCGTATCCTGGCGGCTTTCCACGATGATGCTACAGCCGGTCACTTAGGCTTTCATAAAACTTACCACCGCGTGAAAGCCCGTTTCTTCTGGCCAGGCCTCGCCTCAAGTGTGGCAAAATACGTCGCCTCTTGTCTGCCATGTCAGCGCCGCAAACGGCCCACTTCTCCTCCTGCTGGCCTACTACAGCCGCTACCTTGCCCTGCTACTCCTTTTGCCGTTGTTGGCATAGACTTATACGGGCCACTTCCATTGTCCGCACGAGGTAATCGCTGGATCGTCACCGCCGTCGACCACCTAACACGCTACGCTGAGACCGCTTCCCTGCCTAATGGCTCAGCACATGAGGTCGCGACCTTCTTTTTGGAATCGCTCGTACTGCGCCATGGGGCCCCTCAAGTGCTTCTCAGCGATCGTGGTCGGACATTTCTGTCGAAGATTGTAGCCGAAGTTATTGAAGCCTCAACCACACATCACAAATTGACCTCCAGCTATCACCCGCAGACCAATGGGTTGACTGAGCGGTTCCACCGCACGCTTTCTGACATGTTGTCTATGTATGTCGACCAGGACCACCGAAACTGGGACATAATACTTCCTTTTGTTACGTTCGCCTACAATACGGCTGTACAGCGGACCACAGGTTACACCCCGTTTTTCCTCGTTTACGGCCGTTCTCCCGCTACCTTTCTTGACGCCTCTTTTCTTTCTACACATGCCAGTTCCTCATCCTCTCTTCCTGACCAGTTCCTT
The DNA here is from genome assembly GCF_055883805.1 of Amblyomma maculatum. Classification (NCBI taxonomy): domain Eukaryota; kingdom Metazoa; phylum Arthropoda; class Arachnida; order Ixodida; family Ixodidae; genus Amblyomma; species Amblyomma maculatum. The sequence goes on along the minus strand of NC_139352.1, from coordinate 79,498,920 downwards.
TCCCGAGTGGCCAAATCACGCCGGCTTGCTCGCGTCAACACGGAAGCTAGCCAGGAAGACCGCAAGTACCGCTATGATGCAACCCATCGCCAAGTTTCGTTCCGTCCCGGCGACGAGGTGTTACTTTGGACCCCATTACGCACTCCTGGCCTTTGTGACAAGTTACAGCACCGTTACATTGGTCCTTACACAGTTCTTGCAAAAACCTCCCCGGTCAACTATCGCGTCTCCCCTGTTTACCCTCCTCCGGACTGTCGTTACCGTGGCACTGAAGTTGTCCACGTTTCACGTATGAAACCTTTTGTTCGGCGCATTCCTGCGGACTAATTGCGGCCAGGCTGGCCGCTTGAACTGCGCGGGCGAAATAGTGTGAGCACTGTGTGGCGCTTCATCTTCCACACTGCTGAACGTGCTGCTTCATCTTCATCCTGCTCCCTCTTGTAGATACCCATCGTCATCGCGGAGTGTGTTTGGCTGCAGTGTGCGACCAAGGCTTCAGGTCTGTAATAAAGCCTGATTCCCCAAGTCCGACCTTCGCGTTACCTTACAATAATAATAATAATAATAATAATAATAATAATAATAATAATAATAATAATAATAATAATAATAATAATAATAATAATAATAATAATAATAATAATAATAATAATAATAATAATCGGTTTACAGGAAGAGAAAGACAAAGTACCTGTCGCAGTTGTTTCTGTGGGCTTATTTATTTTATTTATTTATTTATTTATTTATGGGAAGGGAAAGGCGCAGTAACTGTCTCACTTGTTTTCTGTGGAAACCACAACCGTGCCGTAAGGGAAGGGAGGAAGGCGCCTTAACCGCGCGGTACGGGAAGAGAGGAAAGTGGTGGTGAAAGTGGAAAGAGAGAAAGAGGAGCCGTAGTGGAGGGCTACGGAGTAATCTCGCCCACCTGGAGATCTTTAACGTGCACCGATTTTCGAGTAAAGGAAAGGCGCTTTATCTGTCTTACTTTTTGGGTGGACACCTACACTTACAATTAATAATAATAATAATAATAATAATAATAATAATAATAATAATAATAATAATAATAATAATAATAATAATAATAATAATAATAATAATAATTGGTTCACAGGAAGGGAAAGGCGAAGTATCTGTCACTTGTTTCTGCGGACACCTGAACCGCGCCGTAAGGGAAGAGAGGAGGTTGGGAGGGAAAGTGAAAAGAGAGAAAGAGGAGCCGTAGTGGAGGGCTACGGAGTAATTTCGACCACCTGGGCATCTTTAACGTGCGCTGACAAACTCGGCAGCATTGGCACCCCACAGGGTTCTGTCCTCTCTCCACTGCTTTTTAATATTACCCTTATCCCCATGGCACACGCCCTCAACCAAATCCCTGCCCTGTCCCACTCCTTATACGCCGATGATATTACACTGTGGACCACCACAGGTAGCATTGGCGCCATGGAAGATACATTACAGGCCGGAGCAGACATTGTTGTATCTTTTGCAGCAAATGTCGGCTTGGCTTGTTCCCCTACCAAATCGGAGCTTCTCATACTCCGACCTCCTAGGTGTCGTACAGACAAAGGCCCTCCTCCCCCCATCTTCTTGACAATTGACAACACCCGGATACCAGAAGTGGACAACATCAGGATTCTTGGTATTCTGATACAAAACAATGGCAAGAATACCGCAACCATCACTAAGCTGACGGTGATGGTTCATCAAACAATCCGCCTCATTCGTCGCATAGCCAATCGCCATCGCGGCATGCGCGAGCATGACCTCAGACGCCTGGTACAGGAATTTGTCCTGAGCCGTGTTGTGTACTCGCTCCCCTACCTTTTCCTCACGCGGGTGGAGGAAGACAAGGTTAACGCCCTTATCCGACAGGCGTACAAGGCCGCCCTCAACTTACCCCGCTACACTTCCAATGAACGCCTTCTTCACATGGGCATCCATAACTCCCTAGCTGAGCTCACAGAAGCCCACCGCTCAGCCCAGTTGGAGCGATTATCATCTACCCTCACCGGCCGGAACATCCTTGCTCGCATCCATCTCTCACCTCCCGGTCACTGCTCTACACAACATACACTTCCCCCTGCGATACACCGCGTTCTTAAGGTGCATCCCCTGCCAAAGAATATGCACCCAGAGCACCATGTCGATCGCCGCAAGGCACGCGCAGAAGCTCTTCACAAAAACTATGGCTTCCAGCCAGAGACCGTTTACGTAGACGCTGCCTCATACCCCTCCCGCCCAGCGTTCGCCCTCAGCGCTGTTTCCAACTCTTTGCAACTGGTCGCGGCCGGTACAACTTTTGCCTCCACTTCCCTGGAGGCGGAGGAGGCGGCGGTTGCCCTCGCCATAGCTACCACCCGAGCCACAACCATCTTTAGCGATTCTAAATCCGCCGTACGGAACTTCGCCCGCGGTCGGATCTCTACCCCAGCCTTCCGGTTCCTCGCCTCCCTCTCCCCACCCGAACACCCTATTCAACTAATATGGGTGCCCGCTCACACGGGTCACCCAGGCAACGAAGCAGCTCACTCTTTTGCTCGAGGATACGTCAGCCGAGCAGGGACTGCCACTGCCTGGGGAGATGCTCGCGAGCGCATGGTATCCTACCATGAAATCTCTCTCCATTACCGTGATCAACGAACCATCTACCCTCCTCCTCATAAATCTATGACTAAGATACAACAGGTGACGTGGCGCCAGCTTCAGTCCCGCACATTCCCATCCTCTGCTTTCTTATCTTTGATCCATCCAGGACTGTTCTCGCCGCAGTGCACCCTGTGTGGGGCCCCTAAAGCTGATTTTGAACATGCTATGATCAAATGCTGGGAATTCCACCCTCCAGCCACTTGGCAACTCTCCGACCTCGAGCGATGGGAGACTGCGGTGTCCAGCTCTGACCCGGCCGTTCAAAAGCGGCTGACAGACTGGGCTTTGGGTGTCGCTGTGAAGCACCAGCTTTCGGCCACAACACGCAGCCAAGAGCCGACCCGTCATTAGAATGTAATCCCTTAAGGCTCCCAAATATAAAGTTTTTCACCACCACCACCACGGAGGGTGGCTGTTCCTGGCCCTACGGGGCTGCACAGGTAGGTCACTGCCGCTTGCAGCGGGGGCCAGCCTGACACCATATTTTTGTCTGTTGTAGACCATGATTTTCTACCGTTTCGGTGGTGAACGACAGCTGTTGCGACGTGCGTCTTTTTCTCTCTCTTCTTTTTCTTCCTTGTATATTTTCTATTCTGTCCGCGCGAGGCATCGGAGGTGGCTCAGCAACAGTAGGGTTCCTAGCAATATTGCTAGTCTCTCGTCCGCCGGCCGCGACGGAGGCGGGGGCTGAATGATCGCTGCGGCGGCGCTGCGGTGAAGCGGAGTGCCACTGCCGACGGAGCAGACGACGCGCCCGTGCGCTTCGAAATGCATTCGCTGCATGCTTAGGTGCCTTGTACATGCGATGCCGCTCTTAAGTCTTTGAGTTCAGTTTAGTCGTAATATTGAATTCGCAGCCGAGTTGTTGGCATAACCAAGGATACGAGTTCTTTTTTTTTTCGTGAGTATGCCCCTGAGCCGATGTAGAAACGAAGCTGCTTTTTATACCCTATTATCCTGCTAAAGCTACCGCGGTGCCGTATTGTAATGAAGGCTTCTGAGGATTTTGTACAAAAAATTGCGCTTGCATGGACGACTATACTAGACGCACATTCTAGGCTCCAAGGACCATGCTTGTGTGCGAGCAACAGAGCGCTGTCGCCGGCGTTTTCATTCACGCTATAGTTTCATCTTAACTTCTTCGGACGTTTAGCTAAGTTATAACACGTATGTAGAACTAGAAACTTTCGGATGCATGCACAATTAAAGCACGCAAGATGGGAACCCGAGCACTTCAAATCGCACCGCGCTTCAGGCAAACTGCTGATAGGCATTCTTTGGTGCTTAGGAAGCCTAGTAGCCACTCATCAGAGTATGCCATCACTTTTGTTGACTTGCCTTTTGCAACCTCTAAAACATATTTTAACAGCCAGCTGTTAGTTGAGAGGAAGGGCACTAACACTTCTTTCAAACTCAGTCCTTGAAAGGTGTTCATTTTCATTTTACCTAGAGCTTTTACCAGCTTTGCCACCTTGTTCTTCGTACGACAAACTGCTCGAAACTTAGAAGTCTGTTTCTTAATTTTTTTTTCTTCTTGACCGGATGTTCTGAGTTCACTTTTGCAAGTATTTGCAGGCTATATGCATGCTGCATCAGAAATAATGGTACAGTTCGTCGCAAAGTAACGCCCATTCTAAGAGGGGAAGGTCTTGGCAATAGGCTCCAATCCGCAGCAGCCAGGGCACAAGCTGAGTTTCGCAATGTCCTGAAGAAGATTAATTACCTCTTCTGTCGACTTTACAGCTACCTTCTTGACTTTGATTCCTCGAATGCACACAGCAGCATTCATGGCAGCTTCACCTGAATCACTGCGATGAAACAGAACTCGCCGATTTGCGTAGATTGCCTCCGGAGATTCGTCCTCGCTTGAGTGGCACTATGCGAATTTTAATTGCTCAACATCAGAAAAATCGACATTTGTCCCCAGTGGCAGTGGCATGCAGCTTTCTGCATTCCTGGAGCAGGCTCACGTCACATGACCCACCACCGCTGTATTCTTCAACTGGCTCCACTGATGCTTCAGGATCAGTGCGCTTTTTTTCTTTTTCTGCAGGTCTCCCTGCTGACTGTTTTTGCTCGCGCAAGTTGCGCTCCTTTCTCTTGAGAGGCAGGAGTTTCAACAAGTATTTTGGAGTGTCTCCCTGCTGACTGTTTTTGCTCGCGCAAGTTGCGCTCCTTTCTCTTGAGAGGCAGGAGTTTCAACAAGTATTTTGGAGTGTCAGGAAACAGCGTTCAGATAGTATCCTTCGTGAGTTGCGTAACATCCCGGGGAATCTCAATTACCTTTACCTGTACTTGCTCAATATAAGCAGGGTTTGAAGTGTCGCTCACAGACGTCGACACTAGCTTGTTCGTGTTACAGTAATGTCAGGGCAACCCCGATCCGGATCCTCCGATATTTATATCAATTTCCAGGATTTCCTGTCTGCAACTCACAAAATAATGAGGAAGATATTCACCCCTTGTGGGTTTGCCCGCCACTGAAGCCGACAATATCGGCAAGGCCTTATCATCGTTCTCTTTTTTGAACTTTATTAGAACAGAGGCAACCTATTTTCTTTCATTTATTACGCCTTTTAATTTTCGTGTTACATATTCCTTTCTGTCTTTCGGTGTCCTGAAGAGAGAGCATTTCACCTTGCACGAGCGCTGCCCGCTCTTGCACCCGGGCAAAAAACACGTGCTATCACGCTTACCCCGTTTTCTGGACATGATGCGATCACACATCCATAAAAAAGGCACACTTGCATACATGCTAGCTAATTTGCGCGCATTCCGGCTCGCGAGCGAAAAGAAGTGCACGTGGTGCACGAGCCTTGCCACGGCACCAACGGATCAGCGCGGCGCAGACTCGCAGTACGGCTAAAGTGGGCTAGCCCCGCCGGGGTGGCACAGTGGTAAGACGCCCGACTACTGTGCCGGAATTCCCGGGTTCGAACCCGACATCGGCGGCTGCGTTTCGATGGAGGCGAAACGAAGAGGCGTCCGTGTGCTGTGCGATGTCAGCGCACGTTAAAGATCCCCAGGTGGTCGAAATTACTCCGTAGCCCTCCACTACGGCTCCTCTTTCTCTCTATCCACTTTCACTCCCACCTTCCTCCCTTCCCTCACGGCGTGGTTCAGGTGTCAACAGAAAACGAGTGAGACAGTTACCGCGCCTTTCCCTTCCAGTGAACCAAATATTATTATTATTATTATTATTATTATTATTATTATTATTATTATTATTATTATTATTATTATTATTATTATTATTATTATTATTATTATTATTATTATTATTATTATTATTATTATTATTATTATTAAAGTGAGCTAGAATTGGTACGGCACAACCGCCACAGCACCACGCACAGAACGCGACCGCGCTCCGAATGCGTGCAGTGCCCCCTGCGCTTTCATCCGGGAAGCGGCCAACCGGTTCCGTAGGGAACCCCGCTCGGACGGCAGACTAGCAAATACTTCTAGTGACTCTAGTTACAGAGCCAATAGGAGGCCAGTGCATTTTCTTTCCCTTCTTCCTACAGCCACAACAACAACAACAACCTTGGCTTGTGCTCGCGCATACGGAATAAATACAAGTCCCTCATTTTTTTTTTAACTTAGGTGAAGGAGGGGAAACGCTTTCGCCATAGATATAACTCCGAAGTTCTCTATAGCCCTTTTCATCTAAGTGGTCGAAAGAATTGCACTGCAAAAATAACTAGTACTGCCTTTTTCATAAATATATTCTAGTCGGCAAAAACAATATGTGAGCGCAAGTACTTGAAGAGCGTAAAGTGGCCACATAATAATATTCTCAACGGAAGGATGTTCCTCGCTACTTACTCCATCAAAGCGCCGCCTTATATGGTTGCGAATTGAACAGGTGACTTTTGCAGTCGGTTCGTGGAGAACGGTTTTTATGTTCGAAAATGATGCTCTCCGATACTTGGCGTTTAACCTTCAGGTGAAACACTTAGGGAAGCTGTAGTAGAGAGCGGCTGAAAAATTTCTATCTACCTGGCGTTCTTTAAATCTTTTCTTGACATTTGCAGCACATGTGCATTATCGAATAATTTCGCGTTTGTCTTAAAGTTGTAACGATAAATGACTTTTATAGCCCCTTGGGCGAGTGACCTCAGAAATTACCACATTTGAATACCTTCGCATGCGGTCTCGTCGTCGGGGCAGTTCAGTACTCCGTTGCACCAGAGTTCCTCAGCGATGCACTCCTCAGATGTCGGACAGAGTCGGTGGCCTTCGGGGCAGCTTCCGCAGTCGCAGGTGCAGTCGGGACTCATAGTCTGAGGCCGACCCTGCAAGAAAATGCATCGTTAGTGGGCGCACTGAGCCCCTTACAAAAATCAAGAAGGGAGGGGGGGGGGGGGTGATGAAGGGAGGAAATAAAAGCTAATTCATTTGCGAAGCAATGAGGTCATTACAAACGTAAAAAAAATATGCTTGAATCCTTTGCAACCAGGCCAAGTTTTCCAGAACCCACTTAAAACCAACACTGAGGCCTAACTGAACTGGCCTGTACTGACTGATTACAGCGTTAAAAGCACAAAGGCTCTACTTTCATTGAAGACACAAGCTTTACAAATTGTAAAGAGCAAAAACTTAAATTCAAGTGTCGCCACCACCGACCTTTCTCAAAGGCAAACTGTGCTGACTTAACGACAACCTATATACAATACGTTTAATACCAGACTGCATTCCAGTAATACAGTTCAACACAGAGATTAGGGAGTGCTTCTCGGTATTGACATTAAGATTTTGAGTGGAATGTCGGGAAAAAGTCGTTCAATTTTTCTATAAAATTGCCCGAACATTATTCATGAACACTGCTGCTGAACAAGCATAAATATAGCTACAAAATACAGAAAAAATATCCCTTTTCATTGAAATAAAAAAAAATATATATTGTGAGCCTTCCACGGATCTTCTTTCATTTGTACATACCATCGTCATCGTCCCGCGGCGCCGGCTCCAGCACGCGCCTGGGTTCTCCATCAGATTAAAACGCTGACACGGCGTACCTTGCCTTGCCGTCACGACTTTGGCGTCTCAACCTGGCCTTCTTTCACACGTGGTGGAGGTGAAATTTGATCCCCTTACTGCCTTGTGCCCTGCCTTTCGCTGGAGCTACGTTCCGGTCGCCGTTTGGCAACAACCACCATCGTTATGTCAACCGAGAGCAGTCCCGACCCGGCCGGACCCTCTACCTCGGCTACACCGCCGCCTCCCACTGTGCCCACTGTGCCCACACGACAACGCGACCCGCCGCTGTTCGCCGGTCGTCGCGACGAGGACGTGGATGACTGGCTTGACACTTATGAACGCTGCAGTGCCTACAACCGGTGGGATGACGCTTTAAAATTCCTCAACGTTTCCTTCTACCTGATTGAGGTCGCCAGGAATTGGTTTATCAACCGCGAGCCCCACACCACTAACTGGCCCACCTTCAAACAGCAGTTCCGCCAATACTTCGCCGACCCCGCAGTTCAGACTAAGATCGCGAGGAACAAGCTCGCTTCCCGTCGTCAAGGTCCCGATGAGTCGTATGCCTCTTACATAGAGGCCATACTTGCACTCTGCCGGCGTATTAGCCCCACCATGCCTGAACCTGAACGCGTGCACCATGTCATGAAAGGAATCAATTCTGTGGCTTATAACACCCTACTCGCCCAGAATCCACCAAGTGTTGATTCCATTATTACGACCTGTCAACGACTCGAACAGCTGCAGTCCTCCCGATTGCAGCCAGACTTCTCTACTGCCCCCCCCCCCCCCCCCCCCTCTACTGACTTCGATCTACGAACCCTAATTCGAGCGATAATCCGCGAAGAGCTCCAAGCCTTGAGCCCTTTCTGCCGGCACGGGTGTGATCACTCTTCTTCTAATGACGCCAGCCTCCGCACCATCATTAAAGAAGAATTGGCAACTATTACCCACCCTGTCGCACCTGACCCTCCTGCACCTCGTACAGTGCCGACTTATGCTCACGTTGCTGCATCCCCTCCTCCTTTTGGTCCCCCCCCCCCACGACAAGCACCACCCTACAACCACATCAATGCCGTGACGACGGCTCAGCCTACGCCGCCCTATTACGCACCTTGGCGCCCTTCTCGCCCAGTGTGCTACTACTGTGGAATCAGAGGACATATTTCCCGCTTCTGTCGTCGACGCATTCAGAACGAGCGGCGTGGTTACGACGCCTTCGAAAATGACGTACCCGCATATTATCAGCGACGATCTATTCACAGCTCACCTCGTCGATCCTCTCCACCACCGGTATCCTCGTCTGAACCAAGTGGCGCCCATGTTTCCCGACGCCGGTCCGTTTCCCCATACCGCCGCTCTGTTTCTCCACTTCGACCAGCAACAACTGTTCCTGTCCGTCATTCGGAAAACTAAGCGATGCAGTTTCCGGAGGTGAAACTGCACTCTGCGAACTTACCAAAAGTCCTCCTCATCTCCCGTACAATATGATTTCCGTTTTAGCTGAAGGATTACCGGTCGAAGCTTTGATTGACACAGGGGCTGCAATTTCTGTTATTCGCGCTGATTTATGCCACCGTTTGCGGAAAGTAACGACACCATATGATGGACCTGAACTTCGTGGAGCAAATGACGTCCCTCTACATCCTTCAGCAAAGCGTACAGTTCGAATTGTTACAGACGGCGTCCGCCACCATGTGCAGTTTGCTGTGCTTTCACCGTGTGCGCATCAGATGATTTTTGGATGGGATTTTTTGTCGACCGCGTCAGCGTTAATTTCTTGCGGCGACCGTGTCATTCATATGACAGACAGTGATTTTTCATCTGACATGTCTGAAGGACGTCATTCCCTTATTGCCGCAGTTGACACAGTATTGACTCCACAGTGCGAAAAACTTGTTACCGGTGTTTCGGAACACATCACTGACGGGGATGTACTACTTATCGCACCATCTCATCGTCATCTTGCACGTGGAATCGCCTTCCCATCAAGTCTTGTACGATTCTGCAGCGGCTCAGCGATAGTAGCTGCCACGAACACATCCCGTGAATCCATCGTCCTGACTGAAGGAACTTCCCTGCCATGCATAGTGGATGCTCACCCTAAGTCCATTATGGTGCTCACCGCCCCGCTACCTCAGCAACGTGATTCATCGCACGTCTCTCTTCCGATGCTGTCGAAGACAATCAGTCCGGACCTCACGCCGCACCAACGCAAAGAATTGCTGAAATTGCTTCAAGCCCATCAAGCCATTTTCGATGCCACTTCCCCTCCACTGGGACGGACTAGTGTTGCACACCACCGCATCATTACTGAAGGTAACTCGATCGTACGCTGACGACCTTATCGGGTTTCTCTCTCGGAACGAAAAGTAATCGAAGGAAATGTGAATGACATGCTCCGTCGTGATATTATTTGTCCATCAACAAGCCAATGGTCTTCCCCAGTAGTTTTAGTTAAAAAAAGGACGGATCGGTACGATTTTGTGTTGATTATCGCGCACTAAACAAGTTCAGTTCAGTTCAGGCGTTCAGTCGTGTCCGACTCTTCGTGACCCTATGGACCATGTCACGCCACGCTTTCCGGTCTCTCACTATCTTCTTAACATCACATAGCTTCATCTGCAATACCTCGAGAATGCCATCTAACCATCGCGTTCGCTGCCTACCCCTTCTCCGGCGACCCTCAACCTTTCCCAACATCAAATCTTTCTCCAGCGACTCCTCTCTTCTCATCAGATGACCAAAGTAGCTGAGCTTTAACTTGAGAATTTTACCCTCCAATGAGCAGTCAGGGTTTATGGTCGACAATATCGACTGATTTGATCTTCTGGCAGTCCAAGGAACTCTTAAGAGTCTTCGCCAGCACCACAATTCAAACGCGTCAATTCTTCGGCGGTCAGCCTTTTTCACAGTTCAACTCTCGCATCCATACATCACAACTGGAAAGACCATAGCACGGGTTATACGGCTCTTGGTTGGCAGACTAATGTATCTGCTCATTAATAGGTGGTCAAGGCTAACCATTGCTCTCTTTCCCAGAAGCAGGCGTCTCCTAATTTCATGGCTGCAGTCTCCTTCCGAGGTAATCTTGGCGCCCAAGAACAGAAAGTCTGTCACAGCTTCCACTTCTTGTCCATTGATGCTCCAGGACTTGATAGGGCAAGACGCCATGATCTTCGTCTTTTTAATGTTCAGTTTAAGCCCAAACTTCTCTCTTCTTGTACGCGCATCAGAAGTCTCTTGAGTTCCACTTCACTTTCTGCCATTAAAGTGGTATCATCCGCATATCTAAGGTTGTTGATACGTTTTCCAGCAATCTTCACTCCAGCTGAAGACTCGTCCAGACCGGCCTTTCTCATGATGCACTCTCCATATAGGTTAAATAGGCAGGGCGACAGTATGCAGCCTTGCCTCACCCCTTTCTCAATCGGAAACCAATCAGTAAGACCATGCCCAGTTCTGACTGTGGCCTCTTGCCCTTCATAAAGGTTCCTGAGGAGACAGATGAGGTGAATTGGAACTCCCATCTCTTGGAGAGCTTGCCACAATCTGCTGTGATCTATTTGGCCAAAGGGCATAACATTAAACTCGTAAAGTCCATCGGGAGTTGCGAAAGCGGTTTTCTCTTTGTCGCCCTCATGCATTGGTATTTGCCAATAACCTGAGCGGAGATCCAAGGTCGAGAAATATTCGGTAAAAGCAGTGTTGCACTGTTCAGTCCACACGAAAGAGCTGCGCGCTTTAAGTAGTTCATGAAGTGGCGCAGCAATAGTTGCAAAATGCCTTATGAAACGCCGGAAATATGACGCCAGACCGAGGAAACTGCGCAAATCTGCAGTCCGTTGCGGACGAGGAAAGTTCAAGAATATTTTTTGCTATTTGTGTTTTGGCACTAAACAAAATTACCCGTAAAGATGTCTACCCGATGCCGCGAATAGATGACGCCCTTGACTCTCCCCAAGGCGCCGAATATTTCTCGACCTTGGATCTCCGCTCAGGTTATTGGCAAATACCAATGCATGAGGGCGACAAAGAGAAAACCGCTTTCGCAACTCCCGATGGACTTTACGAGTTTAATGTTATGCCCTTTGGCCTGTGTAACGCACCAGCGACATTTGAAAAAATGATTGATACGGTACTTCGTGGCCTAAAATGGAGAACCTGCTTATGTTACTTAGACGACATTGTTATCTTCTTGGCAAATTTTAACGACCATCTCAAGAGCCTGAATGAAGTCCTGACGTGCCTTTCGTCAGCGGGCCTTCAGCTCAACACCAAGAAGTGCCACTTTGCACAAAAGGAAATTAAAATATTGGGACATCTGGTTAGCAGTGACGGCATTCGTCCAGACCCAGATAAAATCAGCGCGGTCTTGAACTTTCCTCGTCCGCAACGGACTGCAGATTTGCGCAGTTTCCTCGGTCTGGCGTCATATTTCCGGCGTTTCATATGGCATTTTGCAACTATTGCTGCGCCACTTCATGAACTACTTAAAGCGCGCAGCTCTTTCGTGTGGACTGAACAGTGCAACACTGCTTTTACCGACCTAAAGCACGCCCTCACATCAGATCCCGTCCTTGGCCACTTCAGCGACAGCGTTCCTACCATCCTGCACACTGATGCCAGTGGTCACGGTCTTGGCGCTGTCCTTCTGCAGCGTGATGCAACATCGCGTGAGAAAGTGATTGCCTTTGCCAGTCGGACCTTGACTCCAGCTGAGAAAAACTACACCATTACCGAGAAGGAATGTCTTGCCGTCGTCTGGGCTGTTCAAAAGTTTCGCCCCTACCTCTATGGTCGGCACTTCACAGTTGTGACCGATCACCATGCTCTTTGCTGGTTGTCTTCACTGAAAAATTTAACAGGCCGACTTGGCCGCTGGATTCTACGCCTGCAAGAATATAATTTTGACGTCGTTTATAAATTGGGTCGCCAACACCAAGACGCCGACGCTCTTTCTCGCTGCCCACTTACGGAATCAGCCTGCTGTTTTTCTTCGCAACGAATTTCAACCTCTGACCACAGCCGACCATCTCTTCCCCCGACGCATATCACAACAGTTTCTTTTGACGATTCTGAGCATAAACACGCACTCCGCTCGCAGCAATTAGCTGATGCCTACTGTCGGCCCATCATCGACCGCCTTAACGGCGCTTCGAACCCGCCCAATGCTAGGCTTCGCCGACAGCTTCGCAATTTCAAACTTGAAGATGGCATACTACGCCGCTACGTGTATTGCCCTGATGGAACTCGTTGGCTCCCTGTCGCGCCGCGTGCGCTTCGCCCACGTATACTGGCGGCTTTCCACGATGACGCTACTGCAGGTCACCTTGGTTTTGACAAAACATATGACCGCGTGAAAAGATTATTCTTTTGGCCTGGCCTATCTTCTACCGTAACTAAATACGTCGCTTCCTGCCATCTGTGCCAACGCCGCAAGCGGCCTACTTCTTCGCCCGCTGGCCTTTTACAGCCTCTTCCATGTCCCGCCACGCCATTCGACGTAGTCGGCATCGACTTATATGGTCCCCTACCTCTCTCCGATGGGGGTAACCATTGGATTATAACAGCCGTTGACCACCTTACACGCTACGCTGAAACAGCCCCTGTACCGACTGGTTCTGCCGAAGAGGTAGCTAATTTTTTTTTGCGATCAATTGTCCTGCGTCATGGCGCTCCTCGGGTGCTTCTAAGTGACCGCGGGATGGCCTTCTTATCGACAGTGGTTGCCGAAGTTCTTCATGCGTCATCCACTCTTCATAAGACAACCTCAAGCTACCATCCCCAGACTAACGGTCTTACTGAGCGATTTCATCGCACTCTATCCGATGTGATATCCATGTACATCACACCGGATCACCGAAATTGGGACACTATTCTACCATTCGTCACATTCGCCTACAATACAGCAGTACAGCGGACTACCGGTTACTCTCCGTTTTTCCTCGTTTTTGGCCGTCCTCCCACTACAATGCTCGACACTTTCTTCTTCTCTACGCCCGACTACTCCTCATCAGTACCAGCCCAGTTCTTATCCCGTGTGGCCAGATGCCGTCATATTGCCCGCCTCAACACAGAAGCGCGTCAGGAAGACCGCAAGAGTCGCTACGATTCTACGCATCGTGCGGTCTCTTTTCGTCCCGGTGACGAAGTCCTGCTTTACACACCACTGCGCGCCCCGGGCCTTAGTGATAAATTTCAGCGTCGCTATCTTGGTCCCTACAAGATCATAAACCAAACTTCCCCCGTGAACTACCAAGTCACACCTGTTGATCCCCCAGCCGATCGACGCCACCGTGGAACTGAAATTGTTCATGTCTCCCGCTTGAAGCCGTTTGTGCGCCGCGGTGCATCGGTTGGTTAAGAGCGGCCAGGCTGGCCGCTTCCGACCCCCCGGGATGGTTGTGTGAGCCTTCCACGGATCTTCTTTCATTTGTACATGCCATAATCTTCTTTCTTTTGTACATACCATCGTCATCGTCCCGCGGCGCCGGCTCCAGCACGCGCCTGGGTTCTCCATCAGATTAAAACGCTGACACGGCGTACCTTGCCTTGCCGTCACGACTTTGGCGTCTCGACCTGGCTTTCGTTCACAATATATATTATACTGATTGGACAGTTCGCCGTCATGAATACATTCCCGCAAAAATGCAGCCTTGCTTCAATGTCGTCGCTATTGAACACACCGCGCCAGGACAGCGTCCTCGCTGTCTAGAGGCTACGTACAGCAAAAAATATGAAGGCCTGCTTTAACGATCTGTGCGTATACATAAACTCCTGCTTGACGCAGGGTTGCGTGCCTGCCGCTATGAAACCGTGAACCACGGAGTGTTCATTTCCCATCTGTCATTCCCGTATCAAAATAGCCACCCGAGTTGGCAATGCTTACCAACTTTACCACGCTGTGCGGTCGAGTGATATCTCATAAACTACTGACCAATCAGTGCTGGAACATATCACCTGCCAATTACAACCTGCCAGGTGCATGATGTGTTATCGCATCCAGGACGCCGATAACGTCAAGGCGGCGTGGGTTTTTCGGTGAAGAAGGCCTTGAAGTTATTGCGTTAAAATGCTGCAAACACGGGGCGATGCAATGAAGAAAAGTACACAAGCACTCGATGAAATTCCAGGTTAGATCGACTTTGATCTTGTCTTGACAGCACGTATCAAACGCCACGGCAATCGCGAGTGCCTTTCATGCCGACGTAAGTGTATCAATGATTGCCCAAATGCGAGCACATGAAGGATATATTTCCATCTCAACACACTTATTTTCGAAGCTGTACAGCTTACCTAAGAGCTCATGTTTTTCAGCAAAACTCCCGGCTTTATTCAGATTCTAGATTCTGAAGGTCTTTGAAAATCTCAAATAGGGGAAGGCCATGAAAAAACTCTACAGATAAAAAAAGCGAGAGAAAGGATCACGTGTCAGTACTGAAGCACTCTTGACAGCACCGCAGCAGCATCACGCAATAAATAATGATAGCACGTGGATGCAATAAGATATTCTAAATTGATGGCGAGCGTTGTTTTGCAACTGACGTATTACATCTGTGTCAACTGAAGACGGAACCCTGGGGCAGGCAAATACACCTCTCGTTTTTATATATTTTACAATCTTTCGTTGCCTCAGCTACACACATTTTTTACGCAATTGCTGTGGCAGTGTATTTTTTGCATATATTTTAGCTGACATAATACTACTATTTATTTAGATACAAAATTGTCGCGAGTGCAGTTTAGTGATTAAAGTATTCATAAATAAATCTTATTTTAATAGTGGATGAGCAGACATTGGCAAGGCAGTAAGTGACTCATTATAACAGAAATACGAGCGAAGCGAAAAGTCAGCGAAAACAAAAGAAGTATAACTGATCTGATTGTTTGAAAGACGAAATGTATTCAGTGCCCTTTTTTGCCAAACCTTCGAGCAGAACACGACACCAAACCTGAACAGAACACGAATTGAAATAAAATTCCATGGGCTACACCCTAGTGACTACTGGCTGTGCTGCAGCAAGAACAGCGCATGCGTGAGCAAAGTTGCCTTTTAGTGCAAATGCACTATTTCACAAGGGCTAACCGGCCCTGCCCATAATTCTGCTATCGGACAATGGCGGTGGTCACTCCGACCCTGGATGTCTGGGCGAGAACTAAATCGCGCTTCACTACAGTCTGTGTTCTGTTTTCAGAAACTTGCTGAGTGCGTTTATTGGGAGTCATGCTGGTCTTTTAGAAGCGCGAACCCCGTACAGTCTGTCGGCAGCTTATCTGCGCCGACACAGCAGCAGACGACGATGTGACCGGTGTCGGTCTGTGATGTCATCAAGTATTTCAACATGGCGATCGCTGTCGGTTGGTGGAGCTTCGCGGTGTCAAGTTCAGCCACTTATTTCTGAATAAGAAATAAGAAGGGTTTGATTCGGATCTCACAGAAGCTGCATAACTTCGCATCTTCTATGAGTTCGGTGCTGTTATGTCGTCTCGCGAAGCCACGAAACGTGCTGAATAATCAGTGTTCCGCCATGTCATTTGCCCACTAGCACCTGCCAGTGACATATTCGTAATTTTCCTTTCTTCGCTCATGCGTGGCGTCCGCAGAAATTGTGATCAAAACACGTTCGTTGCAGTGGCAATTAAGAAAAATATTACAAGAGTTCAACGCTGCTGAACCAAGTATTGAGCGAAAGCATCAGCTGCGGGTGACCGAGCATTCTTCTTCTCTTTTTCTTCTTCCTCAGCCCACATATAAATCCTCGCTTTAACCAAGCCGTATGAACGTGCCTTAGGGGCTTATAGGGGTAATGTGAATGCCAGAATCCTAGCAGGCTGATTCTGACATAACCGTCCCATATGAAACGACAGACCCAAGTTGGCAGATCCTACCAACTTGGGTCGCCGCCACGCCGACCGCTTGAGTTGGGAGCCCATCTCTTGCTTTTGTGTCACGTGGTGTGTGACGTCACCGCCTCACGTGCGTAAGACGTAGCTACCGCCGCGCTACTCCGATCGCTTAAGTTGGTAGCCAAGCTTTCACCCTAGTGTCACGTGAGGTGTGGCGTCATAGCTTCACGTGGGTAAGACGTGAAACGAGAGACCCGCGGTACGCTGAAGGCTCGAAACCTAGAGTAGTATTGTTTTCGCAATAAAAAAAATGTCTCCACCGGGAATCGAACCTGCAGCCGAACGCGCAAAACATTAAGCCACGGCGGGTTCCTGAGACGGATCATCTCGTTTTCTAGCGCAATAACTACAGTAGCGAAGATAGTGAAGCTGCAGTTAGTGATCATGATGACAACAGCGATAACAATGACGATGCATTTAGTTCATAATCATCACATCAGTGATAGTAACGATAATAATAGTAGCTATGACAATGGCGATGCAGTTAATAAAAACTGTACAGTAAAGCGGCATGCGCTATTTTCGCTTTCAAGAAGACCTGAGCGGACACCTGTAATTTTTTGTTTGCTTCAACTACTACAACGTCGACGCAGCGTTTTCTGCAGAAAAGGGCATCTAAAGCTATCGCCTATAAACGGAGTTCACCTTGGGGCAAGCGGGACACGTCTTGGGCAGACAGCTCGACCGGCCTCCCAGCTGGCACTGGCACTCGTGGCAGGTCCTTGTCTCCAGAATGCCGCCAACCTGAAATTTGTAATAGCGCCAATGAGACATGGGTCAGCACTCCCTAAACAAGAAAAAGCAGCAGTAGTGTTATTTACTCAAGATATTAACACATAAACATCGCTGGCACAAGCTGTCCCTGATTTTCCTAAACCAGAAGAAATTTAACTGTATATATAGGCTGTCGGCGAAACGTGAACAAAAATAATTGATCCCAAAGTGACTCAGGTTATGAGGAACGAAGCATTAACGGCTCCAGAAATTTCGATGAACTGGTGTTCTTTAACTTTCATCGACATAGCACAGTACACGGGCGTGCTGTTTCTCGATCGTCTTCACCGTAAACCGGGCCCTGTGGCGCGTGCAGAACCGCATCCTTGCGTACAGCATTCTAGCGCCCTAAGAATTCCGCTACGGCACCCGGTGAACATGTGACTATAAGACAATAGTTGTGCAAGGGAGATTTAAATCACGATGAAATTAATAAAGTAAACGTAAGATCCCAGCCACTGTACACACCGAGGACTCATCGATAACCATGGCAATCATGAAATGGAACAATTATTGGGGTAGAAACTGCCGGTGAAGCTTCAAAACGCCCAGTACTCGAACGCACCAATGCGTTTAAATGCACCATTATATGTACGCTCTCGTCCAGGAATGTTTAATTCTTGGTACGTATATGCATTCTTCTTCTAATGTTTATATGCCGAAACTATTCCTTCTTTCAAATTTTTCCACATTCCAGCCTCACCGGGAAGCGCTTTCCGTCTCTGACGCAGGGGCAGTCGGCTACATGCACGCACTGCTCGCCGTCGCAGGCGAATCCCTGGGCGCATCCCTGTGGGCAGAAGGTGGCGTTGTCGGTCACCTCCACCTCGGGACACGGAACAGTAGGCGGCACGGTCGGAAGCTCAGTCGTCGTCGGGGGCGCTGCGCCAATGTGTGTCAAGAAATAATTGAGATCGTGAAAAAGGAAGCCAAGCTCGGCTTTCTGCTTTATTATGCTGAGGGAATCGTTTTGCAGGTCAGCGTGGCGTGTTCCATCACGTTGTGCGTGACGTAACTCTCTCTGGCTAATCGCTTTGCCAATCGTCTGGACGTCATATGTGACGTCAGTCCACTCAAGTCGAAAGCTACGCTGCTCCTACTAGGTTACAGTGCTAACGATGATAAATGACGCAGAATGGGAATAGAAATAACAGCTCTAGTTTTAAAATTAAGATGGACTCAATCACCTACGTCTGAAAGCGCCGCTGGCAATTGCTAGTGCACATTGCTCACCAGAATCACAGTGCAGCTTTAGAAATAATATTCAAGGGAGCTATATAAAACGAACAATCTTACAGTATAATATAGGACGTGATGCCGTTTCACGCTTTGAAAGTTTAGCCATATAACAACTGTCGCGTCCTTTCCTTCCCTGTACACAAACGTGCGTCAAAGTGCGGAAAATTCTCAAAGAACCTAAAACTATTGACTTCGTAGTCACGATACGTACCAGGAGGCAAGCTTTTTTTCACAATCTGAAAAATGACTGACGTTTCACGCATGAATTATTGCTGTAAAAAGAAAGCACGAAATGCCTAAAAATGGTGGGAAATGCACAGAAAAGGACAAGCTAGACGCTGGGTAGAAACTAAGCGTGCAGGCGACGGCTCTGTAACTGAATTTTTCTGCTCTCTGGTGCTTACAAGCAATTTTGACGGTGCTTTTGAAGTCGAGATAAGACAATGCGCTAAAGTGGTATCGGGATACCCGAGTGCAGAGCCCTCCTCAAAGAATACAGCTGACAGGAAATGGCCTGTAATAGTCGAAATAGATATGCGGTCTCTTAGGGATAATTCCTATAAGCCATGAAATGGGGAAGACGTGATAATGCTTTGGAAGTAAAGTTTTAATAAAATGATTCCCAAAATACCATCGTGTTCATCACGTGTGCCTAGAATACATGTATGAATTGTAAAACCATGTAAAACTATGGCAGTGCTACAGCAGTACACTGGCAGCAAATTGAGACCCTGTGCCAGCATATGGTAATATTTTGATAATACTCTGATACCATTTTGGCGACGCCTTCCACACTTCCTGGCGATACGTTGGCGTTATCTTGGAAATAGGAGAACGGAGATCCGCTACATACGAGGCCAAAAGAGCAAACCTCTATGGATCTCAAAGGCTGCAAATGAGCACTCACGACATGTCCAGCACTTGACGCGCACTTTGTAGTTGAGGCAGGTCCGGCCATCTGGCTGGTCGCTGTCTACGCAACGCAGGCCTCGCTCCAGGTCGCAGATGACGTGCTGTCCTGTCTTGCGGTAGTCGGCGTTGGTCGCGTACTCCCGACACTCGATGCCGAGAGGGTAGAGGCAGAGACCCGACTCGGCCACCACGCGGGCCACGTCCTCGACGTCCCCTCCGGACTCTGGCGTCGGCTCGCTCGTACTCACCCACGGCCCGAACGCCACGCATGGCTCCAACACCTCTTCCGTCGTCGGCACTGAATGGCCCGTGGCAGAAAGAGAGAATTGTTTCACGGTCCACCCTTCAATTCTAATATTGCAAGGGGTTACGTAGGCTTCCACACCTAAAACGTGGAAGACAACGCTCGCACGTACATCCTCTGATACAGAAACTCTCTGCTTCTATCTGAAGATGCCCAGAAGTTTGTTCATTTGATCAAATACAGCTGCCTCACAAATTTGTTAGTTACGTTAATGCATCTGTTCACCATTAAATATCTCCACCTGCCATCATCTCTCGGCCGCCAATAACTAACACTGAACGAAAAGTAACACAAACGCCAGAGAGCATTGCCAGGCATAGAAAATTGGTGAGCGTGTACCGATTATTCTGAATTCCCGCTGTAAATTTTGATGGCCACCTACATGAATCTAGTGCTGCATTTTCGTGTACGGAGCTTAATTGTCTCTCTCGGTGTGTTTGTATAAAATTTCTAGGCTAGTAGAGGTTCCTATTGAATTCCAAACAGATGACACCCGGAGTAGGAAGATTGTTAGTGAAAAAACTCCGGATTTTACGTCGGCGATGATCAGGTGGTTATTAAGAAATTTGTGATTCGAACGAGAGTGGGAGTAGCTCTCCATGGTGGGGAGGGCTGCGAGAAAGTTGGGAAAGGCGTACAGTATGCGTCCAGAGCGCCAGATTTGCCTTGGAGATTTGGTACGCTTGACATTGGTCTGCATTAAGCATGCTTAGTAAAACTGTTATGCCATGGTATATTTGGATGTGTGAGCATGTCGTTACTAGGGTCGAGATTATGACAGGTACTCGAAGGAATAAAAAGCATTCTGGTTCAATTCATGTTAGGAGGCTTTGATTGAGTCCAGCCAAAATGTTATACTTTCGCTTCATGTTTACACGTGGCTGACAGACTTGAGGAAGCGCAAAACTTTAAGTCGCCTATAACTGCATAATTTTAAAATTATGTTGTCGTCGCTTATTATGATATCTCCTCTTCTTAAAGCGCGGCGGTGTTCATGTCGAAGTAATTACTCCACCTGTTACTTCATTATCATTGATATCTCAAAACAGTACATTCTAATGCGAAACATCAGTAAGATGGCCAAAAGTTATCTCTCATTACCGGACAGAAGCCTGCCTGCCATGGGAAAAGACATAAGAAAGTGGCGCGAGTGCAGAGGCTCGCAAAATATCAACAAAATGTCAGAAAAGCACTCAAACGTTTTTAACATCTTATTATTATTTTCTGAGTTGCGTTTTCCTGCTAGAACGTAATTCCGGCATTCGAGTAGCTTCTCGGAAGCCTTTCAAGTAAAAGGTCTTGGGCCTAGTATTTGTTTATTGATGGGTCTTGCTCTTTCAAAGAAATATCTTCATTCCTGGGTACACTATGCAATTGGGCATTTAATAAAATAAAAACTTATTCAGGAGTACACGCGCAGATTACCATCGCGCGGCGGCATGGTTTGTGTTCGTGTCGCATGAATTGAAACATGGTTCAGCGAGAAGTATATCATTGTTTATGAGATATACAGTTATATACGCTATATATATGATATTCATTTTTTCCATGTGCATTTATAGAACGGAATGGTTTGCATCCACGCGTCACTAATAGCACTTCGTTTCCGAAATTTGTAACCCTTATAGAAGAACTACTACACAATGCGTAAACCATGTCGAACCAAATATAACAGGCCCCTTACATTACTGTTAAAGAAATCTATTGTATTACTGCATTATGTACCATGTATAATTGCATTATTACCTAGCAGATAGGCTGTGCATAACATTGCTTATTGCCTGCTAACTGTTTTTCTTCGATATTCATGTATTTGTAACATTTGTATCGCCATTATTACCGTCTGCGTTCAATTATATGCGCATCCTGTAAAAATACCAATGGAGATT
Organism: Amblyomma maculatum; assembly: GCF_055883805.1. Taxonomy (NCBI): domain Eukaryota; kingdom Metazoa; phylum Arthropoda; class Arachnida; order Ixodida; family Ixodidae; genus Amblyomma; species Amblyomma maculatum. The sequence continues at coordinate 79,477,260 of NC_139352.1, read as the reverse complement.
CACCAGTATCTGAAATAGATAAATATATGATCACTGACAGCACTTTATTATCAGCTTCTATGCTAATCAAATTATTTTGGTAGAATCCGTAACATGAACATTCCTCTTAGAAAAGCAGACGAAAGTAGGCGACTATTTAGGTTAAAATATTGCCTAGCAAATAATTAAATATTGAATACTTTTTGGATGGCGAATGAAAAAAATTTGACCATCAAATTGAGGCTGCCATGGTTTACTGCTTTATTTGTTCTGATAGTTAAAAGCAGCGTGGTTCCAATTTTGTCGATGTGCTAGAATCTACTCCGATCAGTCGCGCTCTGCTCGTACTCGGTCCATATGATCGCTTTCTTAATATTCATGCAACGCTGTAATTTAGGAATATAGCAGCAACACTATCTTCATTAGATAGTTAGTAAGACAGTGAGCTAGTTTGCGCTGTTTAGGTATTAGGTAAGTCTTCGTTTTTTGTCTATTAAAGGAAATCAACAACTGTTCATTTTCCCTCTGGAGTCTTGGAAGTCTGACCACAAATCTAGTAAGTTTGTGAGCCGAACATTCTTGAACATCACATTTATTTTTGAAGTGAGCGCGAATTATGCAGTATTACTATCACGGGCATGTTCATAAGAACGGCATAATCGAGTAATGCGTAACAAAGTTTACATTTTAATGTTCGTCCAGCACTAGAAGTATTGCAATGAATAGTTAAGGCTGATTATGTTCTGAACAATAAATAGCAAGAAAGCTACAAGCGCAGTAAGAAAGGCCAGCCGATATATTGATTGTTACTGCATAACCTTACGGTAAGAAAATTACTTTCCTAAACAATTTCCCTTGTCCAAAATGTCAGGTTGTGGATGGAGCTCATCAATCCCAGAAGCAATTCTCGAAACAAATCTTTAGGTCACTGTTTCCTCTTTTTTAAATTTTCCAGTGCCTTTGAGAGAAATGAAGATTTTATGAATAGTCTTCCCAAACAAGATCATCATTTGGCGAAGAATTTCGCCTTCGTAGTAATGTTAACGTACTGATCTTATGGTGTTAGACGCTGCTCGCAATCAAGCCATTGTGGTTTTGATTAAGATGCAGGTTTACTGGCTCAAGAACTAGCTTTGAGAAAAAGCAAGAACTAAACCGAGATGCAGAAAACGGAGCGCAAACACTAGTACCACGCGTCGTGCTTAAATGTACAAAGCAAGAGCCCTACGCCTTTACTGTACGCAATTGCCACCGCCCTCTATCGCCAGGGACCCTTCATAGTACTCTGCCCCTCCCGAAGCAAGCCAGAACAGCGCTCGAGAGTTCGACCAATGTAAGAAAGGAGGACGGATAAGAAGCAAAGTAGAATAACAAAGACGGGGAAGATAAAGACTCCTAAAGACAATATTTGCCCCGAATCAGCTGTCAGCAACTCCAGGTTTTCTTTGTGCGGCTCTTATTTGCGCTGCGTTCCATGCACTTTTCACTCAAGCAGAGCAGCTCACCGTTAACGCTTCATCTTTCCCCGTCTTTCCAAGGCCTTGAGCAAACTAAACAAGCTTTCGCAGTACGGTCCAAGTGAAGCGTTGAATACTGAATAAGAAATTTTCTTTTAACTGCTTGTGTTTCAAATCACAAAAACATATTTGCTCTTTTTTGTGGGTTTTGTTTTAGTTTAGTCATGGCTAACAACTATGATTGGCGTTTATGTATACGTGTTGTAAGATTTCCATATTTTGCGGTAAACAGAAGGATATTAACGTTTGAAGCCAAAAAATTTGCACTTTGCGAACTATGGGGAGAACACGTTCCTTCAAATATTGGCTGATATAGCATAAAATGACTACGCGACTCAATGCATGTACCGCGTTGAACTACAAACTAGTACTACAGCATGTAACATGAGTAGCGAGTTTAGCGAAAATATAAAGAAAAATTGAACCCTGTTGACTGTAAATTGCGTGTATATTTACACTTGAAGTTATGACAGTTACTTCGCATTCTTGTATTCTCGCGTAAGGAGAAGTCGGCAGGGTAAAGTCCTTTCGAACAAATCCCCGAAATGCGTCTTCCCACATTCAAGCGTTAAATAGGCACAGGAGTAGCTTAGGTACTTTAAGAAAATGAAGCCGTTCAGCGGTGTCGATAATTGTTTAGTTCCGTGCAATGTTGTGTCAGTACGGTCACTGGTGGTAAGTGAAAGGTTAACGACATTTCTGTACACTGCGCATTTCTTCTCTCTTGCTGGAAGAAATTGGTCCAATACTTATGAGTGATATTTTCTTTCACTTGTACCCTATTCTGCTACACCGAATTCTGCTACACTTCAGCCAACTTTGCGCGAACATTACAAGGATAAATCTGATCTACTTCTATGCATGCATATGCTGCATTTAAAGGGAGCAGTTATTCTTAGGAATAAATATTTTTTCGACACTATTTCAGTTGCGCGGATATTATAAAACTAATTTTTACCATCTCGGAGTTGCCGTTCTGGGAAATCTGCTGCAAAATGTATCTCTTGTTTCGCTTCCCTTGCATTTAATCCGGACCATCCCCGCTGCGTTCGTACTCATTCATGCCCAGTTGATATTTCGGACTACTCTACGACGCACTTCACGCCACAAATTTTATGAAACAAGATAAATAACTGATTGCTCGCTCAATGAGTACACCTAAGGTATCCGACGTAACGACATGAATACGCAAGTATACCGCACGGTTGGTGGGACGACAATGACAACTATCGCGTCGTTCAATCATCTGTTATCTGAGCGTACAGAGAGTAATACTTAGGAAAGAAATAAATCGTCACACCCGCATGGACTGAAAACCTCTTTAGAGATGCGTGCGCTTCTTACGTCACGTTATGCTTGCTTGATGCTTATTTTTGAGGAATCTGAACAGTTATTTCTTTGACCTGTCCAGAATCAAACACACGGACGTACAGGTACGAGCAACATGGCAGGGAACAGCAGATGCAGGGAAAATGCAGTCTAGTCGTTGCCTGTGATTGCACTAAAACTCGTAAGCATGCCCTGTTGCAACTGTACAAGGGGTAGTGTCATTGATATTTATAAAATATAGGAGGTAGAGTTGAGGTTGGATTCCTATCTCCGACAAAGAAGAAGAAAGAAAAGTAAAAAAATAAGTGGACGCTCAACCTTCCTCTGAAGAGTAGACGGTAAAGTGCCCTTTACACCCCCTGTTTATTCCGCGAATTTCCTCCCTGATGACTGAGGTGTTCATTAGCATACAGTTGTACGGCGAAGCGCACTCTAGGCGCACCTTTTATGCGTTTTATGCGCTAACTTTACAGCGGCAGCGCAGTGTAATCGCGTCGATCCTTAACTACTAGTACCGCATACTGACACTATCCTATAACAAAACGCACATTAACAAAACGCAAAATTAACGGAAATGTATTTAGTTACTCGCTTCATCATTAGTTGTGTAAGAGATCCTTTATAATCGCATAGCTGTGTACTAGCATACAAACGTACGGCGAAGCGTACACTTGGCGCACCTTTACTCGAAAGAAGCAGCACGGTTCTTTGGTTCATTGGCAACAAATAAAAGGAGTTCTGTGCTGTACTGGTTATGTGCTTGTCTCGCCATATAAAGAGCCGGAGGTCGATTCCTCGTACGTTCGGAAGTATTATTTGATTTCATTGATCTTGCAGGTTTTCGCGTTACAACGGAGAACGACAGAAGCGCTGACATCAAATTATTCTGCGACGCGAGATACCTTAATACCGTTAATCAATACCGTTAATCAATAGAAATGCTCCTCGCGATTTTTTTCTGATAGTAACGACGCTGAATAAAAGTTTCTCCGGTTAGAAAACAAGACTTTCGCCGAACAAGCACACTCGGCAGCACGAATAGACACAGCGTTGCCAAACACAGACACCAAGGAATCTCAGTGTCTCCAGTGCTTAGAAGGGACACAGGAGCCGTCACCCTTCATCGTCAAGGGCTCGCATGTTCTCTGTCATATTGCTTTTGTCTGTATTCTTTTGCAGCCTAATAGCGCAGGGTAATGATGAATTTTCATATGGCTACAAACCTTTTGTAACGGCTGCTTCTTCCTTTCTTTAGGGGTTTTGAATAGACGCAGGTCTGATTTTGAGCTATTGTGGTGTAAACTTGCACGTTAGCTCAACACATGAAAGGAATAATAGTCATTTGCTGAGTGAAGTACGTCATAGGCTGGATGTTTTCTTTTTTTTTAACTTTTTTATAGTGTATCAAATGTTTTCAACTTACCTTGTGTGGTCACTATAGGCAGCTTTTCCACCAATTCTGCATGAAAGAAAAATTGTGTATGGTATTAGACGAAGTAAAAAGGCGGTTCAGTTTTCTCTTTCCCTCTATATAGTACACGCCAACAAGGAAATAAGAGAACAAAATTTCAAGGTGGAAACCGATTTGTTAGCTTGCTTACGTGCATTTTTAAACTTCTCAAAGTACGCTTCTAGCATTCTTCTTGGACTAAACATAACGTTATTTCTATAGAACACTCAAATTACCCCCGAATAGAAGCACTGATCTATCTATCAAGTAAAAGAACAGCTATGCGTAACTAACGTCCGTTCAATACTCGAGTATGCTTGTGTGGCATGGGACCCTCAAAGCTCTTACCTTGTGGAAAAACTTGAACGCATCCAAAACCGCGCTGCCAGGTTTATTTCCGGCAACTATAACTTCCGTAGTAGCATCACATTAATTAAAGAAAACCTTAGATGGAAAACTTTGGCTCACCGGAGACTAACCGCAAAATTAGAACTTTTTTACCAAATATACTCTGATCTTACGGGAATAAACAAGAGCTTGTACATTCTACCTCCACATTTTATCTCTGAACGCCGCGCCCATAAGCTGAAAGTTCTTGTAACGCGATGTCGAACTGATGTGTTCCGTAATTCCTTTTTTTCCTCACACTTCTTCACTTTGGAATAGTCTTCCTAAGAGCATAGAACAATGTAAAACAGGTAAACATTTTCAGTCTTTCCTATGTAAAACAGGTAAACATTTTCAGTCTTTCCTGGCGTCCAATTTGTCGTAGTAGCTTTCCACCCTTTTAAACCTGTTTCTCGCACTCACATTTCCAGTGTTGTTCTTTTTATTGTTAAACAAATGTGCTTTACTGTATACTTTCAGTATTGTAACATGCTCATTTTAGGTATTTTTTTACCGTTACTGCCCCCCCTGCTATAATGCCCCTGGGCGCTGCAGGTACTTGTATAAATAAATTGTATAAATTGATACCAGCTTCCTGTTAAACTAGGAGCAAAAAGTTTGAGGAAGAAATGGTTGCTGTCTCCTCCAGTGCAACTTAAGTGAAATGTATTTGATGCTTCAATGCTTCGAAGATGGCTACTATGCTGGTTAATATGAAGATGAGTGCTACCAGAAGGTCCCTAGCCTTTTTTTGCAGAATACAGCGCGTTGTTAGTAGCGCTTGTGATCGACTTTCACTCCTCTTGGTTACTCTCGATGAAGATATTTCTAAGCTATTCTGCGCCCTTTTTACAAATAACGGCATCGCTAATAAAAAAAATCAAAGGGTACTTACCGTTCTATAAATCGAGATTGGGATAGAGCTGCTTGACAGGTGCTGGTTATAAACGCGATTTTTTACTATTTATTTTGTCTTCTGGCGGTGAGTCCGCGCAAAGGCTCTATGCTTCCACTCGTGACATCATTGCTTTCAGGCCCCGGATAATATTTTTTTTCGTGACCCATTGCGAAGAAGCTATTCGTGGCGTCACTTAATACGGAGCACTCAGCATTGAGCGTTTGAGTGACGTCATGTTCGCTAAACTTCGTGATAAGCGTTCAGCACAGAGCAGCGTTGCCATAACGTAACGCCCCAGGGCCAAGAATCGTATTAGTGACAGTTATCGCCGTAAGAGAGGTCTAAATGAAAAGTCCAACAATTTTTATCTTCCCTACTGTCCTCGAGCCATTCGGGACATGCGGAGGGAATGAAGGTTCAGTCTCACCGCATCCGGCGGCGTGTGGCCAGTCACAGACGAGCAGCGTAGGGTTGAAATGCAACTCTCCAGGACACCACTTGTGGTGCGGCTGGTGGTTGGAGCAATGGTAGAAGCGGCGGCAGTCCTGGTCGTCCGGGAACAGGCCGTTGGCTTCAGGGCAAAGGAACTCCAGCACCCGGATCCCCGCGGTCACCGTTGTTGGCACTGGTGTTGTCGCTAAGGAAGCATAAAATAAAACAAAAAGCGTTTTTTGTTTCCACACCAAAATGCTTCTTCAGAACTCACGAGCTCTTGTAGTATAAAAATTTCATAACCAGCAATCAAGGTACTGACCTCTCTACTTATCATTTTGATAACTCTAAAGCAGAGTTTCTTGACCAAAGAGAAATACAACTTCCTTTCTAAATGCAAATTTCATGAGTAGTTAGACCTATAGGGTATTTTAGTGGTGATTTAGTTGCACTGGTTCATTTTTATGACTAAGAAAAAATTTGCTGATGTGCTGAATTAATAGTTCGAGTCTCATCCCGAAGGCGGGAAAAGTTTTCCTTCAAAATATTTAAAGTATTGTATTGATTTTGGGCAATCCGGTACCATATGTAAGAAAGTCGCCTTAACGCACATTTTACGTCCATAGTGCATCGTTTAAGTCAAAGCACTCGTGGACTGGAATCGAGATAGCAGTATCTCGTGCTTGTTCACAGAGATACAGATTCGTAAGGGAAGCTACGAAATAGAGTGGGCTTAACAACAACCAATAATGGCGTTGGATATCGGTGACAAATGATTGCACCAATGATATGCAAGTTACTGCTGGTTCCACTTAATGACAGGCAAGCCATGAAAGAGCCGCCTGCCCAAAAATGAGGTTAGCGATAGGATCTCGTATCTGACCACGGCAGCGATGGTAGTCCCACCTTCCGATAACAGGAGTGTCTTCCAATCTCGCACCGTTTTTTCATGAGAGATTATAGATGTTTGAATTAACTTTCATCAGCGTGGAGCTTCAGGTGGACTTGGGCACCATCAGAAAATTCTTGCTGGACAGCATATATTGGACCAGAGGTCCCAGTAGATTTAGCCAGTATGGTTCACCTAACTTAAGTTTAAAAACAAAACTACCACACCTAAGAAACTGCAGTTAGTATAGTATACACACCAGAGAAGAGTCAACGTAAGAAAAGTATTCCTTTTATAAATGTGCAAGAAAAAGTAATTCAGAAGGATGGGAGCGTGTGCTAGTGGGTAACGGTCACCCATGACATGACAGTGGAGCGCGTAAGGACGAATGACACAGAAAGGGTACACAACACAGGCGCTGTGTTGTGTACCCTTTCTGTGTCATTCGTCCTTTTGCGCTACACTCTCATGGCAATAAAAAAAAACAGCTTGGTCTCCATGAGTCAGGCTATAGTGTTTCAAGCGCGAAAGATTGTGCAAAGAGAAGTCTAGAATTGAGAGTGGCTCGCCGTTTTCCAAGGCGCATTAGGTTAGGTAAAGAACAAATAAACCAAGGATTCTCCAGAACTCAATCGCATTTAAGTACGAAGCTCTAAAGGGCTTATGAGGTGCGCTCGGTGGCGATGGGTCAATGAAGAGATCTTATTTTGTATGGATGTGAAATTTTGTTCCCTGCTATGCGCTTAAACATTGCAAAGATGATAAATTATTCATGCTACAATTTGTAGAAACGGGTGATGAAAGGCCAGCGAGCACAACCGGGTGGAGAGAGAGAGAGAGAAAGAGAGAGAAGGCAGAGAGGTTAACCAGGAAAGCTTCCGGTTTGCTACCCTGCACTAGGGAAGGGGAATGAGGAGTTTAAAGGAGAAAGATAGAAGAGAATGATAGGAAAGGTAAGGCGGCGAGGAGCACAGTCACAGTTTCTCAATCAAGTTTGTGTCTCTCATAAAACACATAAGTGCTTTGAAGGCTTTGCCGTTAGACGCCTTCTGTGGCCATGGGCCGAGGATTTTCTCCTCTGTGAAAGGACGGCTGTCAAGATGGTCCTGAGCCGAACGCAGCGCATACTTTTCGCTTAAAAAAGCAGGGCACTCGCAAAGGAGATGCTGTGTGGTCTCTTCGCAGCCGCATCTTTCACAGTTAGGGCTATCCGCCATTCGGGTGGAAATGCACAAGAAAATACATGAAGCCAAATTTGGACGGATTGGATTATATGGTTTAACGGCCCCCCAAAAAACTCAAGGTATGAGAGATGCCGTAGTGGAGAACTGCGTAAATTTCGAATGTTCAACCACGAAAACTGAATATGTCTTCATTAACGAATATCACGAATATCTGCTCTAGGGGTGGGTATGTGTACTTATAGCCGTTTATGCAGAATAGAACTCTAGACATCTGTTTATCCAACCATGACCGTCTACTCATCCTCCTTCCTCTCCCCCCGCGTATTTTCCATAAGATTTTGTTCGCAATGGTTTCAAATCTGTACGACCAGCTTCCTCAAGCGGTACTGTCTTCCATGAATTAGACGCTTCGTCTGACCCTGGTTTCTAAAAAACGGTTTAGTGCAGAACAGCAATAAAAAAAAAAAAAAAAAAAAAAAAAACATTTTTTTCTATTTCGCACCAGTTTGGCTAAGCCGATTGCCGATTCTCACCTGATGCTTACTGCAATCATTTCCATCAGCACAGACACGCTTTAGTGAAGCGTCACAGGGAAGTAGACGTAAGAGTGTAATAGTTGTAAATTTTAACTGTGGGCGACATAGTTGTAGCTTAAACGTAAATGAAATCAAGATTAAAAGCGTTTCATCGTGGCATCTTTTACCTCTTTCGAGAGTAATGATTACATCAGCCAAAAACATGTACTATACATCCCCTACGTCCTTCGTTTTTGTCAAATAATTGATCCCGCCACTTACGCTCACTATTTCCTCATTTATTTATTTATTTTGTGATCATCTCAGGAAGACGCAAGTTTTCCTTTTGGAGCTTTCTTGGTAGTGATAAAATTGATGAGACATTTATTGCGGGTTTTAGTGTTTCGTTAGAGAGCGCATACCGCAACAGTCTCCACATCTAGATCGCATAAATTTCTAAAAGTATACTACTTTTTGTACACATTACCGTGGGATTGGGCTGTATATATTGGGCATAAATACTTCAAATTGCACACAGTAAATTGATGTATCCAAAGCGAGGTGCAGTCATTAATCTCCATTATAAAATCGTATACTGTGAACAAGCAGAGAGTAGCAAACCGTCCATTTAACGTAGTGAAGGGACAAATTGAATAAAAAAAGGGGACAACTCTTCTTTGAACGAGCGCAGTGACGCTATACTCTTTCATTCCGCCAATTACTATGATTATCGTCATAGCTCCCTTGGTGATAATTACAACCGGCAGCATGAAACCAGATTAATGCAAACTGTTCTTCGAGGCCATCTTTTTTAAGATGTTTTTGGCTACTTTCTTTTTTTTATTCGGTTATAAAATTATCGAGTGAAAAACGTGATATAAGCGTTTATCCTTCCCCTAACGAGAATATAACAACGTAGATATTTCGCGAAATGACTAATTACAGAGCGAAGTCATTAATTTCGGAGAGCTTGCATTCTATTCCAAGGTCCATAACCGTAGCCCGTAATTGCAGCGAACAGACAGAGCAAACGTGGATTAAAGCAGAAAAGAACACATCATTACTGCTCGGGAGCAGACAGCGTAGCTTGATCTATTTATGGCCGGAAGTTTTCTCCGACCACCGGAGTACCGACCGCCGGAAAAAGTTTGAATAATGAGTGTGAGCTTGTGGGTTTACTTTATGGTATGCATTTCAGCGATATTTCACAACGCGCGAAGGCGAGTTCGCTTGAAAGGAATGGGCTCAACTATGTTACCGTGCTCACAGTTTGCTTTCCCTTCAGGCAGTTCAGCGATAATAGCTTGCATACCATTTGTTTTAACGGCGCACGGTAATTATTTCGTAAAGGAGGTTAGCTCTGGCATTATAAACGTTCTACATATACTGAATGCGTCTCAAAATAAGAATAATAAGCGCTCTCTCTCTGCGCATTTCCCTAAACCTTTTCACCTAGTTAGGTCCTCTGATCGCCTCTGCCAAAGGGGCACATTGAAAAATTCGGGGTGGCAGTTATACTAAGCGACCGCCTTTATTTCGTCCACGTGCGTTTCGAAAAATTATTGCCATAGTAACCAATCGATGTCTCTTCGCGATCGCGGTAATTATCACCGTCATTGTCATCATCGTCACTGCTAGCAGTTTATTTATGAAGTAGATTCTCTGTTACAGACAGAGAAATTGCCACGGTGGAGTGAAAGCCCTCGTCAAATTAATTTTCATTTTTCGGTCTCTCCTACGAATCAATTTATTCGTGTTCTTCTCCAGTGAATTAAGGTGTCATACGACTATACAGGAGTCCGGCCTTTGATAAATCAATGTTTCGCTGTACTCCATTTTTTTTTTCTGTTTAGTAGTTGAGATAAACAATAGCACCTACTATTTACAGAGATAAATATCCATGGAGAACCGAAGGCCCTCATCAAGTTATTTTCATTTTCGGATTCTCACACGTATGTTTTCATTTAGTTCTCCGCAAAAAAATGTGTCATATCTCCATCTATTCTGACCCTTAATCAATAAACATTTCCCTATTCTTCATGTTTTACGATTAGTGACTGATATTTGATTGAAATAAAAAAAGAAGGATTCAACCGCAGCCGCAGCATTGAAAGGCATCGCGAGGATTAACAAGTTACATTTAAAAATATGAGGTTAAGAAATTTGCAGGGGTCAAGTGGATGCAGCTAGCACAGAACCGGGTTAATTGGAGAAATATGGGAGAGGCCTTCGCCCTGCAGTGGGTATAGTCAGGTTGATGAGGATTTAAAAATATTCTCTAAGGCAAACACGTACTCCATTTCGCTATGTTTATCATAGTCCGTGAAAATTTCCATTTGTCTCTTTACAATTACGATTGATTGACTCTCGTGACACAGCCAGTCGTCGAGCGACCTTACGTTAAAGAGCTATTTTTTTATCTGGCTCTGGATAGCTGAATTATAGATGTATTTGAATAGCTTTTCAAAATTTCTTTATTGCTTTATTATCACACTGCTCACACATGCCAACCGTAACGTACATGTCCCGGACATGACGTCAAAGGCGCGCATGCGCATGAATTTTGTCCTTTTTTTTTTTTTGCCGAAGTTTTCAACACGAACGAATGCGCAGCAAGCTTCACAATTTTGGTGTACTCCTAACATGCATCACGTGGGCTCCGTTGTGGTGACTGGTTAGTTAGGGCGCTCGTTAATCAGTAGGGTGACCTGGATTCGATACCAGCTGCAGCGGCCGCGTTGCGACAGAGTCGTCACTCCAAGAGCCCTAGTCCTGTGTGGTGCCACCGCAGGTTAAAGAACACCACATCGTATAAATTATCTGGAGCCCTCACTATCGTGTATGTCATGGCCATAATCGCTTTTAGACGTTAGACCCCGTAATCCAAACTTAAATCGAACCACCGCTAGAAGGCAGGGGAGAGGAAACGGAAATGGCGTTACGCTTACGTGTTGGCCTCGGCTCAGGCTCGCAACCAAGGACTTCGAGTTGGAGGGCAATCCAGTTCTTCCAGGTGACGGGCACGATGCGAAGGTACCGTGCGCTGACCGCCCGCGGGAACACACGCGTTACCCGTGTGCTGGCGTCGAAGTTGCCGGTAAATACCTGTGTCGCACCGAGATGTTGTGAAATAAGGTTTCCGAGGAGTCGTGAAATAGAACAAACAAGATTAAACAAATCAGTCTGCAGGATCATTGTTTGAGCCGCTAGTGGATCATCTTTGCTGATATATCACAACACAGTTCGCTCTTATTGTTCACTGTAGGCTTAAAGGAAATGAGCAATAAATGCGATTTCTTTTTTTTTTCTTCGTGTCATTTACTTCTTGATTGAACGAAATTACCAGGTAATTTCTGCCGTGCACAAAAGGATAAAGTGAGCTCAGACTGGCTGACGTATGCGAGTTTGTGGTTTCAAGGCGTGCTTGCAATCTCAGTCGAAATAATTTACCTACATATTACTTTAGAAACGAGTGAAACAGCGAAGAAACAAATTACCAAGGTATCCCTGATCGGATTTAGGCTGTTAGGAAGGTGAACAACAAAATGACAAAACATTTTAACATGAGTGATATTTATTTCTGTCAATTAAAACCCGCAATACGTGAAAGTGTTCATAAATTCAGACTGTATTTTCGCGCCAACAGGTAGCACTTTCCTATAGAATCTTCTTTTTTTGCTCGCGTTGCAATAGCCGATGACAGTAAATCAACAATTCGCAGGAAAGATACCGGACTAAAAATTTGCTGCTTATTGTTGAATGGCGAAATAAAATTACGCATCGAGGAGCATAAAGCCTGCCAGCTTAGGTTTGTGAGGCGTACGATGAAGACAAGGAATCTCTCGCATACTTTCCTTGTTGTGCAGTTTGTTACGCCGAAGTGTCCTTTGCCCAAAAGAGTGCCATTGACTTGTAGCCAAAGATAAAACGCTAATTATTCATTCTATCCCCTGAAAATTGCGTCCCACGCATGCAGTGGAACAGTGAACGGTATCTGCTACGTCAAAAAAACAAAAATCTCAGCAGCTGCGCTTATACGTCCTGTCCGAAGAAAATGTTTCGGTCTGTTCGCTATCCGACTTTGTGAAAAGGGCTCGCCTTAAGCCAAGGGGAGAGATTTTGTCGAAACGCTGGATACCGTAATAATTATCTCGCTTCCCCGCCCATCGTTATCGCATGTTGTAAGAACTGCACCTTCTTGCATTTTTGATGCGCTTTCCTGCATTAGTTTGACGTCTTTAACTCCACAGAAAGCAACCAGAGAATCTCAAACTGTTCCCATTAAGGCCTATAGTGATTCATTACGGTGTCGCACCATATCGGCTCCGTCCGAGTCTTTGACAGTGCTCCATCGGTGGGCGTTGTTGCTGTGCTGCACCAGATAGGAGGTGACCCACTGCTCAGCCTCCTGTCGGCCCTGGGTCACCACCGCGGTGAGTTCACGTGGCTGCCCAAAGTCCACCTGCAATGTAAGCGCTCCGTAGTGTGAGAAAGCGAGTCCCGATCGAGCAGGATTAGTAAAGAAGCGGTGACATGCACTGTGGCGTATCCAGCTCATGCATCTAGTGTGCATTTGAAAGTTACGGGGAGATGCAGAATACACGTCAACAAGATGCACACCAACTAAGTATTTGAGCGAAATATCGGGAGCCTTCGCGCTTTCTTTCCCGCAATTTTAAAGGAGGAGAGTCTCCGTAGGGGTTGAAAACCTCCTAGTCTTGGAATTGTCGCTGTGTGCAGGGAGGGAATAACCTTGTTATTTGTCTTTCAGCTTTTCTCAAGAATTTTTTTGCAATTTCGTTTCTTGCCCCTTGATTTGCGAAAGTAAACAGTGATACACTTTTAATGTCCTTCGAATAATACGCTATTGCTACAATGACAACAGCTAAAAAAGAGCCATAGAAGGAACAGGCTGGATGGGCCGCCAGAGCTCCCAGAAAGAAACTCTTTGCACACCTGCAAGTACTGGTACTTGTCGGCGACTCCGGCCACCCATCCGCGAGCTCCGAGCCTTCCTTCGTTGGCCTCGTGTTGCTCGTCTCTCTCGGAAGAAGCGTGCAGGGCTTGATCGTCCAGGAGGCCGCTCTCCAATCCCATCGGCTCTTGGCAGACTGCGGTCATAGAGATAATGAAGATGACGAGTACAATAAGCACGTTCTCGGCCAACAATTCCCGTATAAATTATATAATCGGTGCCGAAATTCACAAATTTAAGCCGTAATAACAAAACTGATCTCAATGTAGCCTAAACTCCGGCCAACGACAATAGACGCTTTTGTGGAGACTATAGTCCCATCAAACGGAGGCAGTAAACCGGAGGTGCAGTGGTGTAATGTAGAGTTTTATATAAGCGCCAGTAGACACAGACTAATTGTATTCGGAGCTTTTATTTTATGTGCACATAACATTTTATGACCTAGGCGTGTTCCGTTCAACTACTTAATACATGTGACAAGCAGATCATTATTTTTCTGATTATCAGCCTTCGTATTTACTTCTTTTGAAATGAATGCGAAGGCATTTTGGTCGGCTTTAAATTGAAGTTTATAGTTACACTTTCTGAGACCTCTTACCAGACTATAGGCACTTAAATAGCTTTAATATACATTCAACCGCTTCACTTCTGGGGAAGTGAGCGTCAACGTATTGAGAGACTGGGACAGCGTTTGGCAAAGTGTTAAATGTCATTAGTTGGTTTGGCTTTCGGGGAGAGGAAGGCGTAGTACGAGTCCTACTTCTCGGCAGATCCCCGGTGTACTTATAATGGACGGCACACAATTAGAGCTAAATAAAAATAAAGGTAAATAAATCATAAAAGGTAAAATTCGTCGGTTCAGATGCTTATAGCAAACTAGCCTCCAACTTGGGAAGCGAAGTGCTACGACACTACGCTGGACGCTGCACAAAGAATGGTCGCACTACATTTTTTTATACGATATCGCGTGCATATTTTTCAAAACAATCTTTTTTCCCCCAAAACTAGGGTACGGCGACGGCATCTGCGATGCTTTTTTGACCGTACACGTTGTACACATTGCCACGTAAAATGTACAGCAGGATGAATAATTTCCGCTACAACAGTTCTTTTTTTTTTTTCACGATCGTCATGATATAATCATGGAATAAATTCATTAAAGGGGAAAATGTCCGAAACGAGTACACCCTGACGGCCTTCATTTTTGCTGATACGGTGGTAGCTCTTGCTTACCATGAGAGTCTATGTATTATGCTTCATAACAAGCATCCTTATCCTTGATCCCTGCCGTTCACGCTGAGTTTTGTTATCACGCGTTTGTACAGAAGCTTATTGGAATTTCAACGAGCTCGAAATCGGTCATCCGCTACAGCTGCGGTTGTCGAGGTGTAACAAACGAAAAGCCAACTCTTGTACCAGGAGAATAAAGGAAATTTCAAAGGTAGCTATGGAGATGAACAAAGAGTTGGGAGCTGGAAAGCCCTCAACACCGCAGCTGCTGCCGCAGTATTTGCATTCTAGGCTGCTCCTGCTATTGGACAAGGGGCATCCTCCGTTGGGCAATTAGGCTCTCGTGTTGGGCGTCTGTAATTTATAGCGTGCCGTTACTCTACGCAATTCTCCTGTGGCCTAGTTCAGCGAGGCGCACTACAGAGGTCTGCTATAAATCCAGCTAGTTCCATAAATGTTCCTTCTCTAGATTGTTTTAATATATCGGACTGGAAAGGGTAGAATAATGAGCCAATAATGTGATAATAAAGAAAGGAAACTGGTAGGGTAATTGCCACGATAGAAAGAAATATAAACGCATTACACGAAACAGCGCCAATATTAGCCACTTTTTTCAAAGCAATTTACGCACCGTGCCATTGGCCATCTTGCAGCAGTGGTACGTTTGCTTTGCAAATATTGAACAATTGCCGATCAGCAAATGTTCATCGATCCTCACTATCGGTGAATTCTTTATTTTTCGGGCCAAAATAATTTAAATGAGGGGAATAACCAGACGTCACTTACCTGCGTGCGACCCTGGTGTTCCAATGGGTTTAACCGTGAACGTCTCTGCAAAGCAAATGTAAATTAGAAAAAAAAAATATTTCATACGGCATTGCTGTGTTTGTTGCAAGAAAGAAGTCAGAGATTCAGAAAAGACGGTATAAGGCAGGGAATTAAATGAAAAAAAAAAATAATGAAACGAAAATGCAAGCATTTGTGTGTAATACTGACAGACAAAGGTGAATGCTTCTTTACTCCCCCTTCAGAACTGCAGTGCTGCTTTATTTGGGCTGATATAGCAGAAGTTTCATAAGCATGTTTTTGTCATTCGCATTTGAAAAAATATCTGCTTGGGCAAAACTGAGAGACGCTCAAGAATGTGGAACAGCATTCAGATCTTCGAACCTGCACCCGTTATCCTTGCGACGTGCATGAATATAGCTGAGGCACGAGATACGAGGATCTAAGAGCATGAAGGTATCATAAAAATGATTTCCAGGAAAATGCATCCCGATACAACTGTTTCCGAAATTCCAGCGAATGCGATGTCGGAGATTTCGTGTGGTCGTTTTTCTTTGCGTAGCATAATTGAAGGCAGCTGTTATTGACAAAAAACACATTTCTTCTCATTTTCTTTACTGGCGAGCTTACTGTTGTGCATAAAACTTGTCATTTTCCATTTGTACTTACACCTATCGACACTTGCAAGTTCGCCCTTCAGCTTAAGTATTTCGCAAGACTGGCGCCCCCTCCGCTCCGCACCCACTCTTATTTACGGCATTTACCGTTTAGCAGATCAAAAGCTTCTAAATTTTCGCCCCTTCTTTTAAGCGTCGCACAAAAGTACCGTTTTTTCGATACATGAAATTCATTCATTGAAAATATACGAAATTCCAGTATTTTGAAAGTGTCTTCTTTATGACTGTTTATTTGGATACTCGTGTTTACATATTGCGTCACTTTGTGCCCTGCTAATGTAAATCCCTAAATAAATCCCTATTGGTATCGCAAATAAACAGAAAATAAAGGTTATCTCTGCAACGCTGGTGTAGGTGTAAACCACGCAGTTGAAGCCTGAGCGTAGCATGAGTGTGGCATCAAAAAATAGGACATAAAGAGAAAGAACAAAAGCTTACCAATGGCGCAGGCGAGGAGGTCCATTTTAAACGCCGCCATATTCTCCCAGCTGACAGGCTGGACTCGCACGAAGCGGGCTTCGAACGGCTTGTCGAAGTATTGCAGGTGCAGAGACGATGCGTCATGGTTGGCGCCCAGAACCTGAAGAATAAACAAAATGACAAATGAGTGAATGAGTGAGTGAGTGAGTGAGTGAGTGAGTGAGTGAGTGAGTGAGTGAGTGAGTGAGTGAGTGAGTGAGTGAGTGAGTGAGTGAGTGAGTGAGTGAGTGAGTGAGTGAGTGAGTGAGTGAGTGAGTGAGTGAGTGAGTGAGTGAGTGAGTGAGTGGGGTGCCATTAGTTATGCGCTTATTAAATGGGGTGATGAATAATTTATTATGTCGATGAATACAAGAAACAAGCTACCACTATTACAAAGCTCACCTGATGAGACCACGTCTCCAAGTATGTGAATGAATTCATGGCAAGTGAATGAATGCGATTAAGAAACAGTGCAAAAAGCGAAAAAGCCTTACTGGGCCACGTATGCCCGCAGGTTTCTTAAATAAATAGTTAAAGTGGACCAGAATTCAAGCGAAGCACTTTATTCAATGTATGTACCGTCATGATTGTTAAAAAAGTGATATCGCTAATTATCTTCGCTTTCTAATCTCACTCCACATATGTGTACTTTACTTGTACGACTGGAAAAGCTTATACCTCGCCCCGAGTGATTAATAGACATGTTTCAGCCTGCGACATGTCAACCATATGTATGCGTTCAGTAGTTCGTATAATTGCAGGCAAATCCGGCCGTGATCGAAAGCTCGCGCCGAAGGCGGGAAACAAGTTTTCCACAAATGCAAACTGAGAAACTTATACTTAATCATTCGCTTTTAAATTCCTAGCAGACAGCCTACTTAGGTAGAGAAAGACATGTGTAATGAAATTTTTCATACACAACAATTCCGTTATTATGAAAGCATGCTAAGCTATTGTAATTTCCGTAGAAGCTTAGCGTGTTGGAAACATGAAACATTACGGAGGAAAGGAAAAATAATTGCTTACATGTTCTGAATGCGAAAACCAGAGATATATTAAGAGGTGAATAAAGGTGAATTAGCAGCAGTAACGTGTTATTGCTGCAGTTGCTATCTGCAGGAACACTGCAAGCACGTGACTGTTCTGATGACGTCACGCGGATTTTTCACCACCGCCGAACCGCATTGCTAACTGTTTATGTAAGCTTTCGTCTTAAAAGCACTTTGTACTAAAAAAAAAAACACACGTTCATAAAATATTTCATGGTGTCTTCAAGAACAGAGCTTTATATTATAGATTAAGGGGTATTTATAGTAGCAGTAATATGCAGCGCTATCTCTTCGATGTTTTTTAATGTGTTCGCTCGGTAAGGAATAAAAGCGAATGCCGACACCCTTCCCTTGCAAATTCATTATTTGTCCAGCCTCGTATTTTCCGCACATGCACTTCAGTTCAAATTATTTCCCTATTACAAAAAAAAAAAAAAACGATGTGTTACTTATGCATGCGACAGAATTAGAGCAAATTAAAATGGCGTGTAGTTGATGACCAGTACGGTACACGGCCTCGTCGAATTATTCCTTTACTAAAAAAAATTCAGTTCCAGTAGCAGCTGAGTTTAATTGAAACAACGCAGTAACTGAAAGTTCATGCACGATACTCGATTTCCTGAAAGGATCGCTTCTTTTACTGAGCTCCCCGATCCGCGTAATCGAGTTTTGAACTCAATCGAGACAAATGGTTCCAGAAGTTTGCCGAGGGCTCCAGGGAATTAGATTTTGGAGCGCCTTTCACAATGGGTTGTTCCTCTGAACAAAAACTACACTGCCAGGACCGTGCAGGTTCTCAATCACGATTTCAGCAAATTTTACTCTCAGCTCGTACTCCACCGCTGTGCAAACCTTGAACTTCTCACTAAGCGTTCACCATATGGTCATGTCGAAAACTTGGTTGCATTAGTGTAAGTACAAGCACCGTGGGCTTAGGATAGAGAGAAATAGAGTTAACTCATTGGTGCACTCTGACAGTGCTGGTAAAGACACCTGCTTTGTGCTAATGACGTGCAGAACTAAGTTCTAGCGAAGACATAAGACGCGTTAGAGACATGTATACAGAGGTAAACTCAGAGTTTGAACGAATCCAGATTGGAGTAATAAAATAGGCATTAAATACTTAGGCGGTGAGGTAACCTTCCAGACACGTTGAACATGCAATTAAACAATGCCACATAATTCCTGACAAAATAACTTTCACTTCTTCAGGGTTAAAGATGATGCCAATCGGAGCTGAAACGCCACACACAATAACAATCATTTCCTATTATATTTGTATTCACTGTGCGTTTTCCACTGTGGTAGAGCGGATATCAGCCTTTTACGTTATGTAGTTACGAATATTTGAAGCTCAGATGCCGACGGCTGTATTAAAGTTATATTTCAGCAGAAAACGTCGAGCATTTTACGAGCATTTTACAGGCATCTTTGTTTTACAAAACGGCATCATCAAATATAGTAGAACGTGACAAAGTTTGAGAGAGGGTGCTGAGGCTGGCAACTGGGTTAAGCCACAGATAGTGCGAGCTGCTCCATAATTAGTAACTGCGCCTCTTCGTTACCGACGCCAAGAGAAGCGCATGTCAGGCTTAACTAGTCGCTTGGAAGTTATGACCGATGACATTTAGCAAGGAGGGAGCAATGACCTTCATTATCCGGACAAGTACAACCATATTTCTGCTAGAATCTGAAGCTAGTAGGTTTGGTGTGTTAAGAAGCGTATGTCAGGTTGGTTTCGATGGTCACTTAAAGGGAGAATGAATAAAGCTACATAACTCTGCTATTTTGTTTCTCTTAGTGAACTTTTATTCCGTGGTTCTCTGCGTGTGTGGTGATGTTTACTCTGCGCCGAAAGATGCGTTTATCGTTGGGAAAACTGCATTCTAAAATCATCCACTTCGTGACGTCTAAATCCGTATGAAATTCTTCATAGCTGCTTTCAAGTGAACATCAGTGGGATGGGTAACGAAAATCTATGTTGGTGGCGACACCTGCATTTTGATCCTTTTTTTACTTTGGTGCTGTCAAGAAATGTAGCATCTTCGTTGGTGTTGAAGTTGGTTTAAACTAACATAATTTTGTCATTCGTGTCACTTTAACAAATTAGACTTCTTTTTGTCTCCTTTTATTTTTCCGCCATTAAAGTCAGGACATCAGAGGTTACTTTTGTTGGTCAGTTACACCTATGCACATTTACTATAAATATCATTTCCGTGCCCTGTCTTGATATCAGAGTACATGGTGCGAGCACGAACGACAGCAGTGCTTTAATAAAATTTGCTTGTTGCGATTTTTTAATCGTTACCATAGCAGGCGTTTAAATTTGTAAATTATAACATCTCTCGAAAACATGGTAACTCATTGACTTTTCTGGAGACCGTTCGCAAGCATTATGCATGCATCAGGCAGGGGTTATAAAAATCGTAGCTTGTATGTCCTATGTTTGTATGGTCTGGGTCACCGGCAGTCACATGAAGTGACCTTTAACTTTTTCTAAAAGCGGTGGCTTGCTAACTAGACGAGACAGCGCAAGTTTGAAACAGAGCCTCATTATCGTAACCGGCGGTTGAAAGGCAGTAAAGGTACCGCTAAAAAGAAATTGAGAAGAAAGGTTGGGTGAGGTACTACTAACTACCCAGAAGCCTCAGTTTATGCGGCCTTCGATAGAAGAAAAGTAAAAAAAGAATGTTCTATAAATAGATCAACTAACTCATTCACTCATTTGCTTCACTTCCACTCAAACCGACGGAGGGCGCTGTCAGACATCACTGCACGCACCACCGTAAACAGGTCTGGTCGTTCTACGATGCATGCAGGAGGGCCTCAGTGAATTTATTTCGCGCTTTTGACATTCTTGTGGCCAGCAAGTAAACCTGCATTTTTTGAAAAATTTCTGGTGATGAAGACATGAAGCAATCAGTGAACTGAAAACATCCTGGCATTTAAAAACAGATGTCGAAGTCTTTCTGCACTTCCCTCTCAGTTGCATTTCTTTTTCCATCGTTTAGGGCTAGGACGAGCGCGCATGCAATATTGATCGCCGTAGAGAAATGGGATCCTTTTCATCCTGGACGCGTGCACTTCAAATGGCCGGATCTTCCTTCTTTTAGACCATGAACCTGCAGTGCCGCTCCGATATTCTTGTTACGTTTGCTTTCCAGTGAGAGAAACGAGACCACACGCTTGTAGCGCCTTGTGTCATCTCAGACAACCGAGCTCAGCAACGAATCGTTCTGGCGGCTATCGTTGAGAGTAACCAGACCCTCTTGGCCCACTAAGATAAATCTGTGCAACGTAGGGCATAGTAGCGCTCAAGCGATTCAGTGTTTTGAACAATTCCTCTCTGGTGCAGACGTATTGTAAATGCACCGTTGCCCTTCATGCAGCCAATCACGTTAGCAGGACAGAGGATAACCTAGGAACAGAGGACCAGTCTGAGTATTTAGTTGCACGTGAAATTATAATTTTGTTTCGCTACCGATGTGGTCTACTCCGACGCTGTGCCTTCCTTAGTAATGCACTGTTCTTTCGCCGTTTTCAGCAAGTATAAGGGAGACATGGAATAGACTAAAGTGGCCCACTGAACTCGAGTGGCGTGTTCGTTTGGAGTTCTACGTTTATTTTTTACTTCCGGTAGGGATTCCGCCGTCCACTTTACGGCGATCCGGTTTCGCTTGAAACGAAGTAGATGCGCTCACGTAGAGTTCTTCGGCGCCGTTTCTTCTTTCTTCCGAGGCTTGCTCTTTGTCTCGGCAAAAGTTTTCTGACACGCATTGCTCGAACGTTGACCATAAGCAGAGGCCTTTCTTTATGTAACGATGAGACTCGAGACCATCCTTTGCTGGATTTAGGGTGCAGTTGAGAGCTTTTATATAAAGCGCGGTTGACCTGCGATCGGCATAGGAACTACGGTGCCTATTTCGTCTGAAGAAAACAAAGATTTCGGTTCGCGATTTCACGACTGCTTGTGGGACAGAGAATGCTCTAATGGTATGTCTTCTTTCAGAATAATAGTGTGATCAAGAGATTTTCTGAATACAAAAGCATATCTTTCCATGCTCGGTCAGTGTAATTTACCTATAATAGTGAAATTTTCTCTGAATAAAGAAGAGGTCATTGACGTCATGCCTTAGCTTACTTATGCAGCTATGAAACGGTGCCCCTTTTCTTTTAGTGTATTTGCAATTCAATACATTTTGTGGTTGTCCAAAGCCAGAAAATAGGGATACCGTAAATCAAGGGCTGTTCTACTTACTGATTTAATATCATCACCTGAAATGACGAATAGTGGTCAAGGTATATGTGCCACTAAAGAAATGCAGGGCGAGCAAAGTATTCCATTTGTGGTAATCGGGCACGCATGGGGCGGGACCTGAATTGAGGCCCCACTTAAGGAAAGGGAGGAAGAATAAAAATCTCCCATGTTTATACAATACCAAGGAAGCGCTATTCAAAATGGGCGACTCAACCTCCACTACCCATCTGCTGACAGATAGGCAATGGAGGTTATTGCCGCTTCAGCAGACCTGTCTAGCAATTGAACCAAATTCAAATTAGACAACTCTTTCTGACATCTGAAATTGTTTCCAGGTTTTCCAGGTGCTGTATATTGACGCGATTATATACAAGGAAGCATATCCACCTATCAACTTTATGTACAGTATTTTATTCACTAAAGATGATAAAAAGCAGCAAGCTTCTATTATCTTCCTATTTAAACGTGTTCATACAGACTAATAGTAGGTACAACGTTGATAGAGTCAATAAGAAGTTCGTACAGATTCTAAAGACTGTTGACAACATTTTATAAGAAAGACGAGGCCATAGCTGCCAATAGTGATCTATGCCCACACTCACAACGTCATCTGCTCTGCCGCTGCGGTCCTATTAGGCTCGCTGAACGACTTCAGGTCATTGCTGCCGACATTTTACTATATAGTATGGAGGATTTACAGTAGCCGAGTTTGATTATTTGATTTCAAAAAACGACAAGATTGAAATTTTCTTGTCGCCGACGTATTACGTCCTCTTTGCTAAATCGGACAGAACGTTTTCCGATATTTAGGTCGGCACTGAGGTTTGCATTGGTAGCACTGTTTGAATTGCGTGCTTTGTGGTTTACAGAGTTGCATGTTGGATAGCCCCGAGTCATATGTAATACGAAAGCTTGGATGACAAAGAAAATGAGATGAAATACCTTCCAGAATGCGGCAGAAGGACTTGTTCAAATATTCTTATACAAACGTTTCGCACCCTCATCAGCATCATGTTTCTTTGAGATTTTGTGGCGTTATTCTATGATTCTGTGATAACAATTAGAGATTTACACCTAGACGGAGTGTTGAGCAATGTCTATAATAACAAGCACTTTATAGCGGCTCTGTTACAATAATAATGAGAAATTATTGCTAAGGTATGAAAATAAAAAATAATAAAATGTTGAGGTTAAAGGAAGAGAGTGTAAAATCTGACCAAGCTGGCATCAATGCAAGTACGATAGGGAAAGGTATAGCAGTTTGGCCACCATTGATGCAGCCTTATCACACTTTGAAATCAGCACATAAATAATACCAGATGCTCATAGACTGTATTTTAAACAGCGCTTACTGCAACCACCAGCCATAATTGCAAAAAATATTAACAAAGGCTCTTTGAGAGAACTAGTGATCGGTTAGAGAACCTCACACATCTTCATGCTGTTCACCTGACCTAGTAAAGATTTTGTGGGATGAGAGTAAGTGGTATAGCTTTTGACTCTGAAAGACATTCAATATTTTCGGTTGCTTGCCTTTCGCCTTCAAATTTTTCGAGTCCGTACCTTTGGTGACCCATCGGCGTTCGACAATTGGCTGTAGCCGACACCGTCCAAACTGTACATAAGTGTGAACGAAGTGACCCACGCTCCTAGAGCAGCGTCGCCTTTGGTCTCGATGCCATACAGGTTGGCTGTCTTGCCCATGTCGACTTCGATGAACTCCTTCTCGGTGCCCGGTTTCGGTACCCACGAACCGGCTGCGAGAGAAGCAGTTGTATTCAGTGGAGCCAAACACTCAGCTAGTGCGTTGTACTGAAGCCAGAGCCCATACTCCCCCTCATGGAAACTAAAGACCGAACTGTAGTCAGCCTGTATTCATAGTATACCGCTATAGAACAGCAACGACCCTTCTCTCATAGAAATCACAAACCACATTGAGATATAAAAGATCGAAGATGAACATATTTTGCTATCGCTGTTTGATGTGGGAAGCTGAAATTTCTTATGTGGGCAGAGGTTTGTACATGGATTTAAGCGAACAGGATATGCCACCATTCACATGACGAGGATCTTTCCGACATGGACGTAACTAGCCTAAATAGTGTGGGGCCAAACCTCGAGATACAGTTTTTAAGCTTAATATTCGCCTTTTACTACAGAGCGAACATCATTGCGTTTTAAGAATAAAAGCCATATAAGTGAATTTCCCCACCAACACAAATTCGATGAAGTTGAAATTGAGGGAAGTACTACCGAAAAGAGCAAAATGCAGCCGTGCCCTATAGGCCTGTTGAAAAAATGAATAGAAAAATTGCGTCTCCTTTATATTTCAGTACATGGTCTTGTCTGAATGATGCAGCCGAGTAACAACGTATTTGCGTATGATCTGAGACGCTTTCTATTGGGCGTTTTCAGCGTTTTTGATGGGTCTTCATTCAATGCCCATTTTCGGTCTCTCCTTTCCAAGAGTCACTCTACGAAAACGAAACACGAGCCTCCCTGTAAAGTGCTCTTATTGAAGACTGAATATTATTCAAGCATGTCAGGTATGCAGATTTTTTAAAAAATCAGTGTTTAATAATGAAATATATTAGCGTCAGCCTGCAGTTCGGGGCGGCGCGACGCCCTTCTGGATTGTGAGTGATCAAAATTTAAAAAAAAATCAAATTTTGTGTTTTCTCTTTCGGGAACTGAGAGAAGGCAGGGCGTCATAAAACCCGAAGCGCCATGGCTTGGAACACAAAGTGTTAGAAAATGTGTTGAATGGCTAAAGAAAACAAAAACAAGAAACTCTTACTTTGCTTGCTCAGTGAAATTGGATCTCAGGGGGAACACTATAATTAATCTCCTTCCTGGATGGCTTCCACGAAACATCGTGGAGAGCTGATAATGCATAAATAATTCCATAAAACGCCTAAGTCGGTTGTCGTGTTCACAGGCCTTGTTCTGCATATTTGCGCAATACAGCGCCTGTAGAAAGCTTTTTTTTTCAGCATGTTTGGTTACTCTCTCAAATATTAACGTCGGAGGCTAATTAGTTAACAAATGCCCCAAAATGTGGCGACCATTCGCTTTCCTACCTCAAGTTTCACCCACCATCTGCATTGAGTAACAACCGCGTGGGCGTATTCCTGTCTTGTTATTTTTTCTTTCCTTAGTCGTCCACGAATTTTGCGCTGAAAGCTTCGTACGAAATTTTACACGCCCCTCGCCTTTCCTCGCAATGCTGTGTCTGAAAACAAAAAAGAAGTGATTGCCTGGGCAGAGTTGAAAGTAAGACGAGGAGTACATTCTTCGACGTACTGACCCTCGTTAGGTCTAAAGCAGACGAAATGAGATTGGTCAAGGGGGCATGCAGTGGAGTAAAGCTAGGTAAACCTACTTTTCGCATTCTCTCAATCTGCTATAAAAGAATGGTGTAGAAGACCCTTCTATCCTGATCCCAATCTCAATCCCTACCTCATCTTTCTTTTCTTTAACGGCATATATTGTAGTGTATCACATTTCCCAAAAAAAGAAAAAGGCCTTAAAGCAGCCGTCAAAACACAACAAAGATAAGGTATAGAGAATGGCACTGCCTTGAAATGATAGTGTAGCGAGGAGAAAGCAACAACGTTGTACGTAAAGATCCAATCACCACCAGAATAAAGGCAGTCGTTTAAGAATGTAGGTTTGTTTTGTGTTACCTTTAATAACATGGAGCAAATCAGTAATATACAGGATCTAGCTGCAGATCACACTCCACCACAGTGCGGGCGTTCCCGGATTATACTTCAGACTTGAAATTGTTTCCCGAGGAGTTAACAGTTCTTGGAATTAAGCTGAAAATTTTTATAAAAATTGATATCCGGTGGTGTCTATGAGAAAAAAAATCATACTATGATGTGGCATCACTAAAGCTTGCCGGAAAATTTTAAGTGACATTGAAATTATCTGACACCAGAAAAATCTTGTGGGCATAAACTGCAACAACTAGAGATACCGAGCACGGTAATAACACTTTTCCTTGATTCAAAATGCATGCTACAGCTGGCTGTGTTAATACAGAGCACGAGGTTAAAACGAGCATTAGGAACTGCCTCCATCTGATATTCTATGTAGTGTCCTGTCTGTGTACAAATATTTGGCAAAACAACTTTTTTTTGCATGCCCCGTGATCTTTAATGCCCAAGATTTCGGAGCCCATGAAATTTTGTCTCTCAGGAATCGCGTTTTATATATAAGATCACATTTGCAGACAGTTAGTTGTCTTAGGTAGAATAGACTTATGGCTTTTCGGAAAAATAAAAGCAAATTAACAAGCTTAAATATCAGGTTGTCAGAACTTATGATTAGCTATCCAGCTACGGTGCAACGGCCGATCAAAAAAAGTTCTTACATCATGCCGACGCGCAAAGGGTTTCGCCTCTCTGATGCCAATTTTCTTGCGTTGCGTAATCTTTTATTATCGATTCGGTTGAACAAGAAAAGGATGCCAAGGCCCCGAAATGCCCCTAACCTTTTAAAAGTAAAATTTCTTGACAAAACAAACACGTTTTTCTAGCGAAATAAGTAAGCTTTCTTGGAACCCCCGTATGCGGGAGCTTTTCTGTTTTTCGCACGCCTTGTGCAAACTTACGCCTTTTCTGGCATGGCCGAATGTTTCTCCTCAGACGAAGCAATGCTTTCTTTTGTTCGCGTTTGCGAAATTGCTCCGGCAGCTTTCAGAGAGTAGCCAATCCGTAGCTGGGGTCTGTCCGGGTCACCTACCTCAGACGTGAACGCAATTGGCATTGCAAATAATAATCAAAACCTGCCAGAAACTTTCAAGCGCTTTATTACTGCGAATATTCAGTTTTTGCAGTGCAAAAATTAAAACAAAGAATTCATATTGACTAATGTTTCTATAGTTTCTGAAATGCTAAGCACATCCATATGTTTTCCACTCCTTTGCTAAAATGTCCCACACTCGAGTGTCTGTATTAGTAAACAAATGAATTAGGTACCTCGAGTTACAAGGTTCAATTTGCACATGCAATGAAAACGTAGGCCAAGTATGGGATGAAAGAAGTCTCGTGGTAGCGCAAAAAAAATTGCGAAACTCTTGCAACGAGACTGCAATTATCAAAACGTATGGGTAGTTACGTAAGGCATAGAGCTGGCGTTGATTAAGCTTCAACTGGTAAAGTGTGTATCAGGTGATGAAACGCTCTGCGTTGTAGTTAAGCAAACAAAACTATTCCGCGTAATTTTCTGAGGTTTGTATACCTTAGTGTGAGTTGCAGGGTTGTGATGTTAGAAACAAAAAAGAGTGTGGCTAAATAACAGCTTTGTATCGGAGGCCCCAAATCTGGCGTTGCTTAAGACCGTGACCTTCAAAAACCTTTGAAGCTTTAGAAGTCTCTCTGAAAAGTTAAATCTTATCGCGTTTTATTCTCGCAAGTAAAAAGTAAATAATTACGAACAGGCACCATTGCCTCCGTTAATGCAGCCACACCACTCGAGTTTAAGCTAGTTTCAGGTAAGAAAATGCAAACCAAAAATGAAGACAGGCCATTGAGGAGAAACCCTCCTGAAATGTACATAACCTCCCCCTTTGGAGAAAATGATACCCGTAACCGGCATTGCCTTCTCTGATATATTTATTTCACAGTAACGTGTCATATATACCGCAGATGACGTGAATTTCCGGTGTCACCGATGCTGCCCTCTTAAATTTTATCGTTGTCTTTGTTGAAAAACAGTGTGCGGTTTTATGCCTGCCCTCTTCGGTGTACTTAGGACAGGAGTCCGAGGTGAAAGTCAAAATAGATGCTAAATAGGAGCTGTGCCAGTAATTCTTTTTGATCGTCTTCAGCTCCCAGTAGTCTTGTGACAATCGTACTATAATTTTGTTTAAACTTCAAATCGATGCAAATGAAAGTAGCTCTCTATATACGCTTGTTCTCAAGTGTTCCGTATTTCTTCTTCAGTTCATTGTATTTGTAAAAAGACGCCTGCTGTACTTTTTTTTTTTTAATAAAGTAAAAGGAACAGGGTAGTTTTTACTTACGGCTGCGGATGCGGGCTGCTTGCGGTCCACTGTGCTCATCCAGGCTGCTGCTGGCCTTCAGATTTGAGTCGCTCAAGGGCTCTGGGCCGTCGATAACTCGCACGAATGAACTGCATGAGGCTGGACACGAATGAAGGAGTTTGATGGTGACAGCGCTCATTCCGCAGGCCTATGTCACAGTAGCCCATCGCAGTCAATGCGGCCAGATAAGCCAGCATTGACCTATCAAGATGCCTCCTACTCTCTAGCATTCATGGTTGCCGTGCATTTCGAAACAAGGAGAAAAGGAGATAAAACACCCCGTAAGCAACTTTACACTAATAAATATGTGCGAAGTATAAGTATTTGCATTCTCTTCTTCAGGTAGCGCTGTAAACAGAGCATTCGTCAGTCAAGCCAATTAGCTCGCTCTATGAAAACAACTACTGCTTCCAACGAGTAGCAGCACATTACGACAAATAGTCGGCCCCGTTAAATGAGTTCCTTTTACGAAACTAGAGGGGCATGCAACTATCGTTGCAATAGAGGCGGCCCAGCTAATGAACCCTTAGTGTATACTGGTTACCACAGGTATGCTCTTGTTTAATCACCTGTTTTCTGGAATCACTGAGAGTTCAAAATGGTGCAGTCATGCTCCATTGCATCTGATCTCAACTGCCATTATAATCGTTTCAACATTTCGTGTTTGCATAAAATTTTGCAGCGCGAAGGAAAAACACGCGTTCGCGCCATTTCTTATACAACTTCTTTTCAAGCAGCCAATTTTGTACATTGATCTGCACAGACAGGTCCAAGCATAGGGGCTTTCTGACTTCCCGTATGTTTCTTTTTATTATTATTATCTCGTTCATTCGTTTCAATCTGCACACAAACAAATCGTCAAGGATTCCCTTCCTTTTTCTTTCCTTTATCTTTCAGCCATGGAAGCACCTCATGATGCGTATTATGTAAAGACTAGAAAGTGAGGCTAAGGCGTGAAGGCAAGAAGCTTAAATCTGTTTTTGTGAAAAAAAAAAAAAAAATTATTTTTCACTGCAGAATGATCCTGGTCCTTACTGAACGGTATTCCTTATCTTGTTAGTTGAAACTGAATATCAATTCTTAACTTACTTCTCTGATCACATTCGTTCTTTGTTATCCCGTTTGTTCTTTGACGTTCCTTTTATCGCTTTCTCTTTCTCTTTATTTCATTTCATGCGTGAATTTTAATGCGTTTAGGTATTGAACTTGGGTAATGTTTTTCCCATTGCATAAAACACCTATCCTCTGTTACTGATCAGAAAAAATACTTATAGCTTCATCTTCAAAAAGATTTCTTCGTTCACGACCATGGACAGACGCTATTATACATAAAGCAGATAGACCGGGAGAAGAAAATGAGAGGGGCAATAAAACAGTAGATGTACACTCACGGTGAGGCGTTGGTTTTGGTGGAACGATGACAATTTCAGTGGTCACTGGCTGTTCTGTAAAAAAAATCAACGATAAAGAAAACATGATTCCAGCCATAATGTTCCTCCGTTCCAGATCGTGAAATCATTATGCCTTCTCCTCTTCGCTAGATTTTCTTTGCATACTGCGTGACCCGTCTATGTAATAGGGCGCATCATAAGTTTGAATCCCGTTACTTAAGCAGAAGGACGAAAAAGATATAAAGATTCCTCGAGCGGCAAGCCCCGTGTTGCGTTAAGCAAGTCATTTGTTTCTTTCAGGACGAAACAAGGAACTGACTCATGTTCTTGTATAGTTTCCGTCATCTTAAGAATAACTTGGTTTTCCCCTCCCACTCCCTTTAAATCAAATTTATAGAGCTCTGGAGTAGCACTTTAAGCAAAAAAAAAAAAACGACAATAAGTCAGCAAAACGTTTTGGAGAGGCTGACGATTTTTCCACAGTAATTAATGCTTCAATAATCTTGCTCACACGCGCAGTAGACATCAGGATTCAGAAACAACTGCATTTTTTAGCGATCCATAACGCTGTATTAAAAACAGAATTGCTGCTTACTGTCTGATGACATGGCCTAAAAAGCCCTTTGTGCCTTCTTCCGTGCTTCTGTATTATTCTTGTTTTTATTATTTCTGACTAAATGTAGCAAGCGGCAAAAGCAAAACTAGTTGTTTAACACTACACATGCGATGCACAAGGAGCTTTCTTTATGAAACCAATAATTTGCTCAGAGTACCAGAAAATCCCGAAATGCTTCTTCATACCTAAAGAGTTTGAATGACGTCTAGGAAGGTGTTTTGTTTTTTAACCTACTTTCTTCTCATACCAAAAACGGAACCATAGCAGTCAATATATCTGCCTATCCTTCGTCTATCTGCTTGTACTTTCTTTGTATTGATTTTTAAACCCGGACCCTATTTGGTTTTACTGACAGTCCTCTCTACTCGCGGTGAACACAGGACAAAATTCAGAAGTAAAACTGTGCTCTGCGTCTGAGGCTCAAAAAAGAGTTATTAGTAAGTTCATAAGGCATATTGCGAAACATTCACAGTTGCCTAAAATGTATTTTAAAAAACATAGCCCATCAGATTCTTATGGCAATTTTACCTACTCGTTGTGGGCGCAGGAAAACGCTATAATGTTTTGTTACGGCCCTGAAGCTTAGATCGCTTCGATTCACTCGCAGAAAATAGTCTCTTTAAAATACCACAGTGCGTTTCAGAAAGCTAAAAAGACTTGCAGCAGATCATAGACTGATGATAGTCGTTAAAGCATATAGCGCTGCTCTTACGAGCTCTTATAAGCCCTTTTCAAGATTTTGAAGTTGAACCGAGCACAGAATATTATTTTAGCGTTACAAAAACCAGGAGAATGCATATAAATTATGAAGAGCAAATGAAGTCAATCAAGGCAAAAACTCGGATAAATTTACAAAACTGTTGTTAACTTCCTGAGATTGTGCCAGAAGCAGGAACAAAAGCCGCGAAATCTAGAGAGGAGATAAATTGAGGCTATCTATTCTGTTTCTTAATATTAAACATTTTTCCTTTCTTGTGTGAACAATTTCGCGAATGCAACAGGGCGTGAAATTTGAAGCGCACCGCAGGAGCAGTAGAATCGGATCTTGTAGTTGTCGCACCGCTGTCCGGCAGGCTGTTCCGCATCACTGCAGACGAATCCGTTTTCCAGCGAGCACGTAAGTCCCAGCTGGCCAGTCTTACTGAAATCGACATCCTTGTCGTTGCGGCAGTCCACTGCAGCCACGAAGCCCTGCAAATGGCGAACCATCCTATTTCGTTTCCTTCTCTCCTTATTGCTCAGCGAGTTCGCGTTTATCTGCTTATTGAAGCGGTAATCGTGCAAGAAATATCGTCTATATTTACCTACCTGCCTTAATACGCTGTTGGGATTGTGAAACATTGGTAAAAGAGGAAACTCCGAAGGAGGTATCTTGTAACATAAAAACGTCGTCGCAAAAGACGGTATTTATAAACATGTGTTATCGAAGCACCATTAAACAACTATAAAGTTGGGAATAAAATGTTGGACTGCGAAGGAAAAGTCGCTAAATTTACAGCAGCAACAACAAAAAGAACGCTTGTTCATAAACTCCGTGGGCGGTTTTCGATTCCACGTGCCATTACCCCGGCACAACTCCCAAAGGTGTACAAAAGTGTTGTCTTATAAACAATCATCAAGATTTAATGCACCAATCTGCGCGTTTAATCAGTGATAAAACTGGCCTGGGCAGTTTCCCCTTTCTGCATTTTTCAGCAAGTGTATTTTCTTTTTGGCATGCACTGTTAGATAGCCTCACATTGTCGCTTCGTTTGCTTGCCTATAAGTATCTCACTCGCCACACCCTGTACATAATTTGCAATAGTAAGCGGGGACCGCAGTGTGGTCGATACATTTCTTCCTTTAAATTAGCATTCATGAGTAGCGATAGCACGTGAAGGGAGAGTTTGATCAAGCGTGAACCCAAGAATGATTATTTCTCTATGCTCTCTGTCTGTCATGATACCTCTTACTGTGCTGGAACTCGCCTCTAATTTATTTTCTATTGCCGATTAAACCGACGTGAATTAAAAAAAAACTTTACTAACGCAGGTGATTGCAAAATAAAATGTGAGGCTAGGGCTGGCTCAATATTAGTGTCCAACTGCAACTACTTTTAAATCTGCAGTTATTACCTTTATTCATTGTCCCGACTACCACAGTGTTGTTCCGCATTCCCTTCTTTCCAAGCACGAAGAACTGACGTCGAGCAAGGAAGGTGATTAGAAACAAAGAAGAAAGCATGCAAAAGCCGTTGCGTTATACAAGGTCAAAATTCTACTTTGTAAATTTATCATGCTTGCCACATAGCCTCCTGCAATGCATGAGAAATAAGCAATACTACCCTAAATAAATATCATTTGGCTGATGATCACTAGAGACCTGAAAGTGTCACCCTGTGACTACACACAAATGAGGCGTGCTAAACGCTTAATGTAGTCGATTCGATTGTTGCCACTTTTACAGACACACACAAAAAAAAAAAACACAGGTCAATCTATTACTATTTTCATTTTTGTAGCGCCGTGGTCGTCTGCGTCTTCGATCGCCGATTTATCAAAAGCAAAAACAATCACTTCAAAGCGCTGCTATTAGCATCCTTAACCAAAAGTAAGCGCCTGTATGACGTACCTGCTTATGTTACGCATCAGCAGAAACTAAACGAGGTCCGGTGGACGGTCGAGTCCCCCAGCCAAAGTTCTGGCAAATCAACTTATCATTATTCAAGGGTCAAGCCGTTCATAACAGAATTATGCAACACTTTAAAAAAAATCCCAGGCGGTATATGCCAATCGCCACTGAATACAGCAAGATGTGGTAAACCGCAATGCTATACTTTCTCCAGCGGATTGCTTTAGGAGCAAGAGGAGCTTGAGATTCTATTTCTTCTAATCTCTAACAACCGTCCCATAGAAAAAAAAAAAAAAAAAAAAAAGCTCTTTGATTTTTTGATAGCACAAGGATGCGTGTCGGATGTTTGAGTTTAGTCCTGTAACTTTATCGCTGTATTACGATACCTTGGATCATCTTTTCTCGATTAATGATGTCGCCCTCAATTGCCTTCTTGAGGCTTTACTCTCTTCACCAGATTACCACCGCCTTTAATTTCAGGCTTACGAGTGAGCTTTGGCAACCCTACTAACGTTTCTAATGCGAAATTGTCGCGAAAGTAGTAAGATGAAACACGCAGCCTAAAGCGCTACCGGTGTTTGGAAGGTCTTAGATGTTATTAGCAGGTCATCGTGCGTCACTGACATTTCAGCGACAAAACCTATGCGCTAGTCTGCATGGGAATATTAAACTCCTTGGAAGCATGCTTTGCCGCATTAAGAGTGTTAGAGTGGCAAAGCATATCTCGAAAGGCTGGCGTTTATAGAAAAACTGTTGGGAAACAATTCCAGCTAAATTACATTCAGCAGCGCAGTCAAGAGAAACCAATATAAAAACAAACATCTGCATAAAGACGTAAAACGTGGAGAAAAAAGTTTCATAAAATTTCAATATAATATTGTTACGAAGCGGCAAGCCGATGAAGACAGGAGACAGAACATGACCGATGACGATGGTAGATGACGTTTAATGAATGTTCGCGGGCCTAGCGCGAGCGCTCCTTCCCGCGCCACTGCCCGCTTCTTCTTCCTTGTCGTCCGTAACATGACCCGGGGCCACCGAGCGATCGTCCCGATCGTGGACGAGGACGTTTAGCGATGTTAATGATTTTATGGCATGATGATGGGCGTGTCTGGATGCTTGAAGAAGAAGAGGAAGAAGGAAGAATAGAACGGCTTGCCGGTACGATGTCTGATGCGTGGGTGATCCGCCTCCCTTGGAGCTGTCAACCATCCGTCACCAGAGTCCATGGGACCGATGGCTCGAGGTCACGTCGGGCAGCTTGGGCGGGAGTTGCGTGTTCGTGTCTATCGGTTCCTTCGGGTCATTCGGGTCTTTCGGGTCCTTCGTCTCGGTTCTGATTCGTATGTCCTTTCTCCTTGTCTTCAGATCCGGGCTGGGGGCTGGGCGGTGGTAGTTGTTCAAGTCTGGGCTTGGAGGGCTGGGGCGAAGCTGCTCGGCGATGTCCCTGGGCCTTCGGTGATGGTCCCGGCTTGAAGATGGCCTCGATGCTCCAAGGCGAGGATGGGGATGTCGCACGCCGCACCTCCAACCAAATGTTACGAAGCGGCAAGCCGATGAAGACAGGAGACAGAACATGACCGATGACGATGGTAGATGACGTTTAATGAATGTTCGCGGGCCTAGCGCGAGCGCTCCTTCCCGCGCCACTGCCCGCTTCTTCTTCCTTGTCGTCCGTAACAATATCTATGTTCAATACCAGACCGCCGACGAATTCATGCTGCGAGACTCGGCCAAGTGATGCTATTTCAAGCCCTGGTGATTCTTTTATTCTAAGAAAATCGGTTTATCACAGCTGAAGTACGAAGCTAAAATGAGTGTAACAAAATACACTTAGGTGCTTGCTTTTGAATCCCAAAGCTAAGCTGTTGGCGCAATCACGGGGTTAGGGACACAGAAAACATTCTCCTGCGAAATTAAAGAAATGCCCGACATGAGCGCATTTTTGTCGCTAGCTTTCTATCATTTATGGTCGCGATTTTTGAACATTTTATTCTTTGTCACAAAACTTTTTCATTCTGTTCTAAAGGCGCTAGAAGAAACCTGAAAGAGTTTGGACAATACATATTTAGAGAGGCATTCTTTAGCAGCTCCATTGTCTACATCGGCTACCAACAAATTACCTAAAATAAATATGCATCTTTACTGTCTTGATGTTAAGCATTCATTTAGGTTAAGCTTCGCAAAAGTGTTTTATGCATTGATACCTTGACACATTCAGACATATATAAATAAAAAAAAAAACGAAATTAAAAAGTCGATACACATTACAAGCCTAACTGAATATTTTATGAAAAGCCACCAAGGTGGAGTGAATTTGTAATAACTCAATAATTACTCATTGGCACTAACGCAACCCAAGCTACACGACGAGCACTAAAAGCCACCAAGCTTTCATTAAGTATTGCTGGCTGTCCCGTAATTGAAAGTTGGTGTAGGCATTAAATAGTTACGAGCATAACACTTTGTCGGCTGGGGGCCCAGCAGTATTCTGCTGTTGTATATAACTTGTAAAGCAATCGCTTTCCGCAATACGAATTCTACATATCCTTTCATGAAACTTCATTGCTCGCGTTAAGGGGTTGTAAAGTTGATGGCATTTGGTTGGATTAACTATTTGTGTCATAAATTTAGGTTTGCGCAATTTCACAAAATAATGAAGTGCGAAACGCCATCCATCAGATCCAACCACACGAGCTCCGCATGCTTCATTCACCTACACGGGCTGAAAAAAAGTAGGAAACAGATGCCAATAAAGATTCACCGCCTCATTAACTGCTTTATATTGGTGAACATAAATGTTCCCTTAAGTAAAGGTACTTCCCCGCTTACTCGGATCGTACTACTAATAAGTTATATCTATTGTAGAGACAAGCAGACTTACATGCTGGCAGAAGTTGCGAAGCTCAGGGTGGCCACTAAGACCTGGCTCGCGGTCGCCGTCGTAGCCCTTGGCGCCAGGTCGGCTGGTGTCGAACCAGTCAGACCAGTGGGCGCAAGGCATTTGGGTGGTGACGACAGCCACAGTGGTCGGCAGGGGCGTCGTGGTGACGGCGACTGCTGTCGTCACGCGTGGAGGCAGTACGGTTGCTTCACCACAGTCACAGTAGAACCGCACCTCAAAGTCGACGCAGCTTCGGCCTTTGGGCTGGTCTCGGCTTCGACACACAAGGCCGGATGACAAGTCGCACCGCACGCCCACTAGGCCGAGCTGATCCCAAGGTACCTGCATTTTTTGTTTTGGTGTTGGTGGCGTTAGCCGTGAAAAAAAAAGCAAAAACATTTCGATGATATAGCTAGTCAAGGAAGCACAAAAATGCACAATTGTCTTTCTGAAGATTTAGTTCATCTATGCAATCTGTACTGCGCTCTGGACGACAGAAACGGGTACATGAAGAACAGATATGCTTCAACACTGTTACTTGTTGTGACATTGAAACACGCTATGCTGTTAGTGCAATGCGTTATACTTGCTTGGAAGAAATGCAATTTGAGGCCTTCATTAGTGATGGATTCAATGACCAATTTTAGACAACATTTCATCCATAGCGAAATGCACAATTTAAGAGTGATATAAACACTGCGAAATGTATTGGGTTAGAACGATAGCGTCTCTGATATATTCATAGTTTAGCTTATTCTAAAGACTGTTACATGTATTGTGATCGCTTTTATTACAGTGAACGACCTTTTGATTAATTGGTGTTTCTAGGATACTGTTTTGAAATCTGCTTTGCACTGTGCGTTTCAGGTCAAGCTGAGGAACTATGAGACTGCGAAGGGTACTCCGCCGCACAAGCACCAAGACCGCGGCAAAGCCAGCCTTCTGCTCAAGATAAAAGGAAGCTGTGAAGAAAAAAAATGAGGGCCTCTTAGATATCTCTTAAGAGGAGAATGGTGAAAGCCTACCCTTTCTATCTATATATCGTATAATATTCTAAGAACCTCAACTCTTCCTATTCTATAATTTACCTCCAATCGTTAGTCTCTTGTCGGCATTCGTTGCGGTGCTACATATAATTATAATTGGTTTTCAGGAAAGAAAAAGCACAGTATCTATCACACTTTCTCCGGCAAGTGTGAGTTTGGACGGTACACCATAGCTCTTGTCGCGTGGTGTTCCTTAGCGTGCGTTCAAGTGGCATTGCAGATGGCAGGGACGCAACTCGTCTCGGCCAATCAGAACGCCGCAAAAGCGGGACACACTTTCTTCACGACAGCATGAGCCATTGAAGAATTTCGCCTTAAAAAATAATTTGAGGTATTAGGGCTTGCTCTGTGCCACACTTCTTTTCTTAAGCTGATTAACAGCAAGAAACTTTACTTTGCTCCTGGGAGTCATTACCACATAGCAGAACCGACCGCACATCAAAAACAGGAAATTGCCCGCTTTTATGCTCACGGTGCCGCTTGTTTGGAGACCAATTTTCGCGGATCCACGACAGAGGTCATTGAAATGCAAACCCGTTTTTTTTTTTCGTTCTTAAACCAGAGTATGCCATTAAGAAAGGTCGTAGTGGCTGAATCCATTTCCGCCGCGTGGCACCTTTATAAGCCAGGACAGAAACCTTAAGCCAAGCTAAAGACCGCATTTTCTTTGAATGTAAAGCTTTGAATAGACCGCCCAGATATTCCTCAGGTACACATAATAATAGTATGACCACTCACCCATAACGTGTGCTGAATGACACCGGAAGCTTCAAGCGGCTTTTCGAAGCTAGAGGGGCGTCGATCGCCTCATTGTTTTTATCGCCAACGATAAGTCACCACTAACACGGCCTATTTGAATGCTGCTATCCTAACTGCGGCCGAACCTTTAGTCGCCACGCAACCTGCACGTGCTCTGCCTCTAGAGAGCTTTTTTTTTCTTTTTTTTTTTTGCAGCTGTCTAAGTTGTATTCACTGACTAATGCATTTCTATATGACGCTATCTGCATTACGTGAGTGAACTCCAGTTTCTTCTGTGTGTGTTCTTTTTTCTAAGCGTAAACTTTGCCTAAGAAAAGGTTGTTTTATTAGAATGGCACTTGTAGTGCATATTTAACCTGTGCTTTCATCTCCCATGTATAGTACAGTGCCTCTGTCTTTTTTACAGTTCAAATATTTTATAAAATTTGCGTAGAATCCCTGGTTTCATATGCAGAAAACGTTTTCAGACCTGCTGAAGACACTAAAGAGGCGGAGAGTAACTAGAGGAAGGGTCAACAGGAAGGAACAAAAACATCCTGGGGAAATAGGGAATGTTAAATAAAAGCTGTGCTAAAGTTCATGATATTTCTGTGTGAGCGTAAGCCCAGTAATTCTTTCATTAAACTCAAACCACTATGCATGCACTTGCACTCTATTTAGATATGCCATGCTATGCCAATGTATAAAAAAAAAAAAGTTTTTTTTTTGGTTTTGCATTAATGTACTCATGCGATGAGCTAATTGTACGCCCGCTTTCGTAGACTGGAGACGTGCGCTGTATAATCAAATTTTAGAGTTCTTCTTAGTCCTCGGCTTTCTTTTTACCTACCCAGCTTTGGCGTAGGCCGGAAAACATGCCACGTAGCTGAACGAGTCTGTGAGGACAGATTAACGCTGTTCACTATTGACAGATTGCCGCTCATTGTCAACAAATATACGGCTTTCGCATAAAACGGAGCTCCCTTATGAAAAAAAAAGGCCAAAAAACAAAACATCGGTCTCACCGCGACTGATGTATGTACATTGTGCAAGTTAACGGAAATGTGACACCGTTTTTTCATCTCGGGTGCCTGAGGTACATTGGCACTTTTCGAAAGTGACCAGGGAGCTACTTATGCTGCAGTAGTCTTGATTTGGAATTGAATAGAGGGAAAGTCAGTAAATACAAATATTTTAACAATACTGCTTTTGAAAAATTATTGCTAGTTTGCTTCATCCGGTAAAGACAGGAGCACACAAAAGTGAAGCGATAGAATTATTTTTTGCCATCAAAAATAAGCTCCAATACTGTTGGTAACAACACATCTTTTAGACTTCAGGTGATCCCCCGTGTGTTTCCGCGCTCTGCAGCACAATGACTGAAGCGCATGAGCAGCCAAAAAGTGGCGCGGTGTGTCTCTGTTTATTGGATATTTTGCCTCCCCTCCTCTAAGGTTCCAGCCATGACACTTGGAGACAACAGGCTGCTTTTACCGCTGAAAGAAAATGTGCTGCGTAAGAATGTATAGAAACAAAACCCGAAACCTAAACAAAAGCAGAAGCGCACGTGGCGCAAACTAAGCACTGAACGAGTACTCAATAGAGTCGTCGTAACCCGTCATAACAAACCTGCGTTCCGGCCTCTCTGCATTCGATCGAAGTAGGTGTGGGGCACTCCAGCAGCCCAGCATCGCGGACAGATTGCAGGCTCTCCTGGTCTCCAAGTTCGTATAGTGGGTGGCTGTTGATCCACGAACTCCAACCCTGGCGGCACTCTGGCGTCACAACTTCCTTCACCGTCGTAGTCGGGACGATCTCTTCTGCGGAAGTAATCGCCAAAGTGTCTTTGTTTGCGCAGAGCATCTCGCTGCAGTTAACGTTAAGTGTCGTTCGATCGGCACCAGTTTCGCGACAGTGCGAGAACAGCAGCACTGCTCAGTGTTCGCACACGACGCGAGAGTCAACAACGACCCTGACAGGAAGTCGCGGCTCATTCCACCCGTTCAACGAGAGACATAGGCGATGTAGTTCGCAATTGCTCCTGTTGTTGCTGCAGACGCAGAGAGGTTGGGAGTCTTAGCAGTGCGTCATCTAAAGATGCTTTTAGTGACTCTTGCGAGAAAATTAAAGTACTGGGACACAGCAGCGTGACACTTATCAACAATGACAACTTGTGTGAAACGCCTTTTTTTTTTTTTTGTTGAATTGATTTTCTATCAAGAGGTACCTTTTTCAATTCAAACGAAACGCGCAATTGCTTAATTTGTCTCACTCGTTCTCATTTTGAAATGCGCGCGCCAAGCATAAGCTTTTAAACGTGGAAGCATGCATTTCTTTTCTCCTTCTTTCGCAGCTAATGTGTTGCTCTTGTAAATTTACTGCTGCAGGTCAAAACACTTTCTTATACAGGTGTGAACTGACAACAGAATTCTTTTCTCGGTCTAAGACTACTGGGAAAGCGGCAATTGCAAACTCTCACCGCAAGGACAGTAGAGGCGCACTTCGTAGTCCAAACATCCTTGTGGCCCGTTGTCACTGTTCCAGCAGCGTAGTCCCTGCTTCAAGGAGCACTCCACTTTCTGACCTGTCTGCATCCAGTGCGTCTTGTCTGCAAACAAAGGATGTGGACACTTAGAATCAGCTCAGTGAAGAATTTTTTAACACGCGTACACGTCCATAAAAAAGGTTTAGCGTTTTCGTTTCATCTCGATAATAATTAAGTACAAAAGTGTATTGAGTTTATTTGACAATATAAAATATTTTGACAGGTTTCCAGAAGTAAACGTTCCACAGGTAGATAGAATTTTGGAAGGTATACAAACACGTATAACTTCAGTAATTCAGAAGTAATTCAGAACTGCAGTAATTCAGTCTTCCTCTCAACATTCAGAAGTTGAGAGGAAGACTGAACCGAATATATGAGCCTTGAAATCATTCACGATGAGCATGAAAGAGCTTACTAAGCACACGATGCTTCTAAGGGCAATGTTTTGTAACTACATGACTCCAAGTACTCCACCGACTCGCTGTGGTGGTAACGTGGACTTAAAACGTTCTAGATATTTCGTCAAAGAGATGACGTGCTTTTGACTAAAACACTATAAATAGCCGCATGCTCGGTATTAAGTGGCTGATGAAGGGTACACGCTGCGTCAGGACACGTCTTCACGCATTATTATACCGCTTTGAAATCTCATTCAGGCAATTTGGAATTTATATTATCGCATTTGATAATGCTTTTTTATGAAATAAATTAATAAAATAGGTCTCTGTTGGTCAGCTACTTGCGCAAAAACTTGCTAGAAGAAATTTGAACATCGGTTTGGGAACTGAATTTCTTTTATGTCTGATGTTTATCTGCTTCTTGTTAAGCTTGACGCTCCACCGTTGTTCTTTACAGTTTAGGGCGCTCGACGACTGAGCCTAAAGATGCGGGTTTGATCCGAGCCATGGCAGGCGCTTTTTGGTGGAGGCACTGAATGTATACTGCACCATGTCAGGGCACTTTAAAAACAGCAGGCGATTGAAATTTCCGAAACCCTCTACTATGACACCCTTTATGGCCTAGTCGAGTTGGAAGGTTAAGCTCGATAAACCAAATGACCTTCGTCGACGGTTCCAGAAAAAAAAAAAAAAAAGAGTTGTGAAAACGTGCGAAGTGCTCCGTTGACCTCTGTGCACACAACGTGAGTCCCTTATAACTACGTCCTGGAGAAAGGTAGGTACTTGAATGCGCCTGAGCTTGTGCCCCTGAACTTACAGAGAAAATAGAAAATAAATACTGACCTATTCGATGATGATATATTTACTTAGGCAACGCTGCTCGCTATCAACACTTCTGTGTTACTACAGGTCCCAAAATTCTTAATAATGTTAAAATAAAGCTGCAAACCAGTTATGCATCAACAGAAGCTCTCCTTATAATGCGGAGGAGCTATATTACGCGACTTATACTAAGTATTCTCAGCTAAGAAACCTTATGGCGTCATCACTTGTGTCGGTCGCTCCTCTACAGTCCTGTCTGTCAGCGCTGTTCGGTCGTTCCGTTCAACTTGAAAGAACAAGCCCAACTAAACCCTCTTTTTAGGTCCCGTTTACAATTAGAGCTTTGCACTCAAACGTATTGCCATCCTTGACATTATTTTTTTTTCAGTTCTGCATCCGTGTAGACATTTGCGGAACCTTACTGGCTTCTGTCCTGTTAAGCGTATCCGGAGGAAAGTTGTTCGTAAGCGGTCAAGAAATGCTTTGGTAATGAATGGTTAACGTACATTTCAATATGAAAGAAACGCAGTAAGTTACGGAGCACTTCATCTGCGGAGGGGTTTGCATTAGCGCCGACAATATAAACCGTCTATTTGACAAGGGTGTGCAAGCGCTTTCGCTGCTCGCCTCCTATAGCATCTCAATGCTATAGCCTCCACCACTGAACCATCATGACAGACAAGGAACGGGTCTGGAATCCACAAATCGAAGTCTTCTTACCTGCCACGGCTCTGCACTCGATGGCTGCCGGCTGAACGCAGGCCTTCCCCTCGGCTTGGATAGTGCGGACGTCCTCGAAGTCGCCGGGTCCCTCGGGAATGTCGTCGTTCAGCCAGGGCGTCCAACAACCACCTTGGGGCGATGCTGCAGTACAGAAAGAGGGAGATTTAAAAATGGTGGTACATGACGTTGGACACGGTGCTCATTGTGACAAGGTATCCGGAGAAACCACCACGCGGGACCAGTGCCTCAGGCAAAAGCGGGCCAGGTTTTAAATGGAAAAGTATGAGCTATGCTGAACGGACGCGTGATGCTTCTTTCAGTAGAATGTTGCACCCTTCTCACTGATTTCGCCGTCAAAGCTTACGCTAAGGTTAATCCCTATAGCCTTTTTTTTTTTTTATCAGGCTGCTGCAGAAAAATAGTGAGAAGCAATCAACAAGAAAAGGAAAAACGCCTAAACCGGTTAACACTTTAGCCCACTGTTAACTGCCTAAGATATAAGAAAGTAAATGCGCAGAACTCTTGGCAGCACCCCAGCCCCGACATCGGAACCGGGTTTGAGGCCACAAAGCGAAGAAGCAAAGAAGTGCCACTTGATGTAGAAGTGCGTTAAGCTTGAATATTTGTGTTATCTGCGTTTTTGTTTTACCTGTTGAATTAAGTCAACGAGTGAAGACTGCCCTTATCAATTCTTCGCAATTTCATCCCTAGGACTGTTCTTATTACTTATTCGCTATTTAATCCCTAATTCTGCTCTTTTTAGTGTTCAGAGTTATTCCAGGTTTTGTGCATATGTGCTGCCCGAGGATACGACTGCTGTAGCGATAAATGTTGATTAGGGCGTTCCATATGGGCCACGTAGCGAATATTTTTCAATATAGTTAATTTCGGGGGATTGCGAAGTGCTGACCAATGTCTTATCTCCGTGAGGCAGACAAAAGGAGCGACTTACGTGACCACACTGTCGTTAGAGCTTGTGTTGCTGAAACAATCAGAGAAAGAAATATGAGGTTACAATGGTCAATTCTTCTGAAAGGCCCACAGTGATAACTGTATGTGACTGCAGACATATGCATGCATGTGCGAAAAATAATTTCATTGCTTTAAACGAATTACTAAACAAATGGCAGTAAAGGTACTGACGAATGGTTAGTGAATAGACAGTTATTGTTTTGTGCGCAAAAGGTCAATAAAGTAATTTATTGCACCATCATTAGATTTCTAACGCAGCATTTCATAAGAGCGAACATATTTCCTTTTAGTCAGCG
The DNA here is from genome assembly GCF_055883805.1 of Amblyomma maculatum. Lineage (NCBI taxonomy): Eukaryota > Metazoa > Arthropoda > Arachnida > Ixodida > Ixodidae > Amblyomma > Amblyomma maculatum. The sequence goes on along the minus strand of NC_139352.1, from coordinate 79,434,153 downwards.
ATTGTGATATCGCTTTACGAACATACTTGTTGTCTCGGGTTGAGCCGTGGTGCCGCAGCCTGGGATGTTAATGCAAGCCACTTTGTTGTTCGCACACTGGCATTTCTCGCAGTCAATCTCCACCACTTCGCCAGGCTGTAATCAATGGAGAAGCAGAGGGAAGAGGCAAATGAGTTGAAAAGTAGCGCCATCTGTGACGCCAGAGGGATCGAATAGTTTCTTGAATTAGGAAGACCAATCCAGAGGTATTGGTTTTTGAGCCTATCATTGCAGAACAGTTCATCACATTAAAGCGTTTTATATATGCTTTATATTTACTTTTCATAAACGAAGCTGGCCTGTGCTAATCTTTGTGTTTCGTTTTTTTTTATGAACTTTTTTTTTTCCGACGAGTCCTTCCTGCAGAGAAGAAATACCCAGCAGGCGCCAAGGCAAAATACACAGCTCGAACTCAATCAGTTGCATGTAACATAAAAGACCAGCAAAAAGAGAATAGGGAAGCAATGAAAAAAAAAATGACAGCGTAGCGGTTTCTTTGTCCTGAGTGGCTGCTAAAGTGCAGCAGAAGAGATAACAATTATGCCGGTCTTACGAGGCCTATATTACAGTAATGAAAGTCGCCCGCCGAGGGCTTTCATGGTCCCGGCAAAAATTGCCGCCGCCGAAATCTGTAGCAGCGCTCTAAGATTTGGGCCGAAACACTCTGGCGATTCTTTTTTATTATTGTCTTCCATTTTTCAGGTAGCGTCGTTGAAAGAAAAAAAAGAAATGATACTGAAAGCAGTTTTCCAACCTATGATGTTGTAATCTTTCCAAAGATAGCTCTCGGTTCTCATCATGGCCACTGCAGTTTTACGATTTCAAAAGGAACGAATGTGACCAAGCGTAATTGCTAGGGATGTTGTATCTTCAGAGACGAGTGAGCGAGCCGCTATTAACGTGTAACAATGCAGAGAGAGATTCATAAATAATAGCGATATTTCTCAGCAAATGACGCAGCCAGGGACAATGCGGAGGTTCCAACTCATAAGGGACCACGACCGTTTCAGAGCAATCACTTCCTCCGAACTAAACCGGAAACAGGGATGTACTGTCACTGCCTACGTACTCTCATGGTAGTTACACGACTGCGACCTCGGGCACTGTTCTTTGATAACGCTTCGAAAGCAACCAACCAGGGGAATCTCTATATCCTTCTGAACAAATATTTCACGCGGATAAAATATTCAAAAGATGATTTAACCATTTTGTTCTGCAAAATAGACAAAATATCGGTTTCTCTTTTTTTTTTTTTACTTTTACTGTTCCTTTAGATATGTATTTCCCAGATTTATCTAGATGTCAAGCTGCCTAAGTGTACTTTTTGTCTCTCACGAAACATGTACTTAAATTCCATTCATGTCATGAAGGGTTAGTTGTGCTTCTTGACGCTGATAATATGCTATTCATGCCCTGTACGCCCTATGAGTCACACTTGATAGCTATTACAAGCGTCTACTATTCTGCTAACGAGGCAGCAATGAACAGCGCATCCGTGTGCTGCGCGTGTGCATAACTAAGGCCAAATTCTGGCATCGTAAGGTAATGTTACGGTGAAACTGTGTCCCCATAAGAAAAAAAAAAGAAACAGACGTTGACACTTCTTGAACTTATTTGCGCCCGGCTTTATTCAGTTGGGCTTTTTATTCGTTAGAAGAGCTCATGAAACATTTTTTTAAGATATCAAATGTTTTTCACTTGCATAAGCTTAGGAGCTTGCTTTTCTGACAGTTTTTCTTTAACTACTGGCTGTTTTCTGATTAATGTTTTTGAACTGCTCTGGATATTAATCAGCATTCTGCATTTACTGCTCTCCTTTTCCTTCACTTGCCATAAGCGTACACTATTAAGGAAAGTGAGTATTCAATCATTATCACCATTTTCCCAAAGTTTCATCATTTTTACAACGATACATTACCATACGTTTGCGATGTTTTGCTTCCTACATAAGAACAGAGCACGCACTCACCGCTAGCGGCGCCTCCCTTCCGGGAAAGGCACAGGGGCAGTGCTGGGCGGGCACACAACTGTCTCGGTCGAAGTGCAGGCTACCCGGTTCGCAGTGGGAACCGGCGCCGAAGCATCCAGGCACGCAGATCGCGTCCTCGCCCACGCAGAAACCCTCCAACTGCAGGGCGTGCAGGAAGTGGTCGCAGGTGGCATTGCAGCGGACGCCACAGTCGGACCAACGGGTACCCGGAGGACACACGCCTGCATACGTATTTCACTATAACGAGCTCCGCAGCTACTTAATTGCGGGAGAGGAAAAATAGTGGATAGAGACAACGGTTGGATAATATGGGGTGCTTTTCTGAACGTGAGCTGACAAAGGGACTTCTTCTGACCTTACCTCACATAACTTCTAAGCTTGCAGTGAGGACATCTTCATCTAAATTCGGCCCTGAGTAAAAATTAAATATCTCGGTCTCTGTTGTTATACCGAAGTTTTCTAGCAAGCAAAACAAAGTTTTCTCCGAGAAGCTTCGAAATAGACATCGTCTTGGCTTTTGATTTAACATCGCCTCATCAGAACCGAAAGCGACTCCGCTAGAGTTGCCTTACGCTGAACGGGTCTCATGATCAGCTGTCTCGCTGCTGCTGATGATTATGTAATGGTGGCCAGCACATTTACAGCGGATGAATACATATGATGTGTCCTGGTCTGAAGAAAGAGACATTGCGTAAGAAAGAAAAAAAAAAAAGCAGACGGCGGCTGACTGACGCCGTAGCTTGGCCGCCGGTTCAAAAAAGTACGTAAACCACAGCACATCTTTTAGACCTAATTGCAGCCAAGAAAAAAGTTAGAGACATTCTTTGGGAGAATAGTTGCCTTCATGACCGAGTCTTCCATGCAGAAAAACGTAACACTTGTGTTTGAACATCTGGCCTTCTTGTCAACTCATAAACATTCGCTTTTCGTGTGAAATTGCACAACTGTCTTATGAAAAGGGGGCGGGGGGGGGGGGGGGGTATACCGTTGCAGCTTGACTTTACTTGGTAGTCAGTGTCGCTTAAACGCCTTGTCCTAGCACAGCATTTGGTAAATCATACACTTTTTCGTCAAATAGGATGCCGAATTTTGAAACACGGCAAGGGGGAAGATCAGTGGCTGACGGGATTAAATGGCTTAACTAAAGCAGCGAACATACGTTACGGACGAATAAGCCGAGTATAATCAGCTGCCATTAAATAAAAATCTCCTTTTTTTTTCGCCCCATTGCTCGTTTGTTTTTTAGTGTCGTCCAAATTTTATTTCCTTCGGGCAAGAAATCGTTGGCTATATTAAAGACAATCCAGCTGTATGAGAAGCTTGGGCATATTGAACTCAAATAAAATTAGCTACCTTTTCTTAATATTCAAAAAGCATTTGATACAGTGACCCTTAAGATTTTAAATACCAAACTGAACTACTCAATTGTCTTCTGCTGTCCATTTATCGCTATTCTTATGAATATTGAATCACGGCAAGGGAGAAAATCAGTGCCTGACGGAATTAAATACTTTAACTAAAGTCTTGATGACGTCAGTAATAACACTTAAGAAGCGCCAGTCTCACGGACACCTTTTAAAGAGTTTCGAATACGTGGCTTGTGAAATAGTCTATGTAATCCTTGGCCAGGTCTGCCTTCACGGTAGTGTACCGCCGCCTCACTGATCTCTACGACAAAACGTTGAGCGGAGCAGCAACACGATATGTACAATAAACAACACAGCAAGAAAACTGCTACTAGCGCAAAGTTTCTTCACGCCCTATCGCTTAAAGCTTCCTAAGGCTCCTAAAGTGCTTTAAATGTAAAAACACAGAAAAAATAAGACGACTCACTTATTTCAGTGGTCACTTCATAACGTGGGGTAGTGGGTGCCTCGGTTGGACCTGCGAAAAAATAAGAGAGAATGTTAGGTAAACGGAATTAAGCCTAACTGACTTTTATTCCGGCCACTTTTGTCTATACGTGATTGCGTTTGCATTGGCCTGCGTGTGCATGTGCGTGCGTGTGTGAGCGCTAAATGTTTGAGCGCATGCATATTTGCATAAGTGTTCATTCTTCTTCTTCTTCTTCTTCTTCTTCTTCTTCTTCTTCTTCTTCTTCTTCTTCTTCTTCTTCTTCTTCTTCTTCTTCTTCTTCTTCTTCTTCTTCTTCTTCTTCTTCTTCTCCTTCTTCTTCTTCTCCTTCTTCTCCTTCTTCTTCTTCTTCTTCTTCTTCTTCTTCTTCTTCTTCTTCTTCTTCTTCTTCTTCTTCTTCTTCTTCTTCTTCTTCTTCTTCTTCTTCTTCTTCTTCTTCTTCTTCTTCTTCTTCTTCTTCTTCTTCTTCTTCCTTGATATTTGGCACATACCCACGAAGGGGGATTGGCCAGGGTTCAGTGTGGACTGCCAAATGTCCTACACAAACTGAATTAATGTATTATAGTAATTGACAACTAAACAAAAACATAAGCTTTAAGATCACAGAAGTTATTGAATGAAAAAATATGAAGCAAAAATTTGGAGTTTTGTAAATTTGGAATGCAATTAGCAAGGGAATCTGTCCGTAGCTGTGATGTAGTTATGTAAGTACTGAAAAATTTGAGGCAACGCAATAAGTGTTCATGCTTACGTTTGCTCACGCACGTGTCTGCGTGTGTTCATGCGTGCGTACGCGCGCTTGTGGGCATCACTGCATGGCAAATAAACCTCATTACTGCTTTACCAGCTCTTAATTCAGGCAAACTAGTTATGTGCCAGGGCATAGTTAGTTATCCATTAGCACACTGCAAACACGGAGCGTAAACCCAACGTTTAGCGCTGTTTCGAAAGTGACATGATTTCCCTGTTTACCTATGACACATTATGTGCGCAATTTTCTACGAAGAGTACTCTCAACTTTCTCTAATAGTGCCATAATTTTCTTGCTTCTGGTATTATACCCTTCATGACGCAAATGAGGCCAATTTTTGCGCCATAACGTTAATGCGGTAAACTCTGCATATTCTTTGAAAACGATCACTAGTATTTTGTGCTGGAAAAAATGTGTTTGTGGCACTGATATACTGTAAAGACGGTAAAATATTTTTTGACAGCTTTATAGTATTTTTGTTTATAATCGAAGCCACTGTCGGATGAATTTATCACTCCGTGATGCGACGAAGTTAATCTCAAATAATCGCCGCCACAGTTAAGCGCCTTTACATTATTCTAGAATGCGTTATTTGATTATGTCGCTTACATAAACCCCTATTTCTTAGATTATAAATCCAGCGTGTGATAGATAACGCCTTTCATCCTGTTCTTCGATTATGTTTAAGCTTGCGTGTTTTCCCGAGGTATTCATATTTCTCTGTCTACCACTGACTAAAATTAAGATTTCATTTCTGTTCCACACACACTACAATATTACTTTCTGATGCAAACAAAAGCCTCATCTCAAAGAAATCGTGTTCCCAAAGTGTGTAAACAATGCTATATTCATGTCAACGTGTCGTCAAAAGCTGCCAACTCGAGCTTTTTAAGGAAACATTTTGTCACTACGCTACCACAACAAGACCAATGGCTTATTTGCGAAGGACAAAACATACTATCTTCCACATCATTTCGGGGAAAGTGCGTTCGGTTAGCGGTGCTAACCAAGTCTGACAAGGTTTAGTTCAAAAACAGCAGGACTTAAGCATAACGGCAGGCCGTATCGTGATCATTCGCATGCGGCACAGAGATAGGCTGTTTTCGAAAAATAAAGAAAACGTATAAAATAAAGACCAAATAAAATTTTCCGCTCTTGTTTGCTTTATGTGGACAGTTCGATTATACGGATCGATGGCTAAATTTCCTTCCATATCTTGAAATAATATTGCGGGCACAGTAAATAAACAAAACATCGAAAGCGAATTCTTTAACACGTGCCTCACATTCGGTTCATCACAGCTCGTCACCATCACAAGAAGAGATAATAAAATGCCTAATGATTTCGACCACATGTTTGCGTCTCATCCTAATAAAATTCCATCATTTAAGCCCCTTCCCGACCTCGACGATTACTCGATAATCCACTGAACCTATTAAAGTCATTATCACGCGCTCAGAACGTAACTTAAGTTTAAAACTCTATGACAAAAGTTACTGTGAAATTAATGAAACAATTTTTTCACACATCATGAAATTCTTGCAGTTTGTCAGTGTTTTTCACCCCTGCCGACATAGATTTTTGAAAAATCTTTCCTCCTCTGTCCAACTAGCCTCATTTACTAATGACGTTAGGTCTAGCTTGGATTTTAATACACCAGTAGACGCATTATTCTTGGTCTTCGGAAAGGCTTTGGATAAAGTTGCTTACCGGAGGCTTTTACATAAGCTATTGCGCACAAATCTAAACCCACTAGTATTTGAGTGGCTGCGCAATTTCTTGGCTAACCGCCAACAGTTTGTGGAGGCCAATAACCACTCGTCTTTGATATCCCATGTCCCGTCTGGTGTACCGCAACCTGCGGTTCCTACATTAATCTACATTAATGACCTTCCTAAAAACTTATCTTCAGTTCATTTATTCGCCGACGACTGCGTTCTCAACCGGAAAATCACTAATAGCATGGATTAATATAGTTTGCAATATGATTTACAACTTGTGGAGACATGGTGCACTAATTGCCTAATGTCGTTAAATGCAAATAGGACTATACTCTAGTTATATTTCATCGCCATTCATCATATCCCACAACAAACTACACCACAGGTAGTGCTCCAATACTAAACTCAACTACCTATAAATACCGTGGCATCTCATTTACAAAAAAGACCTTTTTTGGCCAACTCAAGTCACAAATATCAAGAATGGAGCTATTCGGGATTTCGGTTTTCTGAAACACATCATAAGACTTGCTCCATCCAATGTAAAACTATTAGACTCTTTAACCCTAGTACGCCCCGCCGGTGTGACGCAGTGGTTACGGCTCTCGACTACGGTGCCCAAAGAAACGGGATTGAATCCTGGCCTCGGCGACTGCGTTTCAATGGAGACGAAACGGAGTGGCGTCTGTGTCCTGTGCGATCTCAGTGCACGTTAAAGAACCCCAGGTGATCGAAATTTCCGGAGTCCTCCACTACGGTATCTCTCATAGCCTGAGTCACTTTTGGACGTTAAACCCCGCAAAATAAACAAAACAAAATATTTTAGCCTTCAGTTCAGTTCAGGCGTTCAGTCGTGTCCGACTCTTCGTGACCCTATGGACCATGTCACGCCAAGCTTTCCGGTCTCTCACTATCTTCCTAACATCACATAACTTCATCTGCAGTGCCTCGAGGATGCCATCTAACCATCGCGTTCGCTGCCTACCCCTTCTCCGGCAACCCTCAACCTTTCCCAACATCAAATCTTTCTCCAGCGACTCCTCTCTTCTCATCAGATGACCAAAGTAGCTGAGCTTTAACTTTAACATTTGACCCTCCAATGAGCAGTCAGGGTTTATGGTCGACAATATCGACTGATTTGATCTTCTGGCAGTCCAAGGAGCTCTCAGGAGTCTTCGCCAGCACCACAATTCAAACGCGTCAATTCTTCGGCGGTCAGCCTTTTTCACAGTCCAACTCTCGCATCCATACATCACAACTGGAAAGACCATAGCACAAGTTATACGGATCTTGGTTGGCAGACTAATGTCTCTGCTCTTTACTAGGCGGTCAAGGCTAACCATTGCTCTCTTTCCCAGAAGCAGGCGTCTCCTAATTTCATGGCTGCAGTCTCCTTCCGAGGTAATCTTCGAGCCTAAGAAGAGAACATCTGTCACAGCTTCCACTTCTTGTCCCTTGATGCTCCAGGACTTGATAGGGCAAGACGCCATGATCTTTGCCATTTTAGTACACCCTTAGTACACCCGTAAATTGAATGTATCTGCTCAATCTAGGACCTGCAGCGAACTAACATCACAGACGCTTTCGAATTGATCCAAAACAGAGCAGTACTTTTTGCATTTTTAGAGTATTCATATCATATAAGAGCTATCGAATTGAAAAATAAAGCTAACCTTATCAGTCTATAGAGTCACGACGGAATATAACTAGTCTGCCGATTTCGTTGATTCCATCATTCACCCCCTAGTCATTCCGCTATCACCCCTGCTTATCGTCACGTCAGTGTAAACAATTAGAAGCACAGTCAATCCCCATACCTGAAGCCTTTTTTGGATGAACAGTCAAAGACTGAAACAGTTTGCCTGCCGAAGCTGTGGGTCATCGTGAATGCTGGCGCTTCGAATCATTCATTTAAGAAAATAATATTACCCTTTTGTTAGCCCACCCCTCATGTAACGCCCCTTGTGGGTCTTTAAGGCCCTAATAAATAAATTAATTAATTAAATAATTAATTAATAATTAATAATTAAATAAACAAATAACTTGTCATCGCAGAGCGCTCTGTTTACGATTATCGTATCAGGTTATTCGTTGCTTTTGCAAAGCTCAGGAGCGCAGTACCCGAAGGTAACTACATGCGTTACTATCAAGCTGCTCTGTGCTCACATGTGCAGTAGGCTCGAACTTTGTAGTCGATGCAAGGGGTGCCAGGCAGGCACAGTAGTCCCTTCCTGTTGCAGGGTTCGGCCAACTTGGCGATGTCCTCCTCGACTTCATCGCTCTGCGAGAAATACACCGGCAGGCACTCGACAGCTTTCAACTCGGGACAAATCTCGGAGAAACGAGGCAGGTTCGCCAGCAGCTCGTTGTCGCCCCCGTCGTCCGCCGGGCTGTCCTGGTTGATCCAGGGCGTCCACGCATCGCAGTAAGGTCCGGTAACTGCACGTCAGAGACGTCACATATGCTTTCTCTTAACTTGCGTGTGTGGCCGGCTCAGAAGCAAGGAGAAAAAAGGGGGATCGCTGTTAGCTTCCTCCATAGTGCTTATTTGTGTGTCTTGTACGGAAGAATAACACGTAAAGAAGATTACGGGCGTACTAGATATGGTCACGTTGTGTTTCGTGTGCACCGTTGGTTCCACCTTAGTTTCCTGTCTTTCAGGGTTCTCGAGAGGCACGTGTGTCGACTGGTGTCGACTGTGCTGACTCGTTAGATTCTAAGATATTTGAGCTAGTAGATAAAGTTTTAATGGGTGCAGACGTAAGAAGCCGCGAAGAGAACACGAATGATAAGGAAAAGACGTCTTCGGAGGAGAGCGCGTTGAAAATAAATTCGGAAAGAAGACATTGAAGCACAGAGCCCAATGTGCTGTACAGAGAAAAACTAAAGAAAATTGGTATCATACATTGTTTTGGCTGATTATCTTTGGCATTTTAAGTCAAACAAACACGAATTTTCAAAGTCCACAAACCATAAAAACTTATCTGTTCTTCTTCATTCTTACTGTTTTTGCTGTCATAGAGGATAACAGTTGTAAAAATAGTGTCAACCTATCGTGACAACGTGGATCGTGCAGACATATACCTCCTCTACTGTCTGCTAGGAAGCTAGCGTAAGAAAATATGCACAAGAAAATACACAGATAACGCAAAAGTCAAGCAGGCATAAGTGGTTATTCGGGAGAATTCAAATGGTTCTCTCCAAATGTGATAATAAACTAGCATTGAAAGCCTCAAGGCCTATACTGGATAAGAAGGGAAACCTATATGACTCAAATATACAGAAAATGTTTAGTGCCACCAAGTAATGTACTTGGTGTGCCTCTCTATTATGATGAGACTCGACATCAAGCGCTGCACATATTACGTTAACGAGTAGAAACGCTATTCTATTCATAGCTAGAGTCACAAATTAAAGTCTCCGCAATTTGTTTAGCAATCTGACACACACACTATCACGTTCGGTGCTACATAGTGCGGGAAGTTCCGCTGGTGTATGCTAGCCAGAAGGCTGCTGTGCTCGCCATAATGCAATTTAGATGAATTTGGGCACTCATAAAACTGCCTTATCAGACCGATAATTACTTAAACCAAAGAACTGCACCCCCTTACCGCAGATTGTTTCTTTCTAACTTCCTACCATTGTTCGCTTTCGGCCTTTTGGTGCTGTATTGCTGTCTCCTCTTCCAAATCCTGCCCAACATATTTGTCGTTATCCCACTTCTCCATTTCCCACCTCAGCGAGCAAGCTCATCACTCATCCGGAAAAGCCGGGATAGGTAGCAGGCGGAAGACGATGTAGCGCGCTTCTCCAGATGACATTACTCAACGTATCTCCACAGATAATTGCTACACGACTCCCGCATTTTGCGAGCAACCTTCGAGTCACGCCTTTCGAGGGAGCGTTTTCCTGTTCTGCATCCTCCGGTCGACAAAGCTCTGGCATGAAGTGTCACAAAAAGAAATGTGTCCTACCTCCCCACTCCTACTACCTTACGGCCTACGCAGCCGGTATGCGTGCGTTTCTCAACAGGCTCTTTATGCGTCCTTATAGTTTTATTTATAAAAGAGGGGTATGTGCCACGATATGGAGGCGTAATGACTACTTATAGGTGTCATCTTGGCAGACGCAATCCGCCTCCTGTGCTTTGGCATGGCACTGCCATGCAGGAACCGCTAGGAAACATACAAGACGCCTAGTAGGCGACGCTTAGAGGCCGTCCCTCAAATGATGCAATACGGCTACAGACTGCAGGTGTGAAGCAAATGTACAGTGGAATGCGAACACAAGACAACTGGCTAACGAATAAACGCTTTGTGCGAGCACGTGATAAGAAACAATATAAAAGAGGGGTAGGGCTGGAGCGAGTAGCGTCGTCTACTAAACTGCTACAGACGCTTATTTCGTGTTACTTTGCCGCTTCAGAGCTATTCCTATTGAGCAACTCTTAGTGAAGCCTTCACTCGCGCGCACATGTTGGTCCTTGTTAACTTTAAACGAAAACGTAGCATCGGCGACGCCGTTTTGGCTGCTTCGCACGCCTTTCTTATGACAGTGGCGCGGAGCAACAGTGTACAGATAGATTCCATTATGTTCTACTAGGTTACGTATTTGCGTATGGGCTGACAACCGGCTCAAAAAGATGATCACTGCTATTAGAGCACGAATTGTTTTTTTCTTTCGCGCTACCTCTTAGCGCGTAATCCTCCAAGCACCGCGCTATATTTCGAGATCGTTTCATATTTTCTGTTTCTTTTGATGCTTTTTTTAATACTGAGTGGTTACACATGAGGTGAGAAGTGTGCGATGTTCTCGGATGCAAAGATGAACTTTTCTTTTTTTAAAACAGGGGACCTCAAGCTGCGATTAGTTGGCTCGAAAGTCAGGAATAAAGTTCCGTATTCGCATTGTATATGCTGGGATAAAAGCAATAAATAAATCCGGCTGTGACACGACCTTTGTTGCTTGAAAAGGTGACGCGTATTTTTTTCGAAGGCTGCAATTATGAACTTAACTCTTTAGTTTGCATTAGTTTGCATTAGGATTTAATTTGCTCGTGGAAAAAAGTGAAATTGGCACCGTTTCCGAGCGCGTTTACCTTAGGGCATCTTAATTCACGTCTTGTGTAATCTGTGCACTGAGCTTATTATCGGTATGGACTTTCAACTCTTACCCCCACCTTCTTATGCTCATTTCACCTAAAAAAAATTCTGCTTGTTCTGAGTGAATAGAAAGTAGGTTCTGTCAATGTAAGAAGGCCGCACTTCGACGCCCCCATGCAAGCAGATCTTAGAGTACTGAGAATAGTCAATAACAAAAGGACGCCATAACGGATAGGAAGGAGCCGGTACTAAAATGCTATGGCAGTTAACTGAACAACATTTGCTTCCAATGCTATCTTTTTCGCATTTATTTCGTCTTTACGATCGTGCATCAGAAGCACGAAAAGCACTCACGTGTTACGGTGGTCGGTACCAATGGAGCAGCGGTTGTCTCGGGGACCTCTATTGTGCATAAAAAAGAGAACAAAAAGAAGATATGAATAACATGTATGTCGGCCCACAGGTCGTACGATTTGCGTCGTTGTAAATTTGCGCCCAACGTTCGCATCATTTATGTGGATAAGCAACACGCGGCACGCTGTATGAATATATATATTATTTTTCGACACGCGTTGTGCGCATTCAGAAAATATATTCATGACTGCTCTTCCGAGCCATGCAAAAAAATTTCAGTGAATTCCTCCTACAGCAAGACAGGAAGGGCAGAATGGGAACCTGACAAATAAACCAGAAGGGTGTTCCTGTTGGCTTCCCTGCACCTTGGGAGGGGTGAACAGCACAGGACAAATAAATTTTTCATGCATATCTGACGCCCTGTAGTAAAAAAAAAAAAAAAGGAAAGACCATGTAATGCAGTCTTTGAGGGAGCTACATCCTTCAGATATGTTCCAAGAATCTTAACCTCTGTCAAAAGGGGAGGATCGAAGCATTCCAGATCGTAAAACTCTATTCTCAATTATAGAGAAGCCATGCGGAAACATTAAAACTTCAGAATGATTATAAGGGATTTGTAACAAGGGTGCAGTTCATCACTACAGGATACGATCAAAGTGTTCAGAAGGATTCCCGGCAGCTTCTTTCGGATTTTTGCTGAATCATTTTCTAATAATTGAACGCAGAAAATATTGGGAAAATGAGGAAAGTTTTATTTTTATACTGCATTTAAAAATACGGAGCTCGCGTTATAGACAAAAGTCGCACTACGCAGTCCACATATTTTGAAAGCAGCGTCTGTGCGCTTTCTGTGCTGTTTATGAAAAACGTCTATAATAGTATTGAAAGTCTGTGCATTTAATCCACACAGCTTATAAATCAATTCCACACGTCATGTGCTGGTTGTGTGGGCGCCATAAGGGATTGTAAGAATTGTCCTGCGGAACCCTTCACGTTGGCGCTCTCAATGCGACCGGATTGCAAACAAGCAGCTCACCGCAGTGGCAGTAGACGCGCATCTCGTAGTCCAAGCAGGGTCCGTCGTCCTGGTCCTCCTTGAGGCAGCGCAGTCCAGTCTCCCGCGAGCAGAGCATCGAGTCGCCGGTCTCGTTCCACGGAACGTGAGTGTCCACAGTGCGGCACTCCACGCGGACCATGTTGTCCGTGGGGCAGCGGTCCGCGTGAGCCAGCAAGATCTCGAAGTCGTTTCCGCGCTGGGCAATACCAAGAGAAGAGCGTTTCAGAACGAACAGCTAGCAAGCATTAATGGAAGGTTATAGCAAATGAAATCCAACTTACGTTCCCAGCAAAAATTTATCCCAGCTCTTTCTGGCCGTGTTAAGTTTTTCCCAGACACAAAAGACACGCTTGCTTCTAAGAATATTGGATTTAAAGTTTTAGCAGTCACTAAATCGAGAGTAGTAACGTATGCGTAGAAAAAGACTCCGTGATCGTTATTTGAAAGTAAATGGTAACGTAGCCTGGGCTCAGTGATTGGCAGGGGTAAAGATGTATGCAGGCAGTGTACTTCGTTTGAGAAATCGGGCGGTAATTGTGAAACATTTAATTAAATTTTGTTATTTTATACCCTAATAAAGATGCGTTATAAGTAAAATTGATGTCTTTGTGATTAGACCATGGTAATCTGTTGATATAGGTCAACTTCACCTTTTTTGTTTTATAGGATATACTGCCACTTAAAAGATAGTTTACTTTGTTTTATAGGGTTTCACGTCCCCAAATGACTCATGTTAGAAGGAAAGCCGTAGGGGAAGGTTCCGAGAATTTCGGCCACAGGTGCTTCTACAGTCTGCACTCATAGCCCTCGGGGGCCTTGAATTTTTCCTCCATGGAAACGCCTGCCGCGGCCGAGATTCGATCTCTCATTCTTGAATTCAGCAGTCACCCTAACCACTGAGCGACCATGGCGAGATTTAGGGGAAATTTCAAGAACTTAACCAGTGTTAGGCGAGATTAGAACCCATGGTCCCTTGGATTGGGACCGAAACACGCTACTGAAGGGAGCTCGCAAGGCGAGCTTTAAAGCTGGTCTATATCACGTGAATGCCGTCTTCAAGGGTCAAATATCTCACTATTTCATATGCTCCAAACGAATAAACAGTTGAAGACAGTTGAAGACAGTTATTTCTCCACAGGCTGATTCATCAAAATTAGTGGCTCGAAGGCAAGGGCAGCTTTTTTTTTTTTTTCTGTCTGTGAAGCTGGACCACACCACTTATCTTTACTGTACACTCAACAGCATCGCAAGATTTACCACTTCCAATCACTGCGACTGAATAAAAGAAAAAAGATGTATGAGCTCACAAATTCTTGACAAGAAAAACATGCACCTTTTCAAAACACAACCACGATAATCTCAAGTATCTAAGGTTACTTAGCTCGAAAGTTCGGTCGAGCTGTTCTTAAAATCTTATCAAGTAAAGTAGAAGTCGAAAGGTGCCTTTAAGGCGAGTGCTTTGTAATTTATTCTATGACATCGAGGTGAAATTAGAGAAGAACAGTCGCGGCCATTGTCATCGCCATCGCCATCGACATGCTCTATATACACTTCTCTGTACTAACATATGCCCACCTGCAACAATCCCGAATGTGATTAGCAGTATCTGTAAATAAATAAATAAATAAATAAATAAATAAATAAATAAATAAATAAATAAATAAATAAATAAATAAATAAATAAATAAATAAATAAATAAATAAATAAATAAATAAATAAATAAATAAATAAATAAATAAATAAATAAATAAATAAATAAATAAATAAATAAATAAATAAATCAGTATTGCCGCGGAGATCTCTCATGTTTGTGTTCTTTACCCCTGTGTTCATCACCGCAAACCACGTGGCGTTATCACTTTAGACTTACTACGCGGGGCGATCTGTCACCGTTTTAAACAAGAAGTCGATTTCATAAGAGTAAGATAAAAACTTGTTTTAGAGGTATTATAGCTCCAGTCATCAAATGGCATCGTTTCTGCAAAATAACCCTCTCTGTTAATATTCATGAAATTATTTGAATCTTTTGTGTGTTTGTACGGGCCAAACTTGAGTACAATGGCAAGAAAAAAAAGTCAGCGTTAAAACATATCGTTCGCAAATAATGAGGGATGATTTGCATTTTGTTCTAACACCAATGGTACAGAGTACACAATCTAGGCGCAATAACATGGCCTGACTATGCGTTCTCTCTCTGAAGTATTCCCACACGAACGGTATAATATGTCTAAAAGACCGTCATGCCATTTTACACTTCTATAATAGCTACCCAGGTTTTCTCGGCGCATTTCTTTTGGAGTAGTTAAGCGCGAAATAAATTTTCAGATAGCTGTATACTTCAGAAGTCCATTAGCATGCGCGTAAACTGTACTCAGAGAATCGGTTTCGAACACTGTGTGACAGAAAATCTCAGTCTCGCATTAGCTCAACACTGCACGCGCAGTTTACAGACAACTGTTTGCTGCAGGCATCCCATTGCAGTATCAAATTTGTTTAGATTGTTGGCCATCAGTCATGTATAAACAGTTCACGGACAATGTTTATTTAAGTGCAGAGACTTGATAGAATAGCGGGTTCGGCAGAATACCTAAATTCTTCCAAACTGCTTCCAAACTGAGGCCCCCTTAATAACTGCCTTCCTTTGAAAGTAGTCTTACCTCATTAGTTAGACGTCGGTGATGCATTGCGAGACAGTTAGCAAATAATTAGCAGGGGGCAAATATGTATGATTAGAATGGCCCCGACTGAAGCATACAAAACTTGGCAAGGACTACCACACTGTTGTCGTCTTATTTAATTCCGCGGTTGAAGTACAGAGTGGCGCAGCATACCTGGAACTGCGGAGTAGTCATGCTGTACCAGTCAGACCAGCCGCTTTCGTTACAGGTCTTCAATTCAATGGGACAGGGTCGACCGATGCACTCAATTTTGCCCCTCTGGCAGAAACTGGAATCACAAAAAAAAAAAACGATGAGGGAAGAGAGAGATAAAGATAATGAAATTGAAAGGCTGTCTCTGCATTGTCCATGATTTGAAATCAGTGCGACACGGCATTTTTTCATTCCTGATAAGTGGTTGCCTGGTGTGTTTCAGGATACAATGCAGTAGGTAGGCTTAACTTAGAGCGATAGCTGGAATTATAACTTCAAGAGTCTTTGTTGATAGTTCTGTGCTGTAGCGAGCAGAATACAGACTCAGCTGCTTTTTTCTGAATTTTAATTTACTCAAATGAGAAATGGAGGTACGGTAAAAAGTGGCTCTAATTTCCTTTCTTTCTAATTTTGCAATATGCGCTCTGCAACAATGGCGTACTACTAATGTGCCATTTTCAAACCAAACTTAATCGGGAATTCGACGAAAAAATACACTGGGCACATGAAGGCCTCGTTACACAGTTGATACATGCGTTCATCTTTTGTTCCTGTTAAAGGCGCGCATAGTCAACTGAAGTTAGTGTTTAATCTAGTATTGCTACAAATAATGCCTGCAGCAGCCTAGTACTGACTACTGTCGTAGTAGAATTGCTCTCACAGCAACACAGAAGATCTCTTCTCCTAATATAAAGTTAACCTCGGGCAACAGATATTGCAAGGAAACAACCTGACCTGTGCCACCAAGAATGTTAGCCCTAGTTTGATTTTGCAGGCTCATTTTGCAGTTGTAACAGGACTAAAGGTGAAGATCGTAATGAGAAATTTCACAATGTGCGTAAAGCAGTGAGCTTCTAAAAGTTTACGCCTGAATTGAATCTATGCAGTCTCGCATTTAGTGGGCGCCTCAGATGTCTTGGCACATTTCACAATCACCTGGAGGACGTTTGCGTTAGGTAATCGCGTAGAGGAAAAAACACTTGAACAGCTCTGATAGAAAGACAGGTGTACTACCCGCGACACGTTTCGGTAATCGATCGAACCTCTGCATACGCTGTGTACAGCCGCGTCATCTGTCGTCGACGTGGTACTCTCCCGCTTCACGCAGGAACCAGCTAATCATAAAATTATTCCTCATCGCATGCTCTCTTTGAGCGACCGGCGGGTGATTTGAAAACCCTGCAGGTGCTGCATAATTAGGAGAAAACTCCGGATCAGAACTATGCAAAGCCTGGTAGATGCTTAAGAGTCTCTTGTTTCCTAATCTCCTTGCAGCTGCTGGTTGGGGGCAATTTTCGAAACTGATTTCAAAAGCCATCAAGAGCGCCCGGCTCATTCTTCGCATATATAAAGCGAATTCTTCGGCAGTGGAGGTTGTGATGGAAGTGGACATGGGGTCGAGGTAATGGAAAAGCGGTTAATTAAAGCAGAGCTCCTAGGCCATTGTGCGAAGGAACGCCGAGTGCACCTGAGATTTCCTCAACAGATCGGTCGATGTATACCTTCTCGCCACTCGAAGTTTGCTCGCCCTCAGGTATACCCAACGAGCAAACTAATTCTCCAAGCCTGTACATGCGTTAACGAAGGCGTCCCTGTTAGCGATTTTGAGCGTAATCAGGTACCCAGAGATGAAAGAGCTTTGGAAGCGTTGCTGACTAGCTACGCCTCGTGTCCGCGTGAACCACGCCGAAGAACCTTGATTATGTCGCCTTAATAATGATGTGATAACCCTAATCGCTTGTGAACAATGCTTCGATGGGATTCTTTCCCAAAAAGCAATTCCCAACTTTACTACAAGTGTTTCAGAAAAAATATCTGGCAGGCATGCGAGATTGTACTCGTCCCACTAATTCAGACCCCCCACCCCCCCACTCCCAATCCCCCTTCTCCCCGCTTTGACATTTTTCGTGTATCATACACATCATTTCGAACAAAAATACCGTTTTCTAAGCGTCTGCAAAGAAGCCTAACGACACAAACAAATGTTTCTGCTTAATCAAACAAATGTTTATTGTTTCCCCTCTATCGAAAAGCAGCCGCTGAGGCCGCGATTCGATCCCGCATCCTTGGGAACAGTAGTCGAGCGCCGTAACCACTGCACCACTCCGGCAGGGAAACACAACAATGTGGCCACAGGGATAAAGAAAGGGGCTCTAGCAAAATGCTACATATATTTAAAGTTTGGGGCTCGGGGAAAATTTGTGCGAAAGAAAGCTGCCCTACAGGATGAAATAACGGAATTCAAGAAGGTTGAAACCTACGACAGAGCATGCATAAATGCATGGTTAATCCGGTGCCGCCGGTGTCAGGCGCTTAGAAAGGGCATCAGTTCAGTTCAGTCGTTCAGTCGTGTCCAACTCTTCGTGACCCTGTGGACTATGTCACGCCACGCTTTCCGGTCTCTCACTATCTTCCTAACATCACATAACTTCATCTGCAGTGCCTCGAGGATGCCATCTAACCATCGCGTTCGCTGCCTACCCCTTCTCCGGCGGCCCTCAACCTTTCCCAACATCAAATCTTTCTCCAGCGACTCCTCTCTTCTCAACAGATGACCAAAGTAGCTGAGCTTTAACTTTAGAATTTGACCCTCCAATGAGCAGTCAGGGTTTACATAAAACATCTCAAAAGGACGTTATTGCCTTTAGCGCTACACAACTTAAATAATGTGTGTGAAACTATTTCACATAAAGCCTTCCCAGAACAGAAAAAACTCCTGCAGTCACCTATACTGCCCTCGACAGGCGCTTGGAAAGAGAGATATAACTAGCCCAAGGCCGCCTATACATATTGTCACCACTGCTTTACGAGCGTGGAGATAGTTGAAAGATTTGTTAAATCTTTAATTGCGCCTTGGAAAATTAAGCCGCATCGCAGAATGGAAAGAAGTGTTTCCTAACCATAACAAGGGCAGATGAGGCGTGTTCGCTCGCGGCAGTGTTAGTTCCGAAAAGAAAACAGCGTGCGTGCCATATGGAAAACTAGTCTACAATTTGGCGGCTAAAAAAACTGCAGCGCTTCCAAAATAAGACTTCGAATTCAAACTTCTGAGGTCTTTTGCATTATATAGAGTAAGGGCCCCGTATCGCCGACAAGCCGGCATTGCCATTCTCGTGGTTATAGAGCGAACTCAACTAGGTAACACGCTAGTGAAATCGTATCGAAATTGTGGTTGGTTAGTTAGGTATGGTTTAAGGGATTTAACGTCCCTAAGCGACTCAAGCTGTGAGAGACTCCGTAGTGGAGGGCACCGGAAATTTCAACCATCTGCGGTTCTATAACGTGCAATGAGATCACTAAGCACACGGGCGTTCTTTGTGCAGCGTTCAGGGTCGTTCGTAAGACATCGCTTGCAATTTAACATACATCTACTAGTCAGTTTAGGGAGAAGTTTGAGGGCTTCGAACCGAATGTTCCTCGAATTCAGTGCCGTTAATTAGGAGTGTAAGTGCCCGCCGAGAAGTAAGACAAATACTATGCATACCTTTCCCCCAGAACCAACTTACACGAAAACAAAATACATAAAAAAACGCGGAAGGACAAATAAATGTTAACGATATTGTTGCGTGTACACCTGAGGTGAAGTCCTAAATTTTGTGTTAGTTTTGCCACACGATGTTCGGACCAGTCTCTCTTAGCAGATATTGTTTTGAGGTCGACAGCAGACAGAAGTTATGCAGTACGGGCTACGGCGGACGACATTTTATTTCCATTGACACGAGGAATGTCCTGGACATTTCCACGTTTTGCCTCCTTCTTTTTGTTGATTAGGGTACTTTGCAAACCGATCGAGTTGGTGATGCAGTAACCGAGCCTTAGCAAATAAATTACTTACTGACCCGTTTAATCACCATCGATCGATCTATTGATTGATTAATTGATCGATCGATCGATCGATCGATTGATTGATTGATTGATTGATTGATTGATTGATTGATTGATTGATTGATTGATTGATTGATTGATTGATTGATTGATTCATTTTGACTACCTCACTCACCATGACTGACAGGGGTTGGGAGTGGCCACCCTCGCCCCTTCCTTATACAACACTCCGCCGACGCTACAACCGGTCTCAGGTGGTGCCTCGCACTCGGCGTATGGTACGCAGCGGTGATCAGTCGCGTTGCGATGCACCTCTCCCGTGGGGCAGCGCGCCGGAGAGCAGCCCTCGAGGCACACCGGGGCAGCTTCGGGACAGTTCTCCTCGGTCGCCGGGTGCAAGCAGTTGGGCGGTTCACAGCCGCTCACGCAAGCCGAGTACTCGTCGCAGGTAGCGCACTGAACCGCTGTGGGCGAAAGACGGCAAGATGAAGCTTGTTTAGAATTCTTCTTGTCAAGCGTATCTTTTCCGATCTCCGGTTTGCTTTCTAACTATTCTTTTCGACTGTTTTATCCTCCCTTCTGTGCGGGTTACGTCTTCTGGTAAGTCTACAGTACTTTAAGGAAAGAATCAAACAGAATTGCCTAAGAAACCATCAACAAAAAGCATTAAAGAAAAAATCTGCTCTAGTCTAACGAGGCGACACATAGGTCACGGGACTATGAATTTCGTCCAACTCCTAGTTCAGTGATGTGCCGTTAGATACTTCTTTTTCCGACCTTTCTATATGTGCATCAGTTTTCTTATTCGTGACTGTTAGTACTAGCGATCATTAGCGATTGTTTGTTGCGCAAAAAATATGAAATCTTTCACAGATGCTCTTTGAGTGACATACAAAAAGATTATAAGAGGCACATTATAAATCGCACATTCTTGAAAAAACAGCCTTCCAGCGAAAAACTTCTTGTTTCTAAGAAAGAAGCAGGTATAGTTCGTCCTGAAATCACAATCTGCTTAGCACTCACACATTCAGTTCGAAGCATGTCAAATTGTAGACAACAAACAGCAGTAAAATATGCTGTTTATTAAAGGCAGAGGTATCTCCTCTTCTATACATTAAGGCAGCGTGTGTTGGAAACCGGTGCCTGTGCTGGAACTACCATAATAAACTGGAATAGGCATGACGTATATATTGACAGTACAGATAAAGCTGGGTTTCTCCCAGAAGAGGGAATTAAGTCTGGGGTGCAACCGATATAATGCCAAACAAACGGAGTCGAGGTTTTGTTTACAAGAGAGATGAAAACTTGCTTACTGCATGTTCATGCTATGCTTTCGAAAAGAATCCATTAAACTAACAACACGAGCCATCTTGGATGTTGTTCTCAACGCTGCGATGATATTGTTCACGTCGTGGATAGTTATGATGCATCCACCATTGAACTTATTTGTCCCATACGTGGAAGCACAATGCTCAATATATGGATATTATTTGAAGCAGTGACCATATAAGTGCCGAAAGCAACTGGTAAGGTTAAAATCAAAATAACAGCGATTGCTTACATTTTGAGAGTACGAAGACCAATAATGTTTGCTGATACGATGCCCACTAACTATAAAAAGTGACGCACAATAGAATATCCGGGCTGAAAACATCATGCATGTCTCTATTTTATTCAGTCTTCCAGAAAAATATACGCATTTACGAAACTGTGCCTTTCAATTTCTTCCACCCTTCTAAACGCTTCCGAGTCCTATGGGTACTATTTGGCTTATGAGAAAGGTTCTACCAGTCACTTCACTAACCACTCACTACGTTTACTTACTTACTAAGAATATTTCAAGGAGTGGAACTGTTGAAGAAACAAAATGTAACAGACAGATAACGAGACAATTGTTTAAATTAGCTTTTGGGTGTTTGGCATCCAATCGCCTCATTCCCAAATTAGGTTGTTCGACAACGGCAGGATTCGCAGTTACTATGGCAACTGTGCTAAACTGACGCACGATGGGATTTTCGGGCAGCTTAATGCGAGCACTTCTTATCTATGCTACGCATGGGCTACGTAGGGAAGTAGTAAAATTTCCCAGCTATACAAGTGTTCAGAGAACATAGACACGAAGTGAGAGAGCTTGGAGCTACAAATATCTTCGGAGTACACTACAAAACTCTTTGTTGTGGTCCAAACGACTGACACGCCACTCACGGAGCTTCCAAGGCTACAGTCATGTGAGAAAACGATCGAAGCACTTTGGAAACAGACATCGCTCTATTTGTTCGCGAGGTGAAACCTAATTGACACTGTGCCGAGTTAAAATGTTAGCGCTTCTGTCCCCGCCTTCGACGCGACTGCAATCTTTCGTTGGCGTCATTTGCATTGCCATTACATTGCGAATTCTTGCGATGACACTTAACGAAAAGATGCGTAGGAGTCATTTTGTTTCTGCTTTTTATATTCAAAGTAACTGTTTTAGACTTCGCGGATTTCAACAACTCTTTTTTCATATTAATGGACAGTAGCCCTTTGAATAAGCCTGAGAGAAGAATTGCATACAAAAAAAATAAATGCAGAAACATTACGAGGAAACTTCTTTTCTTGTTTGCGCCACCAACTTTGTATATTTAGAGAAAGGGAGTACCATAAATAAAAAATGAAAGCAAAATGTTTTCTAACCACATGTGCACATTTTAGAGAATGAACCACGACGCTAGCATTTGCTGGACAATACGAACAGGGGAAATTGTAAAAGCAGCTTTTTCATGACAGAGAGAAATTCAAAAAAGCTTCAATAAAAACTTTTGTAGGGCATGGCTGGAATAGAGAGTGCTGCGACGAAGCGTACGAAAGACACTTTTCCAAAAATACACGGGAATACGCCGACTCTACGAGTTTACGTGCCGAATTCTGAATGTTATTACGTGTTCTGATAAGATTTCTGTTTTAGTACGCTTGTTTTGCTGGGACAGAGCATCCCACGTTCTTCGGTGTCTAGTGGCAACGAGCAGGAAAGGAGAAAAACAGCGTTCCTGTTTACGTCAATCTTCTCGTTGTTCTCTACTTTGAATCAACTGCTGCAGCCGCTGCAGTTGCATATGCTTGGCGAGAAATTGAATGCCCTTCTTTATGCTAAATAAGAAAACTGATCTCGTAAGCATTTCTAACTTCTTGTACATTCCATACGCTTCCATTCTCGAAGCACTGAAATTTGACTACGGCCAACCTATAGAGGAATGCAAATGGTATACCTGCGAAGATAAGAAAGAAACCGACAGCAGCTAGAACAACACTGCAAACTGTATTCAGTGGTATTGCAGAGAAGCGTTGACCAAAATATATTTGTGTGCCTGGATAGAATATGCATAAAAAGCGTACCTAAAGGTACGTTGGTTGACACAATCGATTCCGCGAATCAGGGAGCCAAGGCTTTGTCTCTAAAGAGTCAAACGTGGGCAGATACATTGGAAAATTTGATAGAGATAAGCAGTCAGGGAACAAATAAAGGGCTCATAAATGGTTAATAGGCGGACAAGACGCACTGTATTGGATTGCATTGGATTTGGTTGGTACTGAGAATCTCGCTGATGATGTTGATGTCGATGGTACTAGGGGTGAAGCTTGTACCGGGGACGGTAGCGGGAAGCTCGAAGCCTCTACGAACAGAATGAAAGCGGCAGAGATGCGTGCTTCATTTAGCGGTGAGTGAAATGCACTCACGACACAGTTCTTGTGACCTCCAGAGCACGCGTACTCCTCTCTGTGCGCACTCGTGGGCGTAGGCGGACAGGGACGTGCAGAGACACTCGCAGTCGCCACCCGTGTCGCAGGAACAGGTGTCCGATACACACCTGCGGACGAGAATAACGCGATCACGGATAAAAAAAAAAAAAACCAGGAACGAATCATTTGCAAAACTGTAAGACTGATTTCTCGCTATGGCTGACGTCTACGTCATTGCGCAATAAAATATTGGCGCCGGTAAGGTTATTAGGAGAAGATGAGGGTACGATGTCAATATGACGAAATGCAGAGTGATAAAATTAGCTGTTCGCGTGAGCTCACTTGCATTCATAATGAATCAAACAATGCACACTGACTTAAGCCGACAAAGAGTGTTAAACCGCGAGGAACGTGCGCGTCTTAGAAGTAAAAAAAAAAAAATCTAGCGCTTTATAAGTAAGGCTATCTTCCATAACAAGCAGCTCGTTCATAAAACGGCCTTCATTCAAACTTTCATCTCCCTGGATGTTACATCCTACAGTCTCCAACAGATGTCCCCTGCATGTTATTCTCCTCTCGCAAGAGTTCGATTCATTGAATTCAGAAAGACATCGGTCAGCTTTCAAAGGCCTTCGTTCTCAAAACGTTTACGCTTTATCCCCCTGCTTCGAGAGAATGAAGAAAGAAGGACGTTAGAAAAGGATAAGAGGATAGGAATTTGAGAGTATATCAGTTCAGTTCAGTTCAGTCGTTCAGTCGTGTCCGACTCTTCGTGACCCTATTGACCATGTCACGCCACGCTTTCCGGTCTCTCACTATCTTCCTAACATCACATAACTTCATCTGCAGTGCCTCGAGGATGCCATCTAACCATCGCGTTCGCTGCCTACCCCTTCTCCGGCAACCCTCAACCTTTCCCAACATCAAATCTTTCTCCAGCGACTCCTCTCTTCTCATCAGATGACCAAAGTAGCTGAGCTTTAACTTTAGAATTTGACCCTCCAATGAGCAGTCAGGGTTTATGGTCGACAATATTGACTGATTTGATCTTCTGGCAGTCCAAGGAACTCTCAAGAGTCTTCGCCAGCACCACAATTCAAACGCGTCAATTCTTCGGCGGTCAGCCTTTTTCACAGTCCAACTCTCGCATCCATACATCACAACTGGAAAGACCATAGCACGAGTTATACGGATCTTGGTTGGCAGACTAATGTCTCTGCTCTTTACTAGGCGGTCAAGGCTAACCATTGCTCTCTTTCCCAGAAGCAGGCGTCTCCTAATTTCATGGCTGCAGTCTCCTTCCGAGGTAATCTTGGAGCCCAAGAAGAGAAAATCTGTCACTGCTTCCACTTCTTGTCCCTTGATGCTCCAGGACTTGATAGGGCAAGACGCCATGATCTTTGTCTTTTTAATGTTCAGTTTAAGCCCAAACTTCTCACTCTCTTCTTGTACGCGCATCAGAAGTCTCTTGAGTTCCGCTTCACTTTCTGCAATTAAAGTGGTATCATCCGCATATCTAAGGTTGTTGATACGTTTTCCAGCAATCTTCACTCCAGCTGAAGACTCGTCCAGACCGGCCTTCCTCATGATGCACTCTGCATATAGGTTAAATAGGCAGGGCGACAGTATGCAGCCTTGCCTCACTCCTTTCTCAATCGGAAACCAATCAGTAAGACCATGCCCAGTTCTGACTGTGGCCTCTTGCCCTTCATACAGGTTCCTGAGGAGACAGATGAGGTGAATTGGAACTCCCATCTCTTGGAGAGCTTGCCACAATCTGCTGTGATCTACGCAGTCAAACGCTTTCGCATAATCAATAAAGCAGAAGTAGATGGGTTTCTGGAACTCTCTTGCTTTTTCCATGATCCAGCGAAGGTTGGCAACTTGGTCTCTAGTTCCTCTGCCCTTGCGAAACCCAGCTTGCACGTCCGGAAGCTCCCGATCCACATACTGCTGCAGCCTACCTTGGAGGATTTTCAACATCACCTTGCTAGCATGCGAAATAAGCGCGATCGTGCGGTAGTTGGAACAATCCTTGGCACTGCCTTTCTTTGGAATGGGGATGTAAACTGACCTCCTCCAATCCTGTGGCCACTGCAGGGTTGTCCAAATCTTCTGACATAATGTATGCAGAATGTTAACAGCGTCATGGTTGAGGTTTTGAAGCAACTCAGCTCGAATGCTATCAATTCCGCTAGCTTTGTTCTTAGCAAGGCTGGCTAAGGCCCATTCAACTTCACTCTTCAGGATGCCCGGCTCAAGATCAGTTATCACAACCGTCTTATGTTGGGTTTGCACATTCGAGTCCTTCTTGTACAGTTCTTCTGTGTATTCCTGCCACCTCTTCTTTATCTCTGCGGCTTCAGTGAGGTCCTTGCCTCGTTTGTCCTTTATCACGCCCATCTTAGCACAGAAGTTTCCTTTGATATCTTTGATTGTCTTATACAGAGCTCTTGTGTTCCTTAATTGGCTGTTGTCCTCAACTGCTTGGCACTGTATGTTCAAGAAGGCATTCTTATCTCTCCTTGCTATTTTCTGAAAATCCGCATTGAGAACCTTGTATCTTTCTTTTTCCCCCATAACTTTTGCCATCCTCCTTTCCTCAGCTATTTGCAAAGCCTCTTCAGATAACCAGTTTGCTTTCTTGCATTTCTTTTGCTTTGGAACTACCTTAGTAGCAACTTCTTGTATTATATCACGAACATCAGACCACATCTCTTCGGGCTCTTTGTCTTCTAGATCTAATTCTTGAAATCGATTCCTCACTTCCACAGCATATTCTAATGGAACTTGATCCAGATTATACCTGAAAGGCCTTCTAGTTTCCTGCGTTTTCCTCAATCGAAGCTTAATCTTGGCAACAAGAAGCTGATGATCGGTGCCACAATCGGCCCCAGGCCTTGTTTTTACTGCTTGTATAGCGCTTCTCCATCTCTGCCGGCAAATAATATAATCGATCTGATTCCTGTACAGACCGTCCGGTGAAGTCCATGTGTACAGGCGCCTCTTGTGCTGTTGAAAATGAGTATATACTACCCTTTTTTTACTGAAATAGAACAGAAATCGTTGTCCTATGCCACTGGGTATGAAAAAGAAATAAGAGAAATACAGGTCGCAATAGCCGTGTCCAGTGAAGCTCGCACAAGTGACATGACGTTTACTGCTGCTGACGGTGGTACAGACCGTTTTCACAGTCTGCACCACCTTCCACTGCAGCCCTTCTCCTTCTCTCTATCTTTCACCTGTCAGTAGTCCTCAAAGTGATCGCCTAACGAACCTGTACTGGCGAGCTGTATGCATTAAGTGTTTATATGTAAATTTGCCTGGTTTACAATTGAATGACACACTTTTTTCTGCCAATTTTACCTTCGTACTTTCGAGAAATTGTTCTTTTCGTGTACTCTTAAATTGTATTTTGCGAGAATGTTAGCGGGAATTTTGTTTCTTTCTAATTTAGCACATTGTCAGCCACTTGTTGGAGTCTTTCGCAGGCCAGACATTAGTATATTTTCTTTACTCGAAAGAAATATTTAAACGCATTGTATCATTTTGTTTTCCGGTTAATTGTACGATAACGCATGAAATTGTATTTTACCATGTTTTATCTTATTCTTCTATACCATGTCGTATCGTATCATATCGTTTTGTATTGTAAAGTATTGTGTCTTGTCGTCTATCGTATAATATGGTAACGCGCCCTGTCATATTGTGTTGCGCTGTATTGGGTTGTTACCTGCACTAGACAGATTTAGATGCTGCGAATGCGACCTTAACTATTCCGTTGTGATAGTGGTAAAGATAACGTCTTCTAAGGCATGCTTCCTGACCTGTCGTAGTAGAGTTGTACGTCGACTTCACTGTGACATTCGCGGAAGGGGTGTTCCATGAGCGCTCCGCAGCGGGCGGCGGCCCACTCCCGCCGCTCGGGCCTAACCACGCATCCGTGCTGTGGTTCCTGTGCGGGTGCACAGTACGGGTGCAGGCGCCAGGCGTCCACGAATTCCTCGGCCTTTGGCAGCGCGGGACCGCCAGAAGGAGGAACCAACTCGTCCGTGCCATCGTTGTTGAAGTTTCCGCACAGACCGCTCAGCTACAGAGAAGAGCATGCAGGATTAATTACACAGGAAGGGGCCAGAACAGGGCGTAATATTTTAAAGGTACAAAAAATAAAAACAGCCATTCAGTCCACTGTAGGGCTCGGCCGCAGTCATAATGAAATGATACACATTCAAATGAATGAGAACAGGGCTCAATTTCTAAAAAAACTCGAAGTAAGTTAAGAGGTCCTTTTAGTTACTTTTGCAAGGTGGCTACCGCCATCATGTACAATTAGAAGAGAGAACAATAAATATTTAGACTTTAGTCTTTATTTATTTCGGGCATGCCATCATGGAGGAGGACGGGTAAAAAACCACACGACCGCGGCATTACGGTGCTCCCTCCCCAATAATCTACCAGAAATTGCCTTGAAGAGTACTTACAATATATTAATAATCACTGCTCATACAATTAATGAAATCACACAGCGCTTTGTCGTCACAAGGGATGCAATTATCTTCAGATACGTTTGGTGCTCACGCATACAAACAAATATAGCGAGGACCACTATAACTAAGTATTTAGGTTGCTATATTTTTACTGTATAAATGAAAACTGAACTTGGTTGTTCGACCTTGGCTGTTCGAAAAATTCTAACTGCTCAGCGTTCACATATTAGTGACGTATAGGAAGCGCGAAGAGCAGTGGTGACTTTTTAAACAAAAAAACAATTCTAAAACGGACATTTATACCTCCTGTGTTTATTCCATTCAAGCAATTCATCGCATTTTTAAAAGCAAAGAAAAGTGTGTATGTTTATAAACTGATAATTAATTGACACCCTATATCAATTCAGTTCAGTAGTGTCCGACTCTTCGTGATCCTATAGACCATATCACGCCACGCTTTCCGGTCTTTCACTATCTTCCTAACATAACATAACTTTATCTGCAGCGCCTCGAGGATGCCATCTAACCATCGAGTTTGCTGCCTACCCCTTCTCCGGTGACCCTCAACCTTTCCCAACATATCTTCCTCCAGCGACTCCTCTGGTCTCATCAGATGGCCAAGGTAGCTTAGTTTTAACTTCAGAATTTGACCCTCCAATGAGCTGTCAGGGTTTATAGTCGACATAATCGCCTGATTTGATCTTCTGGCAGTCCAAGAAACTCTCAACAGTCTCCGCCAGCACCACAATTCAAACGCGTCAATTCTTCGGCGGTCAGTCTTCTCCACAGTCCAGCTCTCGCATCCATATATATACCCTATATAAAGTACTCTAATTTCACTATAAATTTAATCCTGACATCTCTGGTATGGTCCAGGTCGTGTTATCCCTTGAACTGTGCTTAAAAA
Source organism: Amblyomma maculatum (assembly GCF_055883805.1). Classification (NCBI taxonomy): domain Eukaryota; kingdom Metazoa; phylum Arthropoda; class Arachnida; order Ixodida; family Ixodidae; genus Amblyomma; species Amblyomma maculatum. Next base: position 79,405,478 of record NC_139352.1, on the reverse strand, counting down.
GTACACTGTCAAAAGAGCACTTCGACGTTTGTCATCTAAACTATTTCTGCGATACAATTTTCTTGCAGGACTGTAGTGTTATGTGTGTTAAAACGTTTTCATAAGGCTGCGCACTTCGATCTGTGATTGATTCTGCATGTGTTTACCACATTTGAGTGCACTTTAGCTCAGGCCAGACCAGTGACGCTTCTATACAAGCCTCAGTAAGGACAGCCGCAAGCTAAAGAATTTGTTCCGGTGTTCTGGCTCACGAAGAAATCGTCGAACTGAACGAGGGACAGAGCCGCGAATCAAGCGTACACCATCCAGAATAGGTTCTGGGTGTTAAAACTTCAAATCGGGGAAACGCGAGGGCGTTATTGGTTTCTGCCCGCACCTTTCCAGCCCAGGTAGGTCCGGCGACCACGTAGACGCGTGTATGCTTGTCCCAGTAGACGCTTAGGCTGCCGCGGACGTAGACGGCAACAAACAGGCCGATAGTGCGCACGGTCAGTGCACTGCCTTCGGCGACAGGAGGCACCGGGTGACCCTCGGTCAACACCAGAGGCTCTTCCGAACCTGCACCGAAGGGGATAGAGAGTGTATCATGGTTCTTTTTCTCCTCATTTTCCGACGTGAAAGTCCGTATAATCGTGAAATATAGCTGTCGGAAAGTTGAGCTATAACACGCTAATACAGCGCGTATGATAACTGAGACAACAATTGGCAATGGCGAAAGCAGTTATGCAAGATCGCGCTGCAGATTTAAGCAATGTAGAATATACAAGACTCGACACGGCTTCAAACTGCTAAGCTTTCGCTATCACCTTCATAGTGTAGTTCCAGGCACATCATGCTCGACAGAAGCTGGAAAAGTGCCGACAGTTCTCATTTACATTCGTAGAATCATGTCATATATTCTCTCAGTTCCGCGGAAACCACCCTTTCGAGCTCATTTATCAAGTCACACTGAAACTCCGATCTGCAGGCAAGTCGGCGATAAAGATGTGTTGTTGAAAAGTCCCGGATAAGAAAACCTAAAGTTACCTTTAAAACATCCTGAATATTAAACGGCAGCATTAATTCATCTGGATTTTATAAGGCAATTGCGAACTTTAGTAATTATGTTTATGCACATAGACGTATTGGAAATTTATCACCTTTACATTCAGAAAGCAAGTCTTATTTCACTTGTTCAGTAATGCCAATGGTCTCAATAAATTGAACTTGTTATTCAGTTACGCAATGTAGGATCTTTGAAACGCGACAGGGTCAATTTAGCGTTATTTGACATTTTAATTACCTGGGATTATGCCCTGTTATTGCAGTAAGTGTAGTTTATGCTGCAAGAAAGGTGGGCGCAATAAGACACTCCAAGTACCTGTACGTAGACTCTTTCTAACAAGTAACTCCATCCTCACCGTTTTCACCTCAGCAACAGTTTTCGCAAAGATTTGCCTCGGATAAAAACGTATGCCACTACCACTTTACAACCAATGTCCGATCGTTATGTCTGCGCAGCCCCAATTAACTTAGCTCGTTCTTGTTCAGAGCTTTAGACCTGCTTGATTTATCAAGCGCCGGAAAAGCTGAACTAAACTTTCCGTGCTCAGTCAACACCACTCGAGCGTGCAGGAGTTCTCTCAGGGACCTTGGCCTTCCATCGCCATCTACCGTCCTACACTGGTCATGTTCGCTGCATATAGCAGTCCACTCCTCTAAAACTACCTCCGAACGCCATAAAAGTGTAACGCGCACTTAGTAGTCTAACCACACGACGTTGTTACAGAAAACGGCAGCAGCCCCGTCTCCCAATTGCAATAGACAACAGCGTACCTGCGATGACTGTGACTGTCTTGGCGCACGAAGACTTGCTACCGCAGGGCACGTTCTGCACGACCACGCTGACGCTCTCGTTTCCTGAGAGGCGGCCCTTGGCGAGCACGTAGTCGCAGGTTCCGCTGAAGTCGAACGCCAACCCGTCGAAGGTGCGGACGTGGGAGTCGCCCCAGAGGACGCATGTGCCGGCGCATTCGTACTGAGTGCATAGCCATCGGCCACGCTCACATTTGCTGCAAGAAGGCGACCAACCCGTCACTACTCAAAACAAAAGATTTGTCACGTAATAAAGTTGAAACAAAAATAGTCGCATGGAGAAGAGGCTCCAGTAAATAAAAATATACCCAGTCATACATCGTTATCTTAGTGACAATTAAAAATAGTCCCGCCTTTATCGCCGACTCGTTCGCGATGAAACTGCGCGTGGGAGCCTGCATAATGTGGTAGCTTTTGTGTCCTAGTAAGCCTAACAAAGGTACTTGTATATTTCTGTCGTTCATGATTCAAGCTCGGTTATTTGGTGTACGATACCGGAATACAAAGCTGAGGCCCCTTTTAGGAAATATAGTGAGGCAAGGCTTCTAAACAACCTTCTGTGACGACACAGCCACCTAAAGAATTTGTTCCGGTCTGCTGGCTCACGAAGAAGTCGGCGAACGGAACGAGGGACAGAGCCACAACTCCAGCTTAATGTTTTGTTACGTAAGGAAGTCATGATTCTGAAAAGTTCCCAGCTGTAAGAAGTAAAGGGGATATTATACATGACGAAAGGAATAATTTCACCTTTACGACAAAATTTTTCACCTTTTTTCACCTTAACGACATCATAATATTCATCCTACACACACAAAAAAAAAAAAATGTTTCTCAATGTATACATTACTGCTAAGCAAATCACGTTGTCTCCAGTAACAGAACATTCAGATTATGTGAGCTTGTTTTTCTATCGCAGCATCTAGTTGCAGTATGCTAGCTATCCATGGTCCTTTTTCATGCGTCGTTGTCCGGCAGGCAATAAGGCAGGCAGGCAAACACTACGCATGAATACCGGCGCAGACAAGCTGGTGCAAAAACTACTTCGCACTGACAGGCATACACATACATCCATCATATTGACATTCAAAAGTGGCAGCTGGCGTTTTTCATGCGCTCAGAAAAGTAGTCCCTGCATCGTCACCCGCAAGGAGTTCGCGCCAGAGTGTATGCTTACGCACCATTGATTGCATTCGATGTCAATCTTGTCACCGTCGGCGTAGCTGCGTAGTCCATGCTGACACGGACACGAGGTGGGGGGCACGCAGGATCCGGTCCTCTCGTCACGCACGAAGCCCGCGCGGCATCTGCGCGGAACAGAGGCGTGAATTGTGAGAAGTTGGAGAGGCATTCCAGTCACGTACACTGCTCCCAGCGTCCCTAGACGTGTTGATAGAGCCTGTTGCCACACCGACATGCGTTCAGAGCAGATTCGCTTGGACATTCTTTCTATGTACGCCGGCAGGCCTGTATTACAATTCGATGATTGCCGCCGCGGGTGGCAGTGTGTGAGGAGGCTAGCGTTCTGGCTATGTTTTGCAATGACTGCTATTCCGGATGCTTGTTTGCGCTTTGTATATCGAAAGAGAGCTAGCCACTCAAGTTGCTTTCCAATATGTCGCATGTAGCGGTTGCCAATGAGCGAAAGAATGATTTGTGATTCTGGAAACAATTATTACAGAACACTGCTACTACATTCGCGCTTCATTTAAACTGTACAAATTCGTTGGAGACTAGCAGCTCATGAGCAGAGTTTACAAAGCTACACATTTTTAAAACAAAACGTTGTATTACTCATTTGTTGACGTACCAATCAGCAACCATGAGCAAGCGGTTTGTTTTACTTTGGGCATAAATACATTTGTTATGTTGGTCTGTATGTCAGCAAAAGTTTTTTTTCTTTTTTTTGCTTTATACTCTTCAATATACTGTAAACTGCGGAGAGAAATATTTATTCAGAACATTGCGCTACAGCCTTCTTGTCAGAAGTATCTTAGAGACAGAGGTTGAACAATTACGATGCGAAATTTTTAAAATAAGTGATAATTTTAATGCTTGCAATACATATTGCGGGAAATCAGATGGTGAATACAGCAACCATCAGTAATGTGTAGAGCTCGACTAGTTAAATTAGATCCAGAATGGGAGTAGCAAAAGGAAAACAAAAGAATGGTCAATACTGCATGAGCGATTTTATCCGAATTTGACTTAATATGCATTGGCGCATGATAAGTATCTCAAGAGAGCATGCGATGAAATAAAGTTTGCAATAGTTCTTTCGGCGGAAGTAATGAACACGTGCTTAACATCTTGTACTCAGTTAACTAAGAAGGTTACTTCCGCTTTACACAGAAACAGCGCTAAACCATTCACAAGCAAATCATCGCTATCTGCTGTTCACAGCGACGATGACTGCAGAGACGAATGATTGGCGCAAGAAGCAAAAGTTGCCATGAATAAATTTGAATGCCGCGTTATCATTCAACGAAACACGGAACTTTGGTTGATGCTTGCAAGAAAATAGATCAGTCAGCAATGTTCGGTAGTGCACTCACTGACATCCGGCCTGACAAACGTCCACGGCGCAGCTTCCAGGTGCCGGTGGGCTGTGTAAGGTTGCGCATGTCGCCGGGCAGTTGGACTTGCACTCAGTGTACTCCTCGTTGGCTCCGCACTCGCCGACAGGAGGCACTAGGATTACCTCGTCGCCACTGGCCGGTCGGCACTGCCACTGGCCAGCCAAGCACTCGCTGCGCAGTGCGACGAGGCGCATTGATAGGAAGAGGTTAGACAATTACCTGACTTCGAATGAAACAGCCGCTCACCTAAGTGACAGTGCAGGACAGCAAGAATGTCACTACCGGTCAATAAATAGTCAATAAAATCCACAACACTTGGCATATTGTATGGTGCTCGCCTTGCAGCTTATATCTTACTAAATATGTTATTAAAGACAGAAATGTCCTTTCCCTGAGGTTTTACTAAATTCGGCCGAGTAAATCACGTTATCACAAAGTAGGTTCCCATGACTGCCAGTCATGGAAGATGTGGGTACATGACTCACGCCAAAGTAATTTACATTAATGACCTCAGTAACTAAATACTTTGGTTGTCAACGATGAAATTATATACCGAAACGGAACAACAGAGCAACGTATCTCGGTTGTATTCTTCCCATCTACCTGAAACAGACAGCTGACGGCCGAAATTCATATGAGCTTAAGAGAAGAGACCATTTTTCAGTGCGCTATTTTATGGTAGGGTTTGCTGCGCGTGGTTTTGTATGGATTCGTATCCGGTATGTTACGTTACGGTAGAGTATTGTATGGTATACAATGGTATATAATGAGATGGTATGGCGTAGTATGTAAAGTAAATAAAGAAATGGTACGTGAGGATTAATTTACTTCTGCAAATATTTTCACCTCTTGAAGTGCTAACGTAGTTTCATAGATTTGTGTTCTTAGTGTCCTGCCGGTGCCGTCAGCGTCCTGTCCACATGCCTCCGACCGCTGCATACTGATAGATAGCTATAGACATAGATGTAAAAATTTTATTCAGGAAGGGGTACTTTACGGACCTCTCTATCCTGGTCTCATCGTCGGCCGACCGCCAACTTGCATAACCTAGTTCGAACCAGAGGTCCTATCTCAGACCATGATGCAAGGTGTACTACCTGCCTTTAGCTCCGAATACGCCCCATCACACGTAGGATATAGCAGACAATTGTGTTTGTTTATTGTACATTATACGGAAATGGCAGTCGTACATGACGTAAGGATTATGTTTGATCCCTTCACGAATCATCTAGCATGTATCGGTCATCATATCCCTAGGATTATTGGCTGTACTTCCCCCTGGTGTCATCGTGTGGCCCCTGGAGACGATCACGTTTTGAAAGAAAAGGAGAATTCTCGCAGTCTCGGAAGTGCAACGGTGTTGAATGATGGCTTGTTTCTTCTGTATCATGACATATTTGTTTGGCGTTATTGCTGAGTATAGATCCCAGTACCTCTCGTAGCACACACTAATAATCGGATTAGACAAAGTCACCCCATTGTACTTGACGGTAGGAAGGAAAAGAAAATAAGGTATACCAGTGCTTGTCGTGTCTGCGCTGCTTAAATCCCGCCGGGTACTCGTGTCCTGCGAAGAGGCAGCCGCACTGACTCACAGGAACGCATCGGCCACGACGGTCCAGGCTGTAGCCGGGCTCGCAAGCGCAGCCTTCGACGCAGCGGCCACCACACGAAGTGTTGCGTCCGATGAGGGCGCAGCTCGAGTCGCACACGGGCGCGCAGCTCTGGTACGTCTGTCCGTGCTCGCAGTACACGCCTGCAGTAAACAAGCACGATCCGATGTAAATAGATAGCAGCGAAAGTGTGAGGAAAGAAAAAAAAATGATCGAAAGTCAATGTGATGTCCGAGCTGAGTCTTTTCTTATGAGGCATTTCGTGGCGTATTTTTTTCCGCTGTCGTCAAGAGTGCTCAATTTTATGTAATTCAAAAGAAAATATTTTAATGAAAATATAAAGAAGAGATATTGACTGAATACAAGCTTTAATTTGGCAGATTTAAATGTGCAACAAACTGTTCATTCTTTCACAGTGCCTGACCTTTGGCATTCAGTCACGTGGGTTCCGTACTCACCGCAGATGGGCACCTGTGGCCTCCAATCAATCACGTGACCCTTGACGGAACACGCATGCGCGTAGTGAGAGAACACCGGGCAGAGGCACTCTGCCGACTCCCCTCGGCAGCTACACGACGCCTGGATGCAGAGCTCGAAATACGAATCAGGATTCACCGAATGGTGGCAAGCTGCGCAAATAAAGACAAAAGTTTCGATGTATTTTATCCATGGGTGCAAATAGGTGAGGTATCAGCAAATTATGGTCATGTGTCGCTCTAAAGCGTCAAGCTTACAGCAGGCATTCCAAACAGGTATTGTTTTATAGAGGAAAGTTTATTTAAAACATTCTTAATGTGTGCGCAGTGGTGTTGTAGGAAGTGGGGACAACTGAAGCGGGAGCCGCTATATCCGCCTTGAGGGGAAAAAGTCAATTAATTGCACTGAACTGTTGTGAAGACACAACACCTGAGATGTTGTGACAACTGATTACGATATTCCGCCAATACTTTTAGATTTCACATGACACAGAGTGAACTTTGGGCAAAATGCACTTGACGGCGTGCCACAATTTCTCGATCGGCTTCCTTTGCCGTTGTTACGAATCCGACAATAGCTTATTAGGCAGAAGCTTGAGAAACACGCTTTAGAATATATGCAGCCGCGGCAAGCAGGCAGGTAATCGTTGCGAAGACTTAAAAAAGACTGGCGGCCACAAACTCCCACCGCACTGCTTTACAGCTGTCTTCCTAGTGAGTGAGTTTAGCTCATTTATTGCAAAAATCATTCCATAGACTAAATTACAATTTTTTACGTTAACACAGAACGTGACCAGCCGTAGAAACATTGCTGGTTAGCGAAATGTGGTTCAGCTTTTACATATGATTGTCTGTTAGTTTGAAAGCACACGAACGATCGTCCGGGCCGAGAAAGAATCATGCTTGTGCCTCGCTGGTTGCTACAGCAACTGTGATGCCCAGCGCTGTTGAGCGGCCAGGGACCGAAAACATGCACAGCGGATATTCCCGTTCTAGATCCCATTCCCGCCCCCCTCCAATCCTCCCATCGCGCCTGGCGTCCGTTTTCTCGTACGACATTATTAATCAAAGTGACGCAACATTTCCCTTCTTTCACTTCAAAATTGTCACGCAACTCTTCTGCGTGCAGCGTTCAGGTTGTGCCATACCATTTTGCTTTCACTTAGCCTTATCTGCTGGTCAATTTTGGTGGTAGTATGCAATAGGAATTCGAACCAACAACCTATCTGCCTTCAATTGCATGCCATGCAATTGAAGGCAGATAGGTTGTTGGTTCGAATTCCTATTGCATACTACCACATGCAATAAAGACGCCTAACACTTCCAACCTTTGTGCCAATATCACAGTTGTAAATCGACAAGCAAAACCATGCCAAACAATGCATTCCCACGGCTTCATCGACACGAGCGAAGTGAATCCCCGGCTATATTTTTTATTGTGCTCCGTCATCAGCCACAGCTAAGCTTAGAAGGAACAGAAAAGCACGCGGCATGTGTAACTCACCCGTGAATGCTCCCTGATAGAGCTGCCTGCACGTGTGTTTGGTTTCCGGCCACAAGAGGGAGTCGTGGTCGCACTGAGCGTTGACCAACTCGACGCTGTCACACTCGCCGTCCGCCCACTGCTTCACGAACGACTCCACCTGGTGATGTCCGAGGGACACGCAAAAGAAAGGAAATACAGGTTCAGATTGAGATTACGTTTAGAGGCATCAATCATCACTTTGCAATGAGGGTAGTCTCACTCGCAGGCTGCGTAACTTAAAGCTCCTATACTAACCTTCTTTCGACTTAGTAGCTGAGCTGTTTCCAACCATCATCATCATCATCAGCCTGATTATACCCACTGCAGGGCGAATGCCTCTCCCGTATTTCTCCACTTAACCCGGTTCTGTGCTAGCTGCATCCACTTGACCCCTGCGAACTTCTTAATCTCATCCGCCCACCTAACTTTCTGCCGCCCCCTGCTACGCTTTCCTTCCCTTGGAATCCAGCTTGTTACCCTCAGCGACCATCGGTTGTCCTCTCTTTGCACTACATGTCCTGCCCATGTCCATTTCTTCCTCATTTCCACTAGAATGTCGGTAATTTGAGTTATTTCTCTGACCCACTCTGCACACTTCCTATCTCTTAATGTTACCCCTACCATTTTTCGTTCCATAGCCATCTGGGTTGTCCTCAACTTAAGCAGAACTCTCTTGGTTAGCCTCCACGTTTCAGCCCCATAGGTGAGTACAGGGAAGATGTAACTGTTATATACGTTCCTCTTTAGCGATACTGGTAAGCTGCTAGTCATAATCTGCGAATGCTTGCCAAATGCGCTCCATCCCAATCTTATTCTTGTTATTTCATTTTCATGGTCCGCATCTGCGGTTACTACCTGTCCTAAGTAGACATATTCGCCCACTACTCCCAGTACTTCGCTACCTAATGTAAACTGCTGTTTCTTCCCGAGGCTGTTGAACATTACCTTAGTCTTCTGCATATTGATTTTCAAGCCTACCTTTCTAACCAACCAACCTTTCTAGCCTTCCAACCATCAAGCAGTAGAAAATTTCATTTTATTTCTTTCGTTTAATCCGCTTTCTCCGAACTGATAGACGGGCAACATGCCTTCAATGCTGCTTCAATTCCTTTTTGAAGTGCGGTACTACGCACAGCGATTTGGTTTGGCGATGAGCAGAAAGCGACAGGGCCAAAAAGCCCGTACATAGTTCGAGTTTGGACGGTGCGGCTGGCCGTTTAGCACATTGCTCGCTTGGCGGTTGCTTCGCTTTTTCGCTGCCGTTCTTTCAGTTCAGTTCAGTTCAGTCGTTCAGTCGTGTCCGACTCTTCGTGACGCTATGGACCATGTCACGCCACGCTTTCCGGTCTCTCACTATCTTCCTAACATCACATAACTTCATCTGCAGTGCCTCGAGGATGCAATCTAACCATCGCGTTCGCTGCCTACCCCTTCTCCGGCGACCCTCAACCTTTCCAACATCAAATCTTTCTCCAGCGACTCCTCTCTTCTCATCACATGAACAAAGTAACTGAGCTTTAACTTTAGCATTTGACGCTCCAATGAGCAGTCATGGTTTATGGTCGACAATATCGACTGATTAACGCAGGAGTCCAGAAGCTCGGTTCTAATGAAACTAAATGCTTTTGTCGTGACACTTTAATACTGAAATACACAGTTATTATAGAAATATGCTTTAATAGCGAATATTATTATTGCATATTATTAAGAGAAAACACTTAAATGTAACAAGACATTATATCCCACTGAGTAGGAAGATACAGTGTGTTTCGGTTTTACAGCATTCCATTCACTGTCAAAAGATGTGCCGAAGTGTAAAAATGACTGAAAGAACGCTATATGGCAGTTCACGATGGAAGGACCCGCCACTGTGACAAAGACTGCGGCGTTTATGAAAAGTGACACTGAAAAAGCGAATGAGGTCACCATAGCCTGAGTTGCTTTGGGACGTTACACCCCACAAACCACCGAATGAGGTCACCATTGCTGCTCGTTACATTGGTTAGTTATCGCGTTCACCTGGTAGTCAACATCTCCTCCGGGGCACAGGAAGTCGTCCTGCTTGTTATGGTTGAAGGTGCCGCAGAGGCCCATCGTCTTTGTGTAGAGGCCCTCGGTGGCTGTCATTACAAGGCGGCTCTTCCCATCTGTGAGTAGTGTCATACCCTCGGTTTCCACCTGAAACAGAGACACATATGTTTCATTATTTGTCATTCCCAGTTAAAGACTACAGACTCGAAATCTAAGCACCAACCTCAATGAAGAATGATGTTGGCTTTGTAATGGTCACTTTGGGAAGCACGGCTGGGAGCGATGTTAGCTCTCGGCCATTGATGAGCACCTGAAAAGAGAAAGACAATTCTTAGGTGATGTAAAAATGTCTCGGTAGCCCTGGAGGTCACTGACATCATTGTGCCTTCATTGTTAACCTTTGCTTCGCCGATTTAGGTTTCTTGTTTTCCTGAAGATGCAGCGTTAAGATGCATTCAACAACGGAATAAAGTTGAACGAAATAACGTTAAACGGAATTGAGCCCCGGTCTACACAGAAGGAAACAAGCCATAACTTCACTCGTTTCTTAATGTACGACAAAGCGGGAGCTAATAAGAGATATCGATTGCTGAGTAAAAACGAAGCCCTGTAATTGCAGACTTTCAAGGACACTTTTTCTTTAGCATGTGCAGCGATTCGCGATGCCCTAGTGATTCTGATGGGCTCTTATGATCTGGGAAGCACCTTCTTTGCTATCATGATTTGTAGCGCCTTTGCACAGAGAAGGCAACGAACTTCCTTGGGCTTGAAAAGAGCTGTTATTATCATACAAAGCTTTCTTCGACTCTGCAGTGACGCGAGCGGTTTCTTAGTGAACCTGCTTATTTGGAGAGAGAATCATATGCCGACTGAACGAATACATTTTATATCAAATAAATTAATTTTTACAACTAACGTTGCACACGTCTACAAAACGTTGTACCTTGAAAGGATCAACGGTTAACAACAGATCCTCTAATTAAGAGTTTAAAGCATCCCAGTGCTAAGAGACTCATGCCTAAAGTAAATACAAGGGAGGCACTAGGATTAACAGATAAAGCTATACAACAGTGTACGAAACAGCAGTGCTTTTTCCCTGATAAAAGCGCCACCCTCCACTTTCGGTTCAGCGCATAAAATCTCCGGGAATCATGGGGACATTATAAAGGAAGCAGCTTCGCACAGTCACAGCTCTTTCACTACCAGAATCCTTCACCTGAAGCTCCCGGTTGATGGAGACGAGGACTTTCTCGCCGATCTGTACGTGCACGTCTCCCAGGCAGACAGCGTCCGGAGGGAGACCAGCGCAGGCCCGCCTGTTCTGGATAACTCGGATTCCCTCCGCCTGGAGAAGAATAAACCCGCAGTGCCCGCGCGCCTGGAAGCGGCCACCATCGAAGGTGTTGTAGATGCTGCCCAGCAGCACCGAGCAGGTGGCGTCGCAGATGGCCTTGGTACACTGCCACCGACCGTCATCGCACACGCTGCGTCAGACACACAGCACACACGCTTATACAGCTGATGTCACTTGAAGGGACACTTAGGACAACGACGTCTCATTATCACCTTTGGTAATAAATAACTTCGTGGATGTACAGTTTGTACTCTTTGTAAATATTGAGCTTTAAGCTTTTGCACCTGCGACCCTTCCGCTAGTTTTATTCTGCTGCGTTGGCCGATAGTTACAAAGTTTTTTATGCGAATTAAGTTACTCGTGCAGATATGTGGGATCATCTCTGAAGGGTTGGTATGTGATGTTCACTGTTATCATCATCAACAGCCCGACTGTGCCTAATGCAAGGCACAGTCATCTCCCATATTCCTACAATTTACTAGGTTATGTGCCCACTTATATACTGTTAGTTAAAGCTGCTAACATCACCCCGAATTCTTTAGAATTTCAGCGCCGCTCCATGAGTCTCATCCTGAGCGACTCCATGTTATATGACGTCACGGATCGATTGTTATTGGGCAACATCTCTGGCAATTAAGTTCAAGCTCGTCGCTGAGTCCGCCTGTCGCCCACCCTCTTTCTCTATGTCTTCCGAACACGCACCATGTGTTGCAGTCCTGGTCGACTTGCTCTCCGGCCTGGTAGGTGCGCCCCCTGTAGGTGCAGCCACATTTTCCGGGTGCGACGCACCGTCCGTTGTCCCACAGCGTTCCGTCTGGGCAGTGACATCCTGATGCGCACTGGGTCACGGCGCACGTGGGCTCGCGGTCGGAGCACGTAGCACGGCAAGCGGGGCCGCACTCGCGGTACTCAGTTCCACTGTCGCAGGTGTGCGCTGTCGAAGCCCAACATAAGGCAAAGTAGAAGGAAGCCTGTCAATTTTCTCCCTCCAAGTATGGTCTGTGTTACTCTAGTTACCCGTCCATTGAGAGCGCGAGAAAGAGAGTGAGATGAATGAAATATTTTACTACATGGTAAGAAGCGCAGCGTCACAATAAAACATTTCACGTTTAGTACAAAGATTACGTCGTATTGCGTGCGTAATGTTTTTGCGCCAAATATGTTGGGTATTCTTATTCAGATTTATTGAATGTCGCTGCTTCAGCTCTTGAGGAAGAGAAGATAAACAAAAATGAAATGGAAATGAAATCATTTTACATGATGCAACAGCTGAGTACTCTTACTTTTAATATACCTTTCTTGGTCGAATATATGCTTGCTTTATTAAACGAATAAAGGAGAAAATGATACCATGGAAGAGCCCAGGGGGATGGCCCACGAACACTTAGTAATGTTCATCGATTACTACAGGTCGCCGTTCAGGCATTTCAACATTTGTGCACGGCATATTCCATATGTTTGTACTGAATATCGAAATACATAACAACGCGTGAAAAATATAACAAGACATTTATCAAAGAACAATTCCAAGGGAAACACGAAAAACAATAAAAGAGGGGCAATTGCGTATGCTCGAATGTTAGAATGCGCTCTTAGTAATTGCCTCAACTTACACTGCTGCCATCCAATGAGTACGGAAACATGCAGATTCTTTCAGAATGTGGTTAGAAGTATCCGTGAAACCATGTAGGCACTGTACATTCAAAGAGCTAAAAAAGTAAGCGGAAAGTGAGAAGAGGCAGATGGAAGGCTCTGGCTGTAGAAAGGTATATTGCAGTTTATGAAATAAACTTGTGAAATTTGTGTGCTAATGTGCCAGTAACTGAAAGCGAGGGATGTCAATATATTAACTACACTATGGCGTCTTACATGCTGTGATGTGATGAAAACAACCACGTGGTTTTTTTTATGTCTGCAAGCTGATTGATCACAAACGTCTCTGGAGATTTCAGGTTGTCAATGAGTTACAATGCGTTTTGTAAGATCACAGTAACTCTCAGCCTGCTTTTACGCTAACATAGCTTTGACTGGTGATCATGGCAACAGCCTTCTAGGTATGCTGTACTCTTGCTACTACAATAAATCGAAACCCAGGAAACGGTCGCCTCAAATCTGTCGCTACAAAAGCCGAATTGAAACCGAAACACCTTGAACAGATAAGTATTGCCTCTCTTATGAAGTTCCAAAGATATACAAATTTACTGTCAAAGCGAAAACATTACAAAACTGCCGCACCAGTCTTTTCCTTCGGCGAAACATTACGCTCTACTTTTCATAGATTCATTGTTAATTACAATTATCTGTTGCCTTTTAGGGAATGTATCTCACTGTGTTTGCAACGCGCAAAGGGCTATAAAACGTTTGAACGATCTGTTCAAAAGACATGACCTAGATATGAGTTAATCAGAGTTTGAGTACAGCAGATAGGTGAGTTTCGCTTTTCTTCCACAAAATATGACGTATACCTGTAATTTAGTGACTAATTATAGTAATAATTGAGGAGGCTTTTCTTTTTTTGCACTGGACTGTAAATTTCCATTATCGTCTCCCTGGGCATCATCTGTGCTCCTTCTTTCAGTTGAAATGTCTTTGAAATCATAAGAAAACAATAATGTAGGGTCTTTAAATTTCGCTCTGGTTTTGAGCCTAACTACAGTGTGGTATGAGTAAATCACGGAGTGCACTAGGAGAAAAAAATCCGGGTATCCGCTTTTCACTATCCTCGATATCTGAGACTGCATTTATAACGTGTAACATGAATAAGAACGAATGTTTGCAACTCACGGCAGACGGTGTCTCTTCTCCAGGTGTCAGCCATCTGAACGCCGAGACGCTGACACTCTCGGAAGTATTCGTCCAGCGTAGCGCACTCGCAGCCCGAGGGTGACCTCCTGTCACAGCAGTCCTCTTTGCACGCCTCGAAGAAACGCTTCGGGTTAAGCACCTAGAAACGAGCGGGGAGCAGTAATAAACACTTTCATGGCGTCCTAATCTTAAATCCAGAGCACTTTTACAACTTTCCTGCCGGTGTGTTAATTTTTTTTGCTCCTTTAAAAGCTGACTCCGCATGCAGATAATACTATGCCTCATCGTGTGAGTATTTTTCTCCACGTATAACACCAGCCCTAAACTCCGAGGAGAGCTAAATAATACAGTGTGTATATCTTTACTCACCGTATGACACTCTCGATAGATGTCGTTGAAGATGATGGAGCAGCGGTCGAAAGCTGTCAAGGAGACGTTCTTGTCGGCGCTAGACTGGATGGCGCAGGCATCCTTCTCAAGGCCGCTGTGAATGCAGTCTGCGAAGATAAATGGAGATGCCTCACTTACATTGTACTCCAACAGGCCGCATGCAGAGTCTACGCAAAGTGATCTACCGAACAATGTAGCTGTTTCATAGCAAAAGTCTAGACGTCCTGCTTCAACGCGATGTGATTTATCAATGCAGTGTTTCGCGTATAGTAAAATTCACTACAACAGTCAATGTATCCGCAAGTCTGCCCTCGTGTGCCTCATTATTTTTCACTATTAACCTTTTTCTACCATCAAGAACGCTCCACACCGGTTTTGTACGCCGCTCATGATTATTTTATTCGACCGAAGGGCAACCCTTGAAAGATTTTTCTACCCGTCAATAGATTAGACCTTTCACAAATACTTCCATAAAGCACGTTGTCATATTCCACAGCTCCTAGATCCAAAATAGCACAAAAATATTCTGTCGTCAAAGCACGATTTTGGTTTTGTTTCTGGCCGCGACCCTGCAGTAACGAATGAAAGTTTTGTACCAAGCAAATAAATATGAGGACGAACCACATAATTGTACTGAAAACCAACACAGATTACAGAAAAAATACACTACTGTCATACAAAACCATACTAACAAACAAGAAAACATCTGCCGCTATTTCAAAACTTCGATACAGTTGTATTTTTAACATAGTTCTGTTGCTTTTTTTCTCCCCCAAGAAGTGTGGACTTGATGTTGTCTGTAAGCTGTTTGCCGGCAAAGCTTACCTCCAACTAAGTGACTAGGTGTATCAGTGGTGAGGTTGCTGAGCAATATTAAGGCGAACTTGTTGGTACATGTGTCTCAGAGTAACAGAGTGCGACAATTTGCGATTCTAAAGACGCAAACGCAACATCAGTCAAACTAGCCTACTGGCGAATTGCTCGAAGTTTTGAGTCATAACAGCCGTGCCCGTCCTTGTATGTTTTTTGGTATTGTGCATGTGGTTTTTTCGTCGCTGTTACGACTCAGGATTATATAAATTATAAATTATTTATTTCAAAAATTACATATAAAAATGCAGATTACAGTGATTTATTTGCTCGCATCCTTTTGCAGCATTTTCAAGGTTTGAAGCTCGCTAAACAGTGAGCTAATCCTATTTGACGTTCGTTCTTTAGGCGGAGCTTAAAATATTATGTAGTACAAAAAAAAAAAGGAAGTCACATGACGAGCGCCAATGCATTACACGCGATTCAGCGCTAGTTGTTGACCATGGTAAGTACAATAACATTTGCCCATTACTTACATTTTCAATTTTCTTCACTACGTTTGAGGTTGCTGCATTGTGACTCGTAACTTCATTGTGTACGTTGCGCTCAGTTCACCTATTTACAAGGGTGTCATTACCGAAGCCCCCCCCCCCCCCCCCCCCCCCCCCCCCCCCCCCCCACTGTATGCTTAAAAATAACAGCATTGTGGGCAGGTTGTGCCAACGGTAACGCAAAGGCCGCATACTTCAGATACGTTGTAGGTGAAAATTAACACATGAAATACGCAGAGACCAGTGAGGCCATCACGAATAGTGCAGTGTTTAAAATAACATTTACAGCGCACTGGTCAGCTATGTGCACAGCACAAATATTAAGACGCTTTGAAGTACAAATCACGTGGTCTCACGAATACATTGTACACTCATGTTACCTCTTTCAACCACCCACGAGATTCCAAAGTCCCGCGAAGCTAGCGCAGTCCTTGCATCCAGAACCATCAAGTCGTTTGACGGCTCTCCATCATAGCGGCCACACAGGCCGCAGGCTGTCTCTCGAAGAGCGGGCGTCACCCGGATCTGAACCGACTCCTGCGACCGCCAAAATAAAGAGCGGAAATTACAAATTTGTGCAGACGTCCTGAATAACAAGGAAAACCGCCAGCTCTCTAAATTAAGCAGGGAAATGAAATCCCTTTTAAATGAGAAGCTGTTGTGTGTCCGTCTAAACGAATTCACAATGTAGATCGTCAACCACGGGTCGTTTGGTGAAGCTGGATTCGCAGTCAGTTAATCAACCAAACCCTGCCACCTCGTGAACAACGTTAGGCACGTGGACGTTCTTCGGCTGGAATCGTGTGGCAGCTAAAATTGCCTCGACCTCTGTCGGGCTTAAATCTGTGGCAGTCTATAAGCATTGGCGAAAGGTAGGCATTACAATATCGAACGATAATCATTGAGCGCTGCATAAGAAGGCGTCGATATTTTCTAATTGCTTTATGGTAGCTCTCATTGGGACACATGGTTCTTTGAGCGCTATTTAATTCTATGGAGATGAAATAAATGAAACCGTGTCCTTGTTTAGAAACTAAGTTGTCTGTTTTAGAGTGCTTGTGCGGGGTTTTTATCGGTGTACGTTGCTGAGTGACCATGGGAGGTCCCACCTGCGGTCTTGTACCATGGGACCTCTCATTTTATATTATTGTACCTTGTTTTTTGATGTAAAAATAAACTTTCAACTTCAACTTCAACACGCTTTACCAGCCCTTCCAGTGAAGTTCTCGCCTTTTTATTCTATCGTGTAATGACAGAAATATCATTATTTGTTGCTTCTAATGGGGATCATTTAGGTTTGTTCGCTCGAGAGCATCCGTCGTACTTGCATTATATGAAGACCTCTTATATATCCTGTCCGATCTCTAAGACCGGGATTCGTGAAATTTGTAGTCTGCATACTGCATATAATCAAACCAAAATTTACTTTAAATGTGTTGTAGAGCTAGAAGTCCTAAGCAAAACTTTAGCGAACAACAGGTCCAAGTCACGAACGAAACTTTCAGCACATTCTTCAGCGACAGTGTTTCCGGTATTTCTTCTTGGGCTTCTCCTTTGAACAACATAGAGTGCTTATTTATCCGGATATCGTCCTTTTCAGGAAAGAGACATTCCCTATTACCTTTTGGCACCCCAAACCTGTTCTGATTCCTTTAAGATCAGCTTTATGACTTACCCCAGCAGCGCCTGGCTGCACCGTGCGACTAATCAATGTTCAGATGACCAGGACTACTCTTTTCACTTTTCACGAAAACTTACCGACATACGTCAAAGAGCGTGCATCTACTTATTCGTGCATTATGGCATTTACCTAAGCAGGCTTTTACTATAGAAAGGCTGTAGGACGTTATTTCTTGACCATTATGTTATATTGAATATCATGATCCCTGCCATACTACTAAACAGATCTTCTTCAGCAACGTGGCGTCTTGGAACACAGCTAGATTTTCATGGCTAGAGAATAAACGAGAGTCATTTTGTAGCCGCTGAGCGCAGGATGGGGCGTGTACCTAATGATACCCAAGGTAGAATCGATTAGAAGTCTACGACAATTCATCCCCGCATTGTTTGCCCTTTCAATGGATGTCCCGATCAGAAGCAACAATAGGAGATGTGCGGTGACATTTTGTACATGGGAACGTTGTGTAATGCGAAGGCAAGATAGCCGGTGGTTAACGATGTAGATTCAAGGAAATGCAGCCAAGGCAAAGATGGCGGATGTTCACGTGAATGGATGAGAATATAGAACTGACGATGGTAATGTGACTTCACTTGGCAACGAACTGTGTTAATTGCTGGTCAAAGTGAAAATAATTTGACCTCCATAGAGCGTAAATGTGCAGATGATTATGATAATGACGCGCAGTGATGATAATAGCGCGCCACGCACCTCATCAATCCACACAGTGTACCCCTTCGGACTCTGGAGTACCAGGTACTTTCCAGCGTACTGGGCGCTCAGTCCTGGAATGGCATCCGTCAGTGGCTGGGGGTCCTGGGGAAGTGGCCTTCCAAGTGGCAGGCTGACGCGGTCGGTCGCGCCATTAGAACCGACTCCCGCGGAGCCCGTTTCGACCAGCTCCAGGGTGCGTGAGCAGTTGGCCGAGTCGGGGCAGCCCTCCGAGTGCCGTAGCTCCAGGGAGAAGCGCGCCGAAGAGGAGGACTCCGAGAGGGCGCAGTCCTTGAGCAGGATGTAGGTGCAGGCACCGGCGAAGCGGAACAGCGTGCCGTCGAAGCTCTTGAACTGGAACCGCCCCCAAGTGCTGCAAACGCCGGTCGACGGGGGCGAAAGCTCTGCGAAACCAATACGCAAGCCGCGTGGGCCGATGTTCTAACTCCTTGACCGGTTCATTCTGCTTGCGAAAAACGCCGCGCTTGCTCACTGACCAACTTGTTTTTTAGAAATAACGTTCTTTCTTTTTAGTTTCTTTTCAGGCATCGTGGTTTTGGTGGTTTGCTATTAGCCGCTGAACTGGTTTACAAATTTTATGCTAGAGCACTAACCCGGAGGCAACTAACCCGACCAAAATTTTGTCTTGCTTATGAGGCGCCTGTAATTGGTCAAAAACTGTTTAGCAAAGCGTGGCTAAGCACAGCAACTACGAAACAGCTCCATGCCAAAACATTGCCGAGGCAACGGCAAAGCCAGCACCATGGCGCTGCAGTCACGCAGCCAATCGATAAAGGAAGATATCTTATTAGTTAAGAATGTGTGTATTATTCTAGGCAACTGCACATAGGTACGCGACAAATACGCAAAGCTACTTTTGCACAGTATTAGAATTTCAGCCAAATATTGTGTTGTTTTTTTTTCTCCTATGTTTATAAGAGAGGAGACGTTTATGTTTTTGTTGAAGAAGTTCGCTCAGAACTGTCAACTAATTTTTCTGCAAATCAAAGGTCGATCAGTCATTGCCGCAGTTTCCAGAATAAGGATATTTAAATTTTTTTAGAACCCTGACTCACACATAAAACATTAACCTTCTAATTCAGTACGGCGCATACTTACCACGTTCGAATTCGGTCTCTGGTGTATGCTTTGCATGTTTGTATAAATACTGTTTACAGCCTGTGAAAGCTTTCAGTAATGACGAGCACTCAAGTTTTTGAAGGACGGATGAAAAATTGCATTCGTGAACATCAGCGTTGATCTTTAGAAATCAGGAGCTTCTTATGGTCCTGAAAAAGTTTTCGTATTAAGTTTAATATTTTAAAGTTGAAAATATATGAATTTAAGCATGAGCAGGGGGTTAAAAGTTTGCATGTAGCTCTCCAAGCATTTTTGTAGACAGAGAAATGATTCTTAGATCTGACATGGATTAATTTTTGTTCAACTTCGACAAAAATCAGAAATCTGCGTGGCGTTTATTTGAAACTGTATGCTAGTGCTCAGGCACCTGCTAATACATAATTTCTCATTTGATTTGTTTTATTGTAAGTTGGAACATTCGTCCTAATTTTTAAACGTTATTCAGGAAATAGAAAGTATATAAAGCGCGGCCACTTACCATTCTCTCCAGGAATCTGGAAAATGGAGAGGAAAAAAAAAAACCCTCGGTTAATAACAGCCAGGATTCATGCAACAAATTCTACTGAGCTTATTATATGCAATTCTATCACCATTCTCCGATTATGTCTACAATAGAGCCGCTATACCATTCACACACCATGCAACAAACCAAGATAGGCAGAGAAAGATAGACAAGGAGGAAACAAAGATGGTAACTGTAAGGCTGTCACGGTTTGTGCCTTTTACAGGGGAGAAGGAATGGGGAAATGAAAAAGGAAAAGAGACCCGCTGCGAGTAGCACTATCACATTTTGTCACACTATACAGTCCATCTATGGGTTACTGATGTAGGCAAGCTGTACGTATTCTGTGTATAGGCTTCACAACTAGCTGCGAAAGACCGAAACCGTAAATAGTGCATCGACATCCTCGACCGATCTTTAGCGTTTATCGCTTAGGATTCAATGCGAGGGCATTCATTTCAATGCGGTGATCAGGCAGCCATCCAGACATCCAGACAAAAAGGTCTGGATGTCTGAAGTGTACGTCTGTCAAGAGAAACGAAACCTTCAGAAACATCAGGCAGAAACATGAGGAATAACAGCAGAATCTTAATTCATTAACCGATAGCTGAATCTTGTCACCCCCCAGGACTTTTTAATTACAATTGACAGAGCTGTGAAAAAGCACAGCAAAGAAAGGTAAAGATGAAACTCCACAGGGCCACATACAGCCTGCTCCTGCTGTGAAATCAGTTTTCCAATTCAGAGTAGGCATCATGATAGCTCTGCCTGTGACGAGTGCACACACCTGCTGAGGCGGTAGGTCGGCTCCGTTGTGGACAAGCGAGCCGCTGGTGACGTTCTTCGGGGCCGTGACCTCGATGACGTGATCGCCGACGTCCACCGGCTGCTGCCCACCATGTTCGTCCACTTCCGTAATGGTCTGCTGTCCCTGGTGGTAATCGCCATGCGTCGCGTTCCGCTGAGAGGCACCCGAGTGGTCTGCGCGTCAAAGAAAAGAGGCACGGAAGAGAGAATGAATTTGTTAAACCTAGTGCGTGGGCATTTTGATTTAAACCAACAAAAAGCGACAAAAAGTGTAGAAACTAATTTTCTGTTGAAAAGAAAGGACAGCACTATTGACATGCGCGCTGTATTTAAATGGCTATTAAGTACTGTCTGATTACTAGCTTGGATGCGAATCTTGAGGCTTTGCCGTATACAAGCTCCTGCAATCAAACAGGCTATTACCTCACTCCCAAGCATCGCCTCCCAGGATACAGTTGTTCAGTCGTAGTACGGTTCTAGATAGTTGCTTGGTTAAGCAGGTTTCTCCCTTCAAGGTACGAACGCTGTAAACAATGCAGAAGTGCCCCGAATGTTGGGATCTGACCACAGCGACCGTTCATGGATGACTCCATCGCTGCAATCATGAATGAGACGACGTGGTCACCCACGCTATGGTTCAAGAATCCAGTGATAAGGTGCCCAACTTATCTCTAAATGAACTTTTTCAGCAGTTCTATCAGTTATTTCCCTTACAAATTTCAGTGAGACATCCTCTTTCTGCACAATAAGGCACTGATTTAAGTCCTTTTACAGCGCTCAACGAAAATTTGTTTATTAATTACTGACGAATCGAATACCCAGATTTCACAAAAGGGGGTGCGTGGCGCTATCTGAAAACTTTGATCAACGACTTCAATATTCTTTTAACCGATCCTTCAAACGAATAACAAAGCAAATGTTCATTTTATTAAACCAGTGATTTCGAACGCCGTTCAAATAACTTCCATGACGCGCGAATCAGGTGAGCTGCGGCTACTTCGTCGACTGCTTAGAAGCAGCGCCTGCGCTGCCACGATCGCTCTGCACGGAAAGGAAGATTCAGCACCGCCGGACGGTTCATTCAATTCTCAATATTCGCAGCATTTTCACATGTAACTTTTGAAACTGGACGACACAGCAAGGTTCCCAGATTCAGTAATATAGCTAGCGTTTTAGCCACTGTGCCATAGCATTTGGCTGTAAGAACTAAATATATAAAGGGAGAGCTTGTAGAAACAACAACAAAAAAAAAAAACAACGAATAGACCTTGTGCGCAAATGTCGTCCTGTTCTGTATTAATGTGCAAATAGGAATTTGTCGTTGCAATGAGAATAAACAAATATATGACACATATTTGTTGTGAACGACAAATACTTCCCGCGCTATATCCTGTTGCATATATACATGAAATCAATATTTGTGGCACGAGAAACCGGCGAGCACTATGTTTTACGGTCACTATACCCATACGTCAGCAATTCCGCAAAAAGGCGTTGCGATTTTGCGCCAGTTTGAGATTGTTGTTATTGTTGTCCTGACTGAAGAAAGAAGGAGCAGAATGTGCACGGGACTGCCAACTGGCTCCATCTGAGCCACCACCGCTGCCTCATGTGAACAGAGAAGCGTTTAAATAGATGCGAGAAGAGAGGCTGACAGGGGAGAACGCGCGTCGCAACTGCCGTCATCTTCCATCGATGCGGCGGCGAGTGCGATGACGGTATGCAAAAGAGACACCCTAGTGGCCAGGAGCCTCCGCGGCATCGGGTGCATCAGCTAAGTCCGGAGCAGCCGCCTACCTAATCTCTTCTGTTTGAGAATACCGCGTAGTTTAACCGACCATTTGCCGCACAAAATTCGCAGCAAATAATGATTGAAGATAAAACTTTGTTCAGGAACTGTCCGACTTCTCTCTGAACATCTGAACCGTGCTGTTCGAGAAAAAATGATGGCGTGGAAGAAATAAGGAGGGAATTGTTGAACCTGCAGGTTTTTACCGCGCACTGATGTAAAGCTCGTGTGCGCGTTTTGAATTTCGCCTCCATCGAAACACGGCCACCGTTTCAACGAGGGATACAAATAAAAATACATTTTCGATCATTTCAACTCAGCACGTTTTCAACTCGTCGCTTCTTCTCAAGTTGAAATTATTTTTTAAAGATCTAGTCAATACTATATAAACATTTTTGAGCGGAAAAGCCTAATCCCGGCCGCTTGAACTACTGCAAGTCCGTACAAAGAGCTACCTGTTCCACGTGCTTTATTCTTACCTTACTTTCACACAATCAACGAACAAAACGTTATGGGGGTGCACAGGTGGCATTTTTGTCACAGACTAGTTTCCGAAAGCTAAAAGTTGGAAAAGTAACGGTGGGAGACTTAGGCGCTGGCGCTATATGAGAACTCGCGGACCCTGATTCGCGAAGCCTGAAGAGGCGCGGGCGAAATCGCCTTAGCTACTTACCGTGCAATCCTTTATAAGCTGATTATGTCACAAGGTTGTCAACCTGTAAAATCGTATCTTGAAGGATGGCTGTGAGCAAAATTGGTGCGCGGTAAGCTTCCATATTTTTATCCTTCTGAACTACAGAAGCCTCTCGAATAAGGAGACGCTGTTTTGTAATGCAGTTTAAAAATTTTATAAACGTTATATTAGCTAGAGGAAGATATGAGGAGCGACAAACTTTATGAGAATCTTGGCGGATGTGTACACGGGAATATGAAGATGTAAAGCATGTAATAATGAAAGAAAACTAGAAACAGGTTTTGTTCAGATTAGCTAAACTTACCTGAACATTCATTTCGAGGAGTTCTTACACAACGTTTACTTATCAAAAGGAAGAAAAACTCTGATTTTTATATAAAAAAAAAACGCTCCAAGGCCCAAATATTCCTCACTTGAGAAGCTCAGCCACAGATGTAGAACCTTCTTATAACTCTTCAACTGCTTCAGGTGGTTGCTAGTTTCCAACTAGTCAAAGCTTCCTCTATGTATCATTCTACATTGTCGGTGGCGAGTAAGACTCAATGGAAACACATCATGACGTATGAAGTAAGTGCGCTGAAATAAATACCGTTTTTGTTTTATTACAGGGCAGAAAATGGTAGTTTCGTGGCCTTTGAAGTGTAACCGCTGAGGGCAGCATTTCGTCCACTAGACAGATACCTTCTCAAAAACAATAGAATACTTGGGCCGTACCGTGATTATGGGGTGCATTGGCGAGCTTTCTGTTTTTGATTAACTGACAAAGATAATATAGAGTTGATTGAATGAATTGTTCATCAACAAATTAAAGAAGTAATAATTAATCAATAACTTATTGAAAGCCTGAAACAGGAATGTCTCCTTTGATATCCAACTGTCCTCTGTGCTAGGCTCCGCCTTATTATACCACCATTGGTTCAAGGGTTTTCTCTACATCTTCATCGAAACGCACTCGCAGCGGTTAGCTTCGAAAATCGATTGGAGCTGATCAGTGGAGCGCGAAGATCACCGTAGCGGACTGTTATTGACTATGTGTACTGTGCTGGGAGTACAATCCATTCTTTTGTAAAGATTTGTGGTATTCAAAATACCAGCATTGAAAATAAATGATTTCCCATAGAACGCAGATAATGTAGCGCACGCTAATATTTTGTTAAAGAAAGGAATAACATAGCAATTCACCGTATTAATTTAGCCACGGCAGCCAAGTGATCACTGGAAGTATCTTAAAATAACTCTAAGCGTATTAACTTTCTTTCTCCATCGCTGTCATGTGTTGTCCTGTATTAATTTTTCAAAAATCTTCCAAACCACTCTTTCAATTTAACAGATTAAGGAGCGCATTTTATGGCTGTTCTTCAATGACTGCCAGCAAGTACACGATGTTTAAATGGCTTCTCCAACAAGAGTCACACAATCACCCATGCTTTCTGCTTAGACACTCTGTTTTCTAAGCAGAGGGCTGGAAAATATCTTCTTCCTTGTTTGTTTTTCGAAAAAAAAAAAAAAGAAAATGATGCTTTCTTTTCTTCGTTTTTGAAAAAAAACTCACTAACTTAGTATATAAGCTGTTTACGTGTTACACCGCTAGAAGAAGGATCGCTTATAATTTTGAGTTTCTTTTTTGTGCAGCTGAGTGATTGTCCCATAGAAAAGTTAATCTCTTTAAGAGTTTCGATAGTGTACAAAAAGTTATAATACGCTGGAATGAATGGCGTTACTAAGTTACACGTCTCTAGTCATTTTGTTGTGTGTCTGCTATCATCTTAGCGTAGGTGATGCATGAAGGAAAGTAATCTCAGTTCAGCCGTTTTCAATCCCTCGAAATAGCATCTTGTGCAGTGTGAAGAGGACATTCTAAATTAATTTTCTCTCATTCTTTCCTTGTGCCACACCGCAACTTCCGCGCGAAAATTGATCGCGTTCAGGGTATGAACAGATTCAATGTATCGATATTTATAGACCTTGATATCATATTGCCGTCCTTAACGTATTTTGAATTTAGAAGCGTAATAATATATCGCGAAATGAAGGATCGCCCAAATAGAAAATAGACAAATACGCATTTATTAAATTGTATTCTTCTGGAATGTGATTCTTAACCCTAAACGTCAAAAATAATTCTTCCAGGTAAAGACTTTAATCACCAAAGCCGCCTTAACTCTTCCTCCATCATACAATACACAAAATACGGCGTTACCTGCTGTGTTTTAAACGTGAACGGAGTGATTCGAAAAAGATTCGCAAGTATTAACGTTGTGAAACTAAGGAGTACGTGCTAGGAATTTCACGCACAGATGGCTGTTGATGTAGGCGACAAAGTGCAACACAGAGAGCGAGTGTGTCACAAGATGCGTTACTGAATAAAATGCCAATGAAAATGCGCGCTTTCTGATAATGAATAAGATTCGATTCAGCGATCGAATTGGTGATCGTCTTAATCAGTTTGTATATCCTTGCTTGCCTGCACTGCATGGAAACCTACATTTTACAGTGAAGGAGTTTTGAGTTTCTAAGTTGGTGCCAAGAGTGGTATGGGCATCGTTGGAGCAGCACATCACGACAACATATAATGGTAATGGTACTGGTGAAGGCGCAGATAGTGACAGGGGTGACAGTGACAGCAGCTGTCTAAACACTCACCACTCGGATTTTAGTGCTATAGCATTATAAGCCTCATCGAGGAACGAGCTCGCTGTTAGTCGTAAGATTATTTCATTGAGTGGAGGAAATTGACGTCACGAGGACTGGTAATCTAAACTGGATAGAGGGAACGGACGTCATCAGATTAGAAGTGACATAACCAGAGAGGGGATAATTGCGCGTTTCGATGTACCTTTGATACATTTGTACTGACAATTCATAATACGTTCGGGGAAGCTGATAACCACGAGCTATAACTACGCGAATATCCGAAATACATTTGTTTTGTTCGCAAAAAAGACGTCCGTGGGTTCGCAGACACAACCATGAAAGAATAACGCAAACTTCGGTACAAAGCCACGAGAGCTAGTAATACTGACGGGATGCCAGTGCATGATGTCAGTACATGATGCTTTTAGGTGTCACAATGCAGTTTTGTACAAACCGTCCATTTATTCGCAAATAGACACGCTGGTCAAGAGCAATAAGAAGAAGCATTTCCTTGTGTTTTCATTTATTATTTTCCTTTTTTGAGTTTTAGCCGTCTTTTATTATCTGCTGCATCTTTACAATCTTCATTTATTTGGATAGGACGTCTACTAAGCCCTCCCTTTCATGGCTGGTTGAAATGAATGAACTCGCTTTCCTAACGACAAGTGATTAGCTTACCGGGAATGCAGGGCGGTACAGACGGCGGGTTCCAGACTCCCTCGATACTGCAGCGATATATTCGAGCCGCTCCTGGCTCCTGGAAGACGAAGCCAGCTGGACAGGACACCTCGCACCGGGTCTCCAGGTGCGTGTGGTTGCACTGCCACGACGATCCTCCGGCCCCCAGCATGTGGGTGTCGCAGAGACTTATGGCTGCGGGTGCAAAGAACAGTGGTATGCGCCGGCTAGGATCACCATTATTTCATATAGACTTGAGCGCCATTAGAACTAGTATTTTTATCAAGCTATGCAGTGTCACGTGTGAACCTGATTGTCACCTTTCAATCATTTTTTATGAGTGCACTTTTTAATTTTTTTTTCAAAGACAATTCTGTCATGAGCACTTAGATTTTCCATTCCGACATCCGTGCGATTTTTCAGTTCTATGTATACGTATGCATTTCTACTATTTCAGGTCATGTGTAGTATATTTATATTTGTTATGATTAATTGGGAGTGGTTCGCATATAGCTCGTAGTGAAGTTGAATGTAATGAGTTTTCGCTGCTGATGGGTGGATGGAGCGCAGTCACGCTGCAGCAACACACCTTTTCCCGGGCTACATTTTCAGCTTTGTAAAATTGCGAAATGACGCTAATTTGATTGATTGACTGATTATTGATTTATATGGCACAGTAAATTATCAAATTAAAGTATATCTTTCAAACTAGATGTGAAAATATCAGCAGGTTTCTTCAATCTCGCACTGTGCGTATCTGTGACGCGTCGGCAACACTGCCTTCTCTATAATGTTATACTTCAAGAATTCCTAGAGAGAATTTACCTTCAAAGGCAATGACAAGAGTGAGCATTATTTTTGTTTAGCCCATGGCACACAAGAGAAGGTTACGTCTCTTGGGCTACTTCTGTGGTTACCTTTTCCTGTCCCTTGATATCACTGCCACCACCATCTCAAAAAGTGCGTTTCGAGCTCTTTTCGAGCTCCTGTTTAGCACGTTTTTAGGATAGCCGAATTAAATGCGTCTGTTTACAATCCGGTTTGTTTTCTCCAGAGTTGAACGTGACTACAGCCCCGCAGGCTTCGTATCATTTGTTTTTCTACCAGGCGAGTCGGGAAGCTATTTTGCCCTACAAACTGGGGTACACCACAGCAGAATGGTAATATCAAAATATTTGCAAGTCCTACCCGTTTATGTTATTTAATTTAGCACAGACATGCATTTTGGTTCAAGGCAGCAACTGATATGCATAACTATTTTATGTCACGTCGTTTAGGATTAACATTTTTCTATTTTACGTTTGCAAATACGGTTTCAGATCTGCGTTCTCGACGGTTACAATCAGGGGCCAGCAGCTGCCAGTAAAGAATAATAACAATTTACCCGATTCCCTACTTTGCATGCACGGCCGCCCTTGCAAGAAAATTGTAAGAAAACTATTGGAAGTTTCACCTGGATTGGTTGTGAGGCTTTCCCCTTTATAACGAGTGGACAATGAAAAGTCCTAGCCAAGTCCTGACTTTCGGAGTCTGTCCTAACGTGACATCAACGCCCCCAACACTACCCTGTTAGCCGCATCGCCTCCTTGCGGTTGCCCGAAAGCGAAGCCTAGCGCCTCCAACAAGGTAACGTCTAGGATGGCATGGTAAAAGCACCTAACAAGTCATTATAAAATTATGTTCAATCTTCTCCGTATTCCGTTCACCTGCCGCACTCACAGCATCCGCTTTCTCCTTGCTAGTACTTCAAAGACCATCATACTCACGGTATTGGCAATGGTCTCCCCTGTACTGGTTCGAGCAGACGCAGTGGTTGTTGCCGTAGCACCGACCTCCATGGAGGCAGGCTGGTTGGCACACGCCTGTAAAAAGTGCGGAGAAACCATGATGACCTTTTTATTTTTTTATTTCGGTTCTCTCGCTATTGGGAGGTCAACTTTCTAATATTATGAGGTAAATCAACAAAATGTGGTATAATGTTGTTTTCTGCTGAGCTTAGCATTATATAACAAATGTCTGGAAGAGAAGCAAGCTCAGTAGGCTCGCGTATTCCGTGGCTCTGCGGTTACTCCAGCGTCCTGTATGTTGCACTGTAGCCATGAAAAGGGGAGAGTGTCTCTAATTTATGTTTTGTAAAGGTTATCAACGCCCCGACTGAAAACAATTGATTCGCGACGACCAATATACAACGTTGATATATCTTGTTTCTATAAAACTACATCAAGCTAAATACTTCTTAAATGTTCTTCCATTGATTGATTAGATATAATTTTGTTCTTTCACTCAAAATTTTTTTCATCCACACAAATTTGGTAACGGACAGACTTATTAGCAGGTATAGCAGCTTACTTGCGATAGTGACGAAGGAAATATCACCTCATTTCCCGCAAGCCGCAAAGGTTTTGGGGGCAAATACGTTGAAATACTGACGGTTCCCTTTAATCATGGAGCTGCCTGTACATTCTACCACTGCCCACTGGATGAAAACGGCTGCGTACCTTCGCAGTCCGGAAAACGCGCTAGTGGCCTCCACTGGCGGGTATTGAGGTTACAGTGCAAAGTTAAGTGACGCTTTCCATCCGGAAACTGGAAGCCAGTCATGCAGTTTGCTGTGCAGCTCCTGCGGGTAAGAGAAAGAAGATTTTTTAGGCGGATTTCAAAAATCAGTTAAATAAATTGGATTCCCTTTTAGGTACGGTTGAACTGAACTCTTGGCACAAACTAGTATGGGCCATTTAAAGCGGAGTAGCCACGCTGAGTGAGTCATGTCATTGAATTAAATATTTAATTTCGGTTGCTAGATCCGAAGGTCATCACTGCCTCAGCCATTAATGGCACACCTACGATTGTTTGCATGTCTCACTAAAGGAGCGCATTGCGCTGCATATTAACCTACTGCTCAGGCTGCTTTTAAATGCAGTCTAAATAAGTTGCAACTAGTGCAATAGAGCAACGTCAATAAAGAAACTATTGTTTTACATTCCAGGAGCAGTTCTCTAGAAGATAAAATCCTCACATCCAATGGAAAAGGATAGCTATAGTTCTTGATGCGAAATACGCAACCAACATTACGATGCGCATATGTTGCATTAGGTCGTATCATTCTTTCCACCGAGTGGGACTTTTATTTGTGATGAGGACGGCTGTTCTTGGGTGCAAGATAATGCTGGTGTGCCCTGCTTAGAAAGCAAGGAGGCCGTGCTCTTCTTCTATGTATACCTTAACAGCAAGCATTTATATGAAAGTAAAGAATAAAAGATAAATTGGTTTATAGGAAAATAGGGTGGCAGCAGATGTCACACTTTCTTCATGGGCACCTGATATAGGCGTCACGGAAGCGACGCGGTACCGACAGGAACGTGAATGATTATTTCATGCATGGTGGCGCCGTCACGTAGATGCTCACAGGCTTGGCGGTCTTGGGACTTCTGAATATCCATTCACGAAAGCTTAATTCTTGGTAACCATGTACGCCAAATTATGAAGCTGGGATAGTTCGTTAGTTTAGCATAAATTAAAATCCCGCGCAGAGCAGAACAAAGAGAAGAGAGCGCTCTTGCTGAGTGGCTTCCCCCTGTCATGTTGTGTACGTGATTTTCAGTTATGCTACACCATGTTTACATCTGAGCGCGTCAGCTGGGTAATGCGGCACAGAAAATATTTATTCGCAGTTTATATGCACATTTAAAATCAATTCTATGGCTCTTCCTCAACGTTATGTGTTCGCTCAGAAAGTAATGCAGATATTAGTGAAAAAAAAAACTAAGATTTTAAAACTTTTCTGCCTAATTATGAACTAGTATCGCTCCCACAAACCACGACTCAGTAATCACATTTTTTTTTTATTGACGGTGGGATACCCAAGTATCTCGAGATTGCGTGGACAAATTTTTAAACACTGCAGTTTACGTTCAAAACATGCCTTGATGGATATCCATTTCTACTCCGTTTCTATTTTTATCCACTTCTATATACCCACAGTTTTCCTTAAAAGTTACGTCTGTACTTACTGTGCGGTAATCGATAAATATAGACGAACTTCAGTTTGCTCATATCGTCCCTTTATAAGAGAATTCTGCAGGTACCTAAAACGTTTGGAGCACAAGAAGCAAATGGCAATATAAAGGTTTCTAATGGCCCCACGCTTATTCTCCTTTGCTTCTTCCGTCTGTCTTTGATGTTGATAACGCGTTTCAAAGATCCATAATCTGTCCTTCCAAAAGCAACCAGAGCCCCACGTTTATTCTCCTTTGCTTCTTCCGTCTGTCTTTGACGTTGAAAACGCGTTTCAAAGATCCATAAGCTGTCCTTCCAAAAGCAACCAGAGCACCAACCACTGTTGCTATTTCCGTAGCGATAAAACCACGGAAGAGCAGAAAAATGTTTCCACTATAAAATAACCGGCTTCCGTCAGCTGGATTTCCTCCGTATTGCCATGCCTTTCCCGCAGATATGGCGTATCCGCACGTCGGAAACCGAGTCGATGTGAACGTTCTTTCACACACACTCACGCCTACGTACGCTACCGGTTTCGCTTTTGCCACGACTGCACTCGGCGCCCGCTTCTGTCAAGCACGGCTAGACATATTTCATACCCGCGTTAGCTCACTGTCTTTGATTTCAAGATGAGAAAAAAAAAAACGTTTTTTGTTGTTGCAAGCTCAATTGAGGCTCACAAAGGCGCATTTTGTTTTTTTTTTTTCCATAGTCGGCAACCACTCACTTATACTTTTTCATCCTGGATCTTCCCTAACTTACTTCTATTTTCCGATTTTGTAAAACGTTCTATTGACTACCTCGCGGCTCGATTTGCTAAAAAAAATGTGTGCCTAGAATGAACCAATGGTTTCACTCTGCACAGCCCAGGCGAGTATGATCGTTGCATTAGGGGCTTTAGCTACCGAAGGCTTTTGCCATACGTGAATGCTAACTTACATGACAGGTGGCATCTCTTCGTTTCCCGTTGACTGCTTCGCTCCTTAGAACTTCGTATTCACTCTCCACCTTGGAGTTCTTGTCTTTTTTTTTTTTTTTGCCTATCGGAGGAATGTAACGTACTGCGATGTTGCCAGAATCCGGGACCCCCCCTCCTGCATCCTGACCCATTCCATTGAACTGAGTTGAGTTGTTGTATGCTACAGGTGGGATTAACTAAACTCAACTTCCATCCCAATCCGGCCCCCTGGCCACCTATGCGGAAAGACAACAACACTTGCGACTATCTGGAAGAAAATGTCCGCCCCCTGCGAAGGGCTCGACTGAAGTAGAAAAGGTTCGTCTACGAAGCCTACAAAACAGTGCGTATACAACAGCTCGTACGACTTCATCACATCATGTTGGGTCCTTCAACCCGAAATGCATGTAATAAGCGCAGATGGCTGACCTGCACCGTACGATGTGGATCTGTCGAGCCAACTGAAAGTCTCACAATGACTGCGCCAGCTATAGTGAGGTGTGCGGATGTCCTGTGCACATTGCTCCTTGGAGACAAACGAGCCCTCGTGGGCTGAGCCTGGACAAACGTGGCAGCCACGTTCATACCGGACTAGAGACTTCATCCAACAATCACCCCATGATTTGAAAAAAAAATCGTTTCTTTTTTCCTCCAAAACTGTTTTTGATAAGTACGCAAATTCTGAACAGGAGTTTCGTTTACTAATATTAGTCAAGAGCTCTGGTACCAAAGTCAAAGTTTGTGACAGGTGTACACTTGTTGATGATGTGGCTGAACCTGTTTACACGCGTTGCTTTGATTGCCCATTGCACCACCCCTAAAGAAGCATATATATATATATCAATTTACGACTTGCTGTGCCTCGTAAAAAGATACCTTTTACAAGATATTGTAAGCGCTACCAGGCAAGAATTGATAAACGAACTTTAACGACGTCTGTAGACCGGCATGCCCCAATTATAGCAAAATTATTGCTTTAATCCGAGAGACAGAAATCGAGGTCACTTTTCAAACAATGAATTTTGTACTTCCTCCATAATAATAAAAAAAGAAGAAAGAAATGTCTACTCACATGCTGCCTGGCTTCATCTGGCATTTCGTGGACGCCGCATTTGGATTGGGTGGCTTGTCACACCATGCGCTAGCTACAGAAAATGAACATAGCGAGAACATGTTAGAATAGAAGAAATGCTCAAATTGTAGTAAACAACATTTGCAATGCAAACTGGTGAGGGACCGATAATATTATTTGAAAATTAACACTACTAGCCAATCCTCTAAAATTGAAATGTTGGTTGTCATTGTGTAGCACCTCTACTATTGCGATTGGTCAAGGGAAAGCGAAGGCAGACAAAACCTGCCCTAGCCATCTGTTTGTCCCTTATCTCATGGCCTCCGCGTGAAGAAAGGCCAAGAAAAAAAAAAAGAAAGAAGAATGTTCAGAAGACGCGAACAAAGTCAACAGAGATGAAGGGGCTGATTAGATTTTAAATCAACATTTCCATAAGATGACCTGCTTTTGGTCAAAATATACTCGTGTTGAAGCTTTGGCTAAAAAAGCTGTGGTTTTCCCTCAATCCTTGTTGATTTTAATCTTGCCTCTTTTTGACTTCGTTTGATAAGTTGGTCAAGATGCTGAGCGATTGAAATGTGCAACTTTTGAAGGCCACCGCACACAGAGGAGGAGTTTGGGCCAAATGAAACTATAGAACGGCGAGACCAAACGAACCTCGGTCAACGAGATATGGTGGGCAAGAGATCACAGTTAAGGATCTCAAATTTTATATCTATAGCCACACCTTTGACGGTCGTTATTGAAAACAGCTGAAATCAAGTATATTTTGCAGAGAATCGCGGCTATATTTATCACAGAAAATTTGCACTTGGTTTTGCGAGAACAGCCATTCAAACAAGTTTCGTCGTTACAGCTGGTGGCTAATAATAGCAGTTCAGCTGATATGACAACAGTTTTCGATGGTCCTAATATAAGTTGATTCTGAAGATAAAAGTCAAGGGCCATAAATGACATAAACAAGTAAGTATAGAGGACAGGCAATAGCGTTCACTTCCACTTTATCGCATTTTCATGTAATGACGTGTGTTGTAGCAGTGACCACGCGGTAAACTTCGAGAAAGCACTAAATAATTACCGTTTTTTCTCATTTCCAGCCTTTCCATGACAGGGCTCTTGACGCCCGGGCCGTAGATGTTCGTTTTAATGCTGGAAAAGAAACAAATATCATGCTGTTATCAAGAGGCGCAAGAGACCCGCATTATTTATTTTCGTTGTGGCTTATTTAGTACGTTTCCTGAATATATCTATACTTACCAGAAAGGCAACCGAGATGCTGCGGAAGTTTATTGCTCGCGCTCAAGCACAGAAGTGCAAGGGAGTTTAGATACCTTATTCGAATTGCCCCCCCCCCCCCCACCCCCACCCCCACCCGTTCGGAAAAACGTGGACGGAGGTACAATGATTCATTTCTCCTGTTGTTCTGCCTACAACACATACTGCGTTGTATCATATAGGAGTCAAATATTCAAATATTAATGGCCGTTAAGTGTATTAAACAAAGAAATTAGCAGTTCGCAGTCACAAGAATTCATCATGCATCAAGTAAAGCCTATTTAGACGTTTTCCTACACCACTACAGATTTAAGTTTTGGATTATTGCCCGCCAAGCGAAATTTGAAACGTCCTCATCCCGGCATTCCTGAGATTTATGTTGGATGCTTTAACAAATTCGTTTAGACAATTCCACCTGTTCTCTCTCCGGATTACATTCATAAAACTATAAGGTCCTTTTTTAGAATGATAATTCTTTGGTACTTCTTTCGCCCGCATGGATTGATCATCTGTCGGCTTTGTGTCCTCTCAACCTGACTCGACTCAAGAAGATACTTCTCTTGGCACCAGCATTCAAGGAAATAGCTGTCCTGTTCTTGGTTTTCTACAAATACAGTTTTGCTTTCTCTCATCCCAAGTATTTTAAGCGTGCCAGAATATTATGGAATAAAACGGCAGGACAAGCAAGAACCACTCATATTCAAAAGCAGACAATCTTCTTAAGTCGCCTCCCACGCCATGTCTCGTGACTGCTCTTCAGCAGCGAGAGAAAGCGGATCTTAAGGGTATTACGCCAAAGAGGTTTTGTCTCCGGTACATTCTTTGCCCCTAAGCTCTGTTACTGCAGATTAATGAAGCGCCTTCACCCGAGATGTGAAAGCTTCTCTAATCCCGGCCGACTCTCTTAGCCTAGAGCGAGGCGGGAGTGTCGTTCTTTTTTAGACTAATCTTAAAGCGCATACAGCGATAAAGTTGAGAGCATAGAAAGAGGCACGCAGTTTTCTTTTCATTTCGGATACGAAGGAGAGAGAAGCAGAAGTCTGGCGCACATTTTAGCTGGAACATTGTTTGCACACATGGGAAATCAACTATAGATAAAGATGCTGGCATGGGCACAAGCTGAGCTTTCCTTGACGACCGTAATTAATGCCACATAATGCCATCCTCTATACAAAAGATGCAACTGAAAGGAAATATTTTTAACTTGTCATTTTGAGAAATTTTAAAATGCGCGGCGATATTGTGCTCGAACAAAATAAAAAATATTCTCCGAACACATTTCTTGAATAGAAAATGGGACCGAAAAAATGCCTCGAGTGCTCACGTCGGCCTGTTCCGCTACAATGAAAAGACGCTGCGGCGTGCACAGCATCCCAGGTTCCTGCGGTGATTCCGAGTTTCAAGCGTTACTCTGTTCATGGTTACGTACAGCCACAAAAACTAAAAGTGTCTGAAGGTTTTTTGGGTTTCTAATGGCAAGCTGAAGATTGCATTACACGTGGTATGACAAAGTTACTTTCTGAATTATACAAATGGAATCACATTTCGCAGGAGCTCGAAATGCATGAGATCAATTCATGTTTTGCACACGTGAAAGCCGACAGTGGAGGTAGAAGTTCTTTCTTGTTACTAGCGGAGCTAACATGATGAAGGAGGGGGGAGGGCGGTAGTGGGGGGGGGGGGGGCGGAGAGCCACTAGTGCAACCAATGGAAAGAGATTGAAGTTGGTCTCACCAACGAAGTGGGTCTCACCAAAGATCCACTAGAGTGAATAACGTGAGGTCTTTATAAATTATTCAATACACTGAAGTTTCGGCAGGTTCACAGACAGGACAGTCCGTGTTTGCTATAAGTCAAAGGCGGAATTATTATGAGGTTATTGAGGGCGATCCCCAAGACTGGCATGAGGTTTTTGAGACTGTCCGTCGAGACAAGATTAAGATTATTGCGGGGTGCTAGCTAGGTTAGTACTTCCTGCCGTTTTCGACCTTAGTCCTCCAGGCCTTTGATGACACGCCAGAGAGACAGAGAGAGAGAGAGAGAGAAAGAAGGAGCGAGAAGAAAGCGAAATGCACAGTCAACGAAAACAGACTCGCATAGCGCTGACTAAAGAATATAGAGCACTTCTGCATTCCTTTAGTCAGACTTCATGCGGGAATGTCAACTAGTCCAAAGGATCTGTTTTCATCGTGCATAAATAAATTCGCAATGAAAGAGATATGAACTCTGAAAATAACAAACGGGGTCAATCCCTGACAGTTTTCTCATACTCCTGAACAACCTGCAAAAAGATAAACATATTTACCGGCATCTTTAGGTTGGTTCGTAGCATCAATGCTGTCAAACGCAAATCTCAATGAATTCTCCAAATATGCGTAATAGCAGACACACTCATAAAAATACTTCAGAAAAGACTTGTTTCTCACACTGTCAAGTTGTCAAGCCTAAAAGTGACGCTGACTGACAATGTTTCTAGCTGGCTGCAGTATCCGTTTCCCTCTTTTCATCAGTATTCGTCAAGATAAACGGATATTTGATAGACAACTGTTCCCGACCCCAGCCCTCACCACGGAGCCAAACGTTTCAGAAGCTGCTTCATGGAATCAGTCGCCTAAGATGAATTAATTCCTCCGCTCTCACACATCCCTGGAGTTCAGTATTCCTGTGTAATGAGACGAGAGGAATGTTTGCAGAAATTTTTATTTATGATGAATTTTATCGGAGTGGAAGCACGACATGTTACATGTGGCCTTAATATTGAGCCCAGGTGACCACCTCTGATATTCCTGGAGCAAAATCTCCATGCAGGTCGGCAAAAAAGTGATTGATATGAAAACCATTATAATTATAGCTGCAATTTGAACTTCGAGCCAAGCGCTGCTGTGTTTTTATTTTTCTCAACGACAGTTCACAAACAGAAAACTAATTTGCCTATCGCGTTATCAGTAGGAGCTTTTTACTTTGTCACCCGGACCCTTTTGCAACACTTCTATCAGTTGCCCGCCCACGATGTCTTAGTGTGTACAACTCGTAAATCCAGAATATTCAGAATGCCACCTGAAGTATACTGCATCACCGCCCGCCTACGCTCTTTTAAGTAGCTGTCTGTAACGTTGTTCTGAAACAAAAAAAAAAAACTGCAGATACTGCCTGATGTCTGTTACCGCACGGAGTAGAAGATCTTCAAGTTTCTGATCATCAGCTGAGCAGAATTGCATTAGTTTTAATAAGTCAGAGGAAACCAATAATTGTTCGTATATAATACCCAAATCACACGAACACACAGCAGCTGAAGTTCTTTCAACTCCTGTGAGCCAAGATCGACTGTATTCAGATGGAGATGCGTGCCGAGTTACACAACAGCAATTTAAGAAAGGAATTTTCGCGAGGTTCCTAGATTCAATCTAAAGTTCGCTCATCTCCCTCGAGCAGGCGAAGGCAATGCTCTTCATCTTAGTGACAGTTGCTTCTGAATTTTGAGGTTAAGCGTTAGCGTTTATATTATTTTAATAGAAAGTATAATATTTTACCTCGACACATTATACATATAAACTATATAATCCCGAATAAATTGTTCTAAGTAAGAGAGGGAGAAAATAGAATAGAAAGGCTAAGGTCCACACTGAAAGTAGGAGCAGATTGTGGTCAACCAAGCCCACAAAAAGCGCTGTATTAGTAAAGTTGAGTGCAAAGAATTTTCATTTTGAAAGAAAAAACCTTTATAAATTTAGATGTTCGAGAAAAGTAGGTAAAACATCTGAGACGTTCTCAACTGAATCGTGTATGCGCATGTACAATGTGATCAGCGTGTACTGTGCCCCTCTCGAAAGCTTGTGGTTGGCCGTGTGAAACAGCGACAACTCCATTTGGGAGGAACTCTCTAATGGTCCATTATAGGAAGGAAGTTCGAGAGAGTTGCGATTTACTCGTGTGACATTAAGACACATATACAACTCGAATGACTGGTGAATTACAGGACCATGATACACCACGCTGTCACTGCTGCATGTATAATCTATCCACGTGGTATGGTCCCTTGTCCTCTTATAATCTATCCACGTGGTATGGTCCCTTTCACCCACTGCATCCGTTACATGTGGGTTGGTTAAAACCCCATTCTGGAGCATTGTCACTCAATTCGCTTTAAAGCATCTTCCGCACTCTCATTCACTGCTCAGGTTTTTTCGTATCTGTGTCTTCGACTTCTTCACGGTTTTGTCACCATACGTAGAAACGTTATCGCTACTATGAGGCGCTTTCTCTAGATTGTCGCCGGAAAACTCACATCCGATTAAGCGCTCAGCTACTGGCATGTGGTAGCGATAAATGTTCCAGCACGCTGAGCGCCTTGATAACAGGAGGACGCCCCGGCGATAAAGGAGCGGTAGTGTCCAAGGACGTATTTCCGAATATCAATAAAGCTGCGTGGACGTATGAGGAATGATTTCTGAGAAGGCACATGGAGTCCTAAATTCTCACACAGCTCGCAGTGTCGTTGTTAACAGACAGAGTCTTTGTATTTCGAAGCAAGACTCGATTATGGTTGCAGGAATATTTTAATAATCATGATATTGAGGACATGAACAGAACGACAAAATAAATTGCTAGATGCAGGAGACAAGGGAGCGTGCTACCTTTGATCTCTTTTAGAGCGTTAGCTCTTCTGCTCAGCTGCGCCAAGGTCGCGTTATTCCGGGAATTGTAAACAAATGGCGGTCGCTATGGAAACGGCGTGACTCCATCTCAAAACAACAGCGCATACCACGTGAAGAAAAGGCGAGGTAACTGTCACACTTCTGGATGGTCACTTGACCGCGCGGTAAGGAAAGGCAGTAAGGAGGGATGTAAGAATAAAAAGAGCTACTGTAATGGAGGCCTAGCGAATTCTTTCGACGACCTGGAAATCATTAACGTGTACAGACATTGTTGTTGTTATTGCGACTGTAGGAAGGAGGAAAAGAAAATGCACGGGCGTGCTACTGGCTTTGTAGCTGAGCCACCTCCGCTGCCTCGCACAGACTGAAGAGAGAAAGTAGAGAAGAAAGGGAAAAGAAGAGGGAGTGAAGACACGTGTCGAAACAGCCGTCGTCCACCACCGAAGCGATGGCGGGTGCAATGACGGCCTACAACAGACACAAATCTGGTAGGAGGCAACCCCTGCCGCAATTAAGCGGCAGTGATCTACCTGTCCCAGCCTTGCAGTGCAAGGAGCAGCCACCC
Organism: Amblyomma maculatum; assembly: GCF_055883805.1. Classification (NCBI taxonomy): domain Eukaryota; kingdom Metazoa; phylum Arthropoda; class Arachnida; order Ixodida; family Ixodidae; genus Amblyomma; species Amblyomma maculatum. The sequence continues at coordinate 79,366,339 of NC_139352.1, read as the reverse complement.
TCCTCCCATTGCACAGACATCACAGAACACACGGATGCCTTTGCGTTCCTCGCGGCTGCAGCGGTCGCGTTCGAACACGGGGGCGTATGAAATGATGTCAGTGCAGATTAAAGATCCTCGGATGGTCGAAATTATCCTGGAGCCCTCGACAGGCAGCTGATGAAGCGAAAGCTTCACTACGCTAGGTAGAGCCACGCTTTGTGTGTTATAAAATTTGACCTTCAAGTGACCTTGGCAGATACTACGCCTTTCCTTTCTTATAAGCCAACTTACAATTGAAGCGACAACTTGACCATACTAGGTAGAGCCGGACTACGCGCAGCGCTTAATTTGGTCTTCAAGTGATATTGACCTAATTAAGTGTGGGTGTCCACGATGCCATGGTGTCCGCCCTAAAGTCTAACTCGCTTTCCTTTTCCCAAAACCTAGCTCGTAATGAAATTTTGAAAAATGATTCGGGTGTGCAATAAGGAGCCAGCAGGTTGGCTACTCCTGGCCCTGATAGGGCTGGGACAGGTAGGTCACAGCCGCCTGCGGCGGGGCTAGCCTGCCAGCGAATTTTATCTGTTGCAGGCCGTAATCGCACCCGCCGCTGCTTCTGTGGTGGACGACGGCTGTTGTTGCGGCGCGCGTCTTCTCTCCGCACGAGGCAGCGAAGGTCGCTCAGCTACAGAGCCAGTAGCAGGCCTGTGCATTTTCGTTTCCTTCTTCCTACAGCCACAACAACAAATGATTCAACAGCGTTTATTTTTCTTTTGACTTATCATATGCACCTGCGTAGTAATGAGCAGCTTTATGATCTTCATGCATTCAGAAAGCATTGTTACCTAACTTTATGAATGGTTTTCGTTAAGGTGCGCCTCAGTATTTGGAATTTCTGCAGTGAAATGACCATTAGAGTTGACACTTCTGAAGTTCAGATCTTATCTACAATTCTCACATTGCCTGTGCATGATATGGTTACTTCCCTTCCATTTGAATTTCTTTTCTGTAGATTATTCGAAGACGTTTGGTTGATATGATGTCAAATAATATTTGGAGCTGGACCGAAGACAAATGCATCTCAAGAGATATAAAATGTTTTCTGTTGCCATCCCAGTAGAGCACGCTTATATTGCAGGGTTGAACAGGAGAAAAGGAGCACATTTCTCAAATACCGTTGTGCAGAAAGGATTTGGCCTTGCTACTTCAACAATTTGATTTATCAGAGAAATGTCATTTTTGTAGCACGGTTGCGTGGAACCAATCGAAAGAAAAGCGCGTTATGTCAAAACTGGTATGTCAATGCCATCTGGGCCCCTTAAAAATGTCGGTAGGCCTGGAGGACGACATGCTGAAGACTAACAGAAAAGAATGGCAATCTCCTGTACTAATGCTACTTAATCAGAATGCCCGGCGTAGCTTTGAGGCATTCTCAGTTCGAACATTCCGGGCATTTGGCAATTCCTTGAGTGGATATTGCGACTTCGGCAGTAAGGCGGTCTTAAGTATGCATAAAGACAACTTTCGTGTTTTCAACACACATGTATGCAGCTACGTAAGCACATTTCCAGTCCAGCTGGAGTAAAAACTGTCGAAGTTCAGACGGTTACGTGATGCATGATTTTCTTTTTTAACATTGCTGTGGAATTATGCAAAATTGGTAAATTTGTGCCATGTTGAAGGAATCCTGGCGAAAACAGATAATGTATATTAGTCTTCAATAAACTTAGTGTACTGCACCCTGCTATACCCTCAAGAAACTCATAGAATCGAACGTTGTTTCCAAAGCTGAGCGTTTTTTGGAGTCGCATAACCCAAAATGCTAACATAGGACTGCCCGTATATCATGCAGTGTGCAAGGATCTATTTATTTTAATGCGCACCTACGAGATGAAATACATATCTGAAATGAAAGCCTGCTGTCGCTAGAAAGCGTTCTATTCGCTGCAATACCTTCTAATTTATACCCTAAATAAAGCAACAATCGTTGTTCATCATTGATGAAACTTGGTCTACAATACAAATGACGGCCTCTATCAAGAATTTGAGAAATAAAGTAAAAGGCAAGCATTAGGTACACTGCTTTCTTCCGTCCTCTGAGACGCTTACCCCTTCCTGGCCTCGGTACCGGCAAAGGTGACGCTGGTCAAGACAAGGATGACCCCAATGGACAGCCGTCCAGGGACGGCAGCCGCCGCCATGTCTCCCCAGAAGCGTGCACACTCTGCTACTCGATCCCAACACCGCAGGACAACAGGCCTCCAGTGAAGAGCTGTCCCGAAGTACAACCTCCCCGAGAGAAGCCCGGGGCTCAAATGCAGCAAGGTCGAGGCCGGCGGCACGTCTTCTACTACCGTCGCCTCCGACGATCACGTGTCAAGACGTCGTCGTCCGCGGTTGTCGTCATCGTCGTAACAACCACTCTCTCTGTCTTGCCCTTCCTTTCGCTTTTGTTTCCTCTCACTGATGTACCGTACGCGTTTTAACGCTATATGCAATCCTGGAGCGTTTTTTGAGCATGATGGCTGCAACGGGTGCTCGCCTATCGGCCCCTTTTCATGTTTCCTGCGGGAGACCATAATGAGCGGCAGGGACAGCCGACTTCCTTCGAGCGGATGCGGATCTCGACGCCTATCGCGACTTGAGAACGGCTCTGTCGTTGCACACGCTAGCTTGTTCGCTCGCAGAAGCGCGAGTAAGAAAGTTAGCCCTCGATGGCGGTTGTTTTTTTTACCCCACACGCCGTGCAGTATGTTTTCGCATAGATCTGAGATCGAAATGAGCGAGTTGCTTAACCCGCGACCAAACACTCGCCTGGTAAACTGCGGCTGAGATAAAACACCCAGATTGTAACCCGTATGTAGATCCTGGAGTGAATGATACTCGCCAAGCAACTCGACTGCTAAGAAATTTCAAGTTCCTTTCTGGCCCCTTTTTATGTCCCGAATGCTAAAATTTACTTTGCGAGTGTTTTAAAATGTGCATCGTCTCATTCAAAATTTGCGTGAGAAGAATTTGATTTCTTGCAAGAGCTTTGGCGCTGGTCGGACCTAGACAACATGGTTCAAATTTTGTAAAGAACCTAACTGTGTTTATCCACATTGAATATAAGAGCTAGAAAACAGTCTGCTTGTCACTAAGGGCAATCTCATAGACTGCGAAGTCCTTTTCAATATGGTGAAATATACAAACAGAAAGCATCAAACTATGTCCTTTTTTTTTTCTAAAGACCAAAGTTTGTGGTTTCTTTTTTATTTTGTTCAAAGTGTCAAGATGAGCAAGCAGATTTTAGTCCTACCGTTCTTTCTGGATAGCTTTAGAAATATAGAAAAACTAGTGTTATTTTCAACATTTTCCTCCTGTCTTTAAATACAAGATCGAGAACTTCTAAAGCACTGCCGCTTAGGGCATCTGGTCATTTCGCTGCTATCTAACCGCAAATATTCAACTCCCATTCACTCACTTTTCATTAAAATTGATAGGCCGTTCCTAATTGCTTTATTTAATAATTAGGAAAAGCAAATATCGTAGAGAAGACAATCACGATAGTGGCCAGTGTGTTTTGGTTAGTCAAATCTTTAAAGAACAAATCGGTGGGTCTACTTTGAATGAATAATTTTGCGTTATGAAAAAAAAAAAAAAAAAAAAACAGAAGCCCCAACGGAGGGGCTTGAACAGTTTTCAAAACCGGTGCAATTTCTTCCTACTAAATCTCACTATCAATGCGCGACTAGCTTAACATATACTCGTGGAAACGGTACGGCTCCTATAACACACATACGCGCAGGAGTGAAAGCTTAATTAATATCAGCAATTGATGTCAAACAAGTTGAGGGACACAAAGCACCGCTTCCAATGGTGTTACGCGACGGCACCACTAATAGCACACGTCTGCCCACTCACTTTCTGTATCCTCGTTCGCGTCTATTCGATTTGCTACTCGCTCATTGACAAACCATTTATTATGTCCTCTCTACTATCTCATACATACTTTTTAGCATAAGTCCGTAAGTTTCCACCTGGGGTTCTTTAACGTGCACTGACGTCGCAATGCAAGGCGCCCGTGTGCTGTGCAATGTCAGTGCACGTTAAAGAACCCCAGGTGGTCGAAATTTCCGGAGTCCTCCACTATGGCATCTCTCATAGCCTGAGTCGCTTTGGGACGTTAAACCCCACAAAACAAACCAAACCAAACGTAAGTTTCCACATTATATGTGACCGCACGATATAGACATAAATCCCTGTTTTTAGCATGTCCAACGAAGTTTCGATTGCTGGCAAATTATAATGTACGATACAATAGATGCTCAAATGAATGAGTTACTGATTAGGCGCATGACAGAATTCATGTACAAGGTCGTCCACTCTTAGTTGGAACAAGCATGCTTACTTCACAGCTCCGAGGCGGCCGCAGATCGAAGCAACGCGGCGCAGACTCAAAGCGACCAGTAGGCGGAGCTTCGTATAGTTAATGACTTTGCCTCAATGACTAGCCAAATCGAAGGCAATGGCGGCCTGAAGAGAGCACGCTTGTTTGCACTAAGAATGCACGACCCTGTGCGTAAATGTGGATCCTCAAGAGGACTCTTAGTCGGGGGTCATTAACAGTCACTCCTTTGAAGAGGGAGCTTAAATGGTTGGTTGGTTCATAGGAAGGGAAAGGCGCAGTATCTGTCACACTTGCTCTGTGGACACCTGAACCACGCCGTAAGGGAAGGGATGAAGGTGGGAGTGAAAGTGGATAGAGAGAGAAGGGGGGGGGGGTGTAGTGGAGGGCTACGGAGTAATTTCGACCACCTGGGGATCTTTAACGTGCGCTGACATCGCACAGCACACGGACGCCTCTTCGTTTCGCCTCCATCGAAACGCAGCCGCCGAGGCCGGGATTCGATCCCGGGAACTCCGGCACAGTGGTCGGGCGTCTTACCACTGCACCACCCCGGCGGGGCGAGCTTAAATGTCCCCTGACCTTTTTTTTATGCTATAGCTATCATTGCTCAACGACGACTGGCGCACTGCTGCTAACTGTTAGAGTGAGTTACATGCCATTTATGAATACCATTCTATTTATCCAGATACCCTAATCTCAGGTGTAAGATGAAAAGATAATCGGCCCAAAAGATACTTCGCATCGTATCAAGTTACCAGTTTGAGCAAAAGCTACAAGCGTTCTTGGTTGGGGACGTGCTTCCCAATACAAGACTAAAGATTTCTTGTGTCATTCGCTGCCGTCTTCTACCCCACTAACGAACCGTGTGCCCAAATGAGCTTTCGAACAGAGAAAGCGCAAGGTACCTGACACTTACTATAGGGGTCGACGGCTTGGTTCTTAACTGGCACACTGACTAAACCCATAGGGGATATATCCCCAGTTCACGTATGAAATATGCAATGCAGTACCGCGCAGCTTCTCCAAATCTTGCTCTTTGGGAAGACATTCGCAACGTCTGTGCAGAACTTCCTCAATCATCGTGCATGTTGTGTCACCCTAAACATGCGCTGCCAATTCCGTAATCATTGTCAAAGGAAGGCTAAAACCATAATTCTCAATTTTAAATATCTCATGTGCATTCAAAAGATAAGCCAACATACTATGTTTGGATGCATCCTAGAACACTGCAAATATCACGGGATTGAGCATGTTGGGGCAGCCCCATTAAGCACGGTACAAAACTGCAGTGTCAACAAAGCATGACTTAACTTCTTTCCAATATTATATGCGGCATGAGCGCCAGACAATAGACTCAACCAAGAGCTAGACATATACGTCTTGGATGATGAATTAGTTTTCCATACCACCCGCATTCAACGCGAGATACAGTAATAGCAGATAGTCAGGGACAACGGCATAGAGAATTACAGACGAGCAGACTGACTTTGCCTTGAAATGAAGTGTTCGTCGACCAGCCTTGCCCTCATAATAGAATGAAAATAGGACGTACACTAAATATCCGCAAAGCAATTTCGCCTCCTGCGCATTTTCGTCAGAGACTAAATGTGTATATTCCGCCTTTACGTACTTCCGTATTTTTATCATTATAACTTATTTAGTTCCTTGCGAGAGAATTCAGTGGTAGCATTTAGATTGTCCAATTGTTTTATTTTTATTTTGACTTTATCTTAGGTTGTTGTTCCTCCCTTGCTCCGTTACTGCCGCTTTCTCAGTATTTAGAGATGTACGCCTCTGTTAAGCCAGTCGTATCCTTTTTTTGCGTGCATCCTTAGCATTATGTTTTATGTCGAAATAGAAAAGTTATTTCTGCCTCCCATTTCTGACACCTAGTTGTTAGCCTACAGTCGCAAGGCTCCCCATTTTTACAATATATCGTTAAAGACCTCCTCCTGCAGAATATCCGGCGCTGTTCTGCACTGGCGGCCTAGTGAGTGAAAAATCGCGTGCATGCCGAGGTGGTGCAGTGGTAAGGCGCCCGACTACCATACCGGAGTACCCGGGCTCGATCCCGACCTCGGCTGCTGCGTTTCAATGGAGGCGAAACGAAGAGGCGTCCGTGTGCTGTGCGATGGCAGCGCACTTAAAGATCCCCAGGTGGTCGAAATTACTCCGTAGCCTCCACTACGGCTCCCGCCCCGCCGGGGTGGCGCAGTGGTAAGACGCCCGACTACTGTGCCGGAGTTCCCGGGATCGAATCCCGGCCTCGGCGGCTGCGTTTCGATGGAGGCGAAACGAAGAGGCGTCCGTGTGCTGTGCGATGTCAGCGCACGTTAAAGATCCCCAGGTGGTCGAAATTACTCCGTAGCCCTCCACTACGGCTCCTCTTTCTCTCTGTCCACTTTCATTCCCACCTTCCTCCCTTCCCTTACGGCGCGGTTCGGGTGTCCACAGAGCAAGTGTGACAGTTACTGCGCCCTTCCCTTCCTGTGAACCAATTTAATTTTAACTACGGCTCCCCTTTCTCTCTTTCCCCTTTCACTCCCACATTCCTCCCTTCCGTTACGGCGCGGTGCAGGCGTCCACAGAGCAAGTGTGACAGAGACTGCGCCTTTCCCTTCCTGTGAACCAATTACATAGAAGTGTATTTTTCAGTTTTACAAATCTAATGCAAGTGAAATCTTTGCTTTAGGTTTTTATCAAAACTTTTATAGCTTTTATTTAAGCCTTCCTTCGACGACATCTGCACTGCTGCGGGATTCGCGCTTACGCAACCAAACTAAACGTTAAAATGTATTTTTCTAGCACTACTGTGCCCCTACTTAGAGAATGAATGAATTGTGGTAGGCACCACTTTTCATTGCAGGTTACAAGTAACATCGAGAAACTGTGCAGAGGCCGTCATGATTGCCGGAAGATGTACAGCTCCCATTCACGGTTAAATATAAAATGCCCATGCAGTGCGCCGGTTACACCGTAAGAGACAATTGTAGGCAACCACATATGCCGCCATATCTGGTCTCGCAAACCCCTTTTACATAATTTAGAAGGCATGATTGCATCCCGTATTGCGAACGGTCCATATTTTGTATTCTCTGTGTCACTGTGCTATGAGACATTCATTGTGAACTCGTCGAATCGTTGTCTATTTCAATTACGTTTCTTTGGAACCCACCCGACACTGAGCCGCAAACTGCTCTGGACACAGTGGATTCTTTCGGGGGTGAATCTCTGATATTTTACTGAATCTGTAACGGCAATTTTTCTCGACGAAGCTTTAAAGAATACCAGTCTGAAGCAACATTACATTACACGTGATAAAAACATAGACATGTAAATAAATTGAGTTCACACTAGCAAATACGTGTTGTGCTAAGGAGCGAAAAGTGGGGGAGACAGGGCACACAGCTAGCTCATTTATGAAATTGTAGTCCAGCATAGAACGACGCGCCCAAGAGACAATCTGACCAAGTCTCGGAACCTCCTCAATTGCTTGCTTATTTTTAAATTTAAGCGTTCGTTATTCACTAAGCGAACCGCAGAAACATTGCATGCTGTTGTGCATTCGTATTAAATGTTACCTGAATGCGTTTAATGAGCTTGATTTGTATATACTATTGGTAGCAAGAGTTTACGGAGATTTCTCTGAGCACACCAGTAGTTTGTCTCAAAGCATTTCGACGTCTAACTTGCAGAACATTTTAATTCAAAGCCGTCATCTGTCGTTACTAAAAGACAATTTGTCCCACATGAAGAAACGTCCACTTGCCGAAGCACTGGCTAGTGGGTTCAGGCTCCCCCTTAACACTTATTCGTTATAGTTTGAATTTAGGCTTTAGTATTTCATGTATTTACCAGCATAACATGCCCATGCGTTTCTTACCTACACAATGTTGGCAATTGCAAGCAGGTGTTGGGGCTAATGGAACCATTTTACAACAAAAAGCAAGTTTTCCGTCCCCCCATTAAAACGTTTGACGTGCGTTATCTTTAAAACTTTGGACCCACTTCAAGGTAAATAAGTGTTAACACATTTCCATTCAATTCTTCATTACAGTGTTTCTTTGACAGAACGTTAGTTGTATACTTTTAACCAAAGGGAGAAAGACCACTCAGACACATATACACCACACTGGGGTGAAGCTGCAGCAGCATTAGCTATAAAGAGCAGTTCTCTTCCACTACAGTTTGCCGCCCATCCCGTCAGAATTACAGTCAATTTGAAAGTTAGAGGAGCCACTCATAAACAGTAAATTAATGTATTATTCTCGTCATGCAACAGATGTTACTGCCGGTGAGGATGACAGAGATGAAGCAATGTTAACACACTCCAAACCCTTGACACACAATCGAACATATACAGGAATTTGTACATGCTGCTTATTTTGTGAGGTACTTCAGAAAGTAGCTTTCGTCACACGAAACACGATGCCGCATTACACCAGTATTCAAGAAATGCCTTCGTCAAAAATACACAACCCAGATGTTTTTCCTCTGGAGAATGCAATGGGACGCCTTTCCAAGCCCCGGCTTTCTGTAATTTCCTTGGAGGGAATAATAAATACCGCCCTTCTCATCTACAGGGCGTTAACGGGCACCTGGTAGCAAGATTTTAAAAAAAATCCACCCCTGCTGCCTATTTTTCACAAAGGCTTTACACATGGTAACCCGAAGCTGTAGTCGTGACATAAGCCTCTGGTAATTTCTCATTTATCTGGTCATTTGTTCTGAGCGACAACGTACAGCGGATAAAAATGCAAACGCAAGGTTCAGTAAATCCCGGAGCAGGCACCACACTGGGCTCCTGATTCAAAGTCGCGGCGCGGTGTTTGCCACCCGGTGTCGAGGCGATTATGGGGCTAGTGTTCGGTGGGTGTAGAGGACCCTTCGTCAGGCGCGGAAGTCGTTGGCGCAGAAATTCCGGCACCAGGTGACGCAGCAGGGGAACGGCATGGCGCAGTCGAAGTTTGTGCGGCACGGAGGCGCTGACCAGCTGAGGCGTAGGCACTGCCACACGGGGATCTTCTCGGGACACGTTGTGGACGCTGTAGTGTGCGCAAATGGTCACGAGTGTGCTAATTTTCAACCCCGAAGAGCACTTCGCGGCAGATACACAATTTATTCAGAACAGCTCCCGCGTTTTATAAGCGCTGTCTTTTCTTTCCTCGCAGTTCTTAGCAATATCAGCTGCTAAATGAGCGCAGCTAGGACCCCAACTCACGACGCTTTTAGATTCTTCATTTTTCGTCTTGATTTGTTAATTGTAGCGAGTGCACATAAGAGAGAAATATTTAAAGAGAGGTTCGAGGGCGCAGTATCTGCTTTCACAGTATCTGGCCGGCCTCGTCAATGACAAATAGGCGAGACAGTCGCGGCAACACGCCGAGGTCTTTGCTCGTTTGCGCATGCTTATCGGCGCCACACCGTTGGCAATGCAAAACCCTCGCAAAGGAAGCAAGCCACAGTTCAACGGGCTTCCGTTTTGTCTGCTCCATGTCCTGCGCGCATTCACACAGAAAAGCCAGCAGCAACTAATATGTCCGCGCAAGAATATGGGACATAAGTAGCGCAAATTAACCTCTTAGAGACGGCAGATTATTAGCTTCTGTAAGGATTAGTCGTAGTATAACGGAACAAAGCCATCAGGATCTTTGGCATAAGGAGAAGTAGTGACAATGCCATTTTCACAACAAAAGCATGCTGTTTAATGTAGCACAATATCTAATACGGCATTAGCATTTTGCATGCACGAAAGGCGAAACAATATTGAACAGCAAAAGTATGGTACACAATGTGTTGCGGCAATACTAATGGCAATAATGACATTGCAGTAGTAAAGAAACAGCTGCCAGAGGGTGGCCGGGCAAACACTGTACAGACACTCAATCAGTGGTAGCATCAATAGTGCACTAATCAAGGAAAGAAGAATTCTGGAGGTGCCAGCTATTGTGGTACTAAAGCTTCCGACAATCTTGGTACCTATATTATGCAACAATAATTAATATAAATGGCACCGGTCGTGCAGATTAGAGTATTACGCGGATCATATAACCGTACAATGAGTTGGAAATGAAGGTGTATTGTATCAGTTAAGTCCACCGTTATAATTTTCTTACTTTGTATAGTAGTGGACGCAATTTCGGGAAGCAGTTACGCTTCAGTCCGTAACTGAATGCTGCAATACCACCTGTCGTAACTTTTCTGTATATACGCTAAAGAGAGTAGGAATAGTAGCATTTGCATCAGCATTAGTGTTAGTGGTAACATATGTTAGGTTTTATAAAAGATTTATTTCGCTTCTGTGGCGACGAGTACGCGCTGGTCCACGAACCTGTGTGAGACATTGGCTTCCTTAGGTCGTCTCCTTCGTCCTGGGCAAGGGACGTCCGAGCACAGAGCAGCAGGGCAAGGACCAGTACTGCTTTCCAGCGAAGCAGTGGACTGCGTGTCGGTACAATTCTCACTCAGCGAGTTTCACAGGTGAGCTGGCATGTAGCAACAACCTAGAGTTACATGGTTTACTCAAAATGATGCAGAAACAGTGTGAAAGTGCCGTGCACCGGCCGATAGGAAAAAGACCCCAAAAGTGCTGCTATATATGTGGCAGGTATGGGGACTTGGAAGCTAGCTCAGTAATCCCTAGCTTTGATTCCGTTATTCGTGGTTTCGTGGTTACTTACACGAAGCTGAGCTGAGGTACAGGAAGCCGAGTCAGAACAGCCATCTTCGTTTTCTTCTTCTACCTTTCCAAGGGCTACCAAATATAAATGCAAAAAAACATATTTACGAATGTTTTGAGGCACAAGTTATAAACAGCTGGGTGATTACAGGATGTCATTGCTGGTTCCTTTAGGCTTCCAGAGAGACCTTTTAGCGCACTGACATACATTCACCACTGCAGGAATACAGGACTGAAATACTGAAATAACTTTTACTTCGTCAAACACTTGAGCCCAGTATCATCGCCTTATTACATAAAATAGTCCATCACTATTACTCCCTTACTCCAATTCTTCCCTATTAAGGATCCCATTATTTCAATCTTGCTCTATCCCGGGGAATATCCTTAAACGCACTGGACTATGGTGTCTGCTCGGCGGCGTGGTAACCGGCTCGAGCTGTAATGAGTCAATTACGCCTGTGTTCTTAAGCCGTCTTGTTCTAGATTAGACAAGCGGACTGGCCCGCAGGTGGCAGTTCCATAAGGCAGACCTTATTGCATAAAGCCAAAAGCGTATTTTTTATTTTTTTTTTTTTAGCGCAGTAATACAAAGGATGCTCTCAACAACCAGCGCTTTACAAAGTTGTAACGAAGGAAAAGAGCAAAAGTAATTTAAATTGTGCAATAAGATCAGCGAAATATACATTATCAGTAACGCATTGTCATTCCATTGTGTCTCTGAATGCATTTCACCGTTACTGTTCTGTTCCACTGCTGTATAAAATTCCTGTGGAGACTTCTCGAATGTGAGTGGTGCATGGTAGCGTATGGGCTACTCTGGCTTTTTCACTGAAGCTTCGGATTCGCAATGTCCACTTCATTTGGTTGAAGGATATTCCAGGGTTAGAGTGGGTAGGTCTGTGCGCCGACCTTCTGAAAAGAAGTTAGCCACTTCGCCGAATGGGGGGAACGGATGTCGTTCAAACTGCTAACGCAGTGAAAGCGCGATCGTTGCAGCCACTCATTTCCAATGATATATGACTGCGGCCAATTCAGGATAGGCCAGAGCTTCAGAAAATAATATTTCAGCCCCAGCTCCCACCTGAAACAGAATAACCGTCTAGTTTCCGTTCTCAAGAAACTCACGCATCATTGCTGTCAGCGCTGACAGAAACCTTCCTAGCATTTCTCTCGCCAAAGATCGTAGGCCGGTCACAAAGTGTGGCACTGATTCGTCTATGGGTTCTGTGACGTCACGGTGCCCCGTGGCACGGATGATTTGGCGTGAAATAATTTAAAATGGGAATGTAACCCTTCAAGAATTCGATTCCGATTGAAGCACACTACTCGTAGACCTCGCAGTCAAGTTTGTTGCCCTTAGTTAAAGCATGGCTTTATAGCTAAGTCACTTAGACTTTGATATAACGTGTTAGCTTACGACTGCGTGGTATGTATGTGTGAGGTAACGGAAGGGCAAATTTAGGGATTAGTGACTAAGCTAATAGTGAAGGACATACATGCGAACGAAGGTCCGTAAGGTGCGCTGGCAAACGGAAGCTATTAACCTGTTTTCCCAGATCCTTGAAGGTGGAGCCTATGTGCCTTCAAAGGATTCTTCGCGATTTAAAAGAGCTACCTTGATGTCTTTGCCACAGTCAATGTACGGACCAAATTGCTCCTAAGAGGTATAAGCACATGAAATGTCTCGAATGGCACCATATAACCAATAGCCCTCTTCCAGTTTGCAAACAATGTGACGTCAAGGAGGCACTTGACGAGGGGGGCGCACCGTAGTAAAACAGGCTTGGTGGGCAAAAGCGTCCTTTCCAGCCGGGCTCTCTACTATAGGAATCGTTGGGGAGCTGCCCGTTTCTGTGCAGTTTTTGCTTCAATTCGTGCTTTAGCCATATGCAGATCCAGCACGATATGCAGCACTATTTAGTATTCGTACCCATTATTCTTACCTTCAAAAAATTGTCACCCTCAGTAAATACGCAATTATATTTATCTTCCATATAACCTGGCATGGCCCCTTGCGGACGACCTAAAATACTACCAAGCGCTTGGAGCGCATATTACTTAAGCATGCTGAAAAAGGGGTAGTGCATACTTACTACAGGCATTGTTTATGTTTTTCGTTTTCTTTTGCAAAATATTTTTCACAAAATCCACTGCTGAGCCCAACGAAGCATATGCAGCTGTGAGCGTAAACAGCAGCCTATACGCGAGCTTCGTACACAGCTGGATGATTCCCTCCCAAGTGCACACATTTTTAGTCTGTATTATGTTCAGTCAGACAGAAAAATTATTTTATTCTTACTTTATAGGTGGTGAGTGTACAGGAAGGAATTATTTCTGCATATTAGTGTAATTCAGTCACCTAAACTGTGTTACAAGGAAGCTTGAATTTCGCCCACTGCGAGCGATACCATGCGAATGGGTCCCGTGGTATGGAAAGTAACAAAGCGTGCTTTCTACCACATACCAATATTCATGCAAGGCGAACAAATATCCATAAGTGCACATAAGTGATTGCAGTGAAACAAATTTTCGATTGTGACACGACAGCCTTTGAAATCGCTATAGTACGATTCCGTCTACGGATGCCGCTGTACTTGAGCGACAATGCCGCTGCCATGACCTTGAGAGCCGCCTTGTGGGAGAACGAGCTCCTTTAACATGGCCTCCAAGAGTGGAACAAATTCAATGCCGAGCAATAATCTCTGAAAGCGCTGCCTTTTATCGTATGCTATCCGAGCCTTTGAGAGCGCGATCGGTCAGCATTTAGTACTCTTCGTTCGGAAGGAAAATAAAGCATAATGTATGTGCTTGTTAGTTCTCCTAGAATTGCATATACGCGCGAGAATACCAGCAAAATGTAGAAGAGGGTAGAAGATCTGCAATACGCCTCAGTGGCGACTCCATCACATATCGTTTCCTCTTCATGGTGCACCCTAGGGCTCCGTGATGTCAGCAACGTTATTTAATATCGCCCTCACTTCTCTTCAGCGGCATTACGTTCAGTGATCACTATATGATAATGATATCATGGAGTGGAGCACTCACGATGATTTGCACAATTATGTGGCAGCCCAAAAGTTAGCCTTGTTTATTACTACCACTTATGCTATACCTACTGGCTTACAGCTTCGTAAAACTATGTTCACGTCAGTCGCTAACACCTGGAGTTGCTCTAAGCTTGCTGCTATGCCAATACGTCTCCAACTATCTGAAACCCCACTTTAAGAATGATCAAGATTAAAAATTCGATGTTTCACTCCATCCTCCGGGAACGGCGACTGCCTGGCTTTCCCAGGCTAAGACGTATACGCGACCCAGACCTTGAGGCTACTGAGAAGCATTGCTCCTAGTACCGGTGGCGCCCATTCTCACGTCACACGACAGTCGGCGAGAGCAGTTCTGCAACAGCGCCTCGTTTATCAAGCACAGTTCCAGCACTTAGCACACTCTACTTAGCACAGCTAAATGGATTCCGCTTCGTCTGAAAGCCAGGCTATGAGAACCATAGCTTGCCTTCCCCCATGAGACCGACAGCGGCACTTCCAGACAACGCTCAGCTTGGCACATTCGATGACCTAGTTGAGCAGCACCATTATATTTGTAGCCTTAAGGCCACCCTTTTGCATTCTCTACGAGCACTCCGGGCATTTGCTTATATGGTTGCCGCAACCGTCAGTTCTTCCTTCATCTAATATTTTCCAACTGAGCAACAAACCTGCCCATCTTTGTAGACCAACGTCATCATACGCGCCATCTTCGCTTCGCGGGCGATTGACGAAACAAGATACCGCCTGCCCCGCGACTCGATTATTGCATATATAGATGTCAACATCTAGAGCTGGCGAACGACAACTGAAGCTTGCATGCATGCTTGCAGCTGGCATGCTTGCACCTAATAAGACGTCCAGGCTTCAATTCGCGTAATCTCCTTCTTCCTTCTGTGCTGAGCTGGTTACTGTCCAAGAAGCGCTTCGTTCTGTAACCGGCTTTGCTTTGCTTCCTACGGTCCACATTATCATCCACTCCCTTCATTTTCAACGCGCCTACTCCGACACATCAGTCACAGCCCAGAGTGTGCCAGATCATACATTGACTGGCGGCTCGCACCTCGCAACTCATTCGGTTTGAGTGGGCCCCACATGACCAGCTGAGTGCGCAAATCTTTGTCAATTCTGTTGCTGTTGTCCCTCATTGTTCGGTAACTCTCCTCCGCGGTCTTACCCCTGAAGAAAAGGTTGTCTCGTAGGATCCAGGTCTGGGTTACCCTCACTCCTGCAACTCCCAAAATGCAGAGGCATATATTCCCCCCTCGTTGGTTTTCCCGGCATAAAAACCGACGAGAATTAAGCACTTAGCAGCAGCGCGTCTGCCCCCGAACAACCCTTTGTCATATGTCGCTTCGTTGTTGCTTGCCGAGACGCGCAAGAGCTGCTAAACCTCGTGGCGCGTAAACAACACCAACAATCGTGGTGTTGTTTACGCGCCACGAGTTTTAGCAGCTGTTGCGCGTCTCGGCAAGCAAACTGCGCAATCGTAGTACGATGCCTTTGGAGATTAACGACGACGTGATTCGTCCAGATGGGATGCCGCGGTTGTAGGGTGATAATGATGGAGCCGAGATCATACGGCCTATCCCTGGCCTGGCGCTTTCGTCAGTGTAAACCCCGCCCCCAAATGTAGTGATCTGAAACGACAGTTTGAATAATACAGCCCGAAATATTTTACCACGAAGGCCATACGCGTACTTTCAAGTCTTAAACGGCCTTTTTGGCGAAACAGGAGCCATCTCCAAAAAGGGTCTCGCCCTCCGCCATGTGAAGGCGTTTAGGATAATGAGATCATAGCGAAACAAAAAATAATAGAGCGGTGCACTCGCTGATCTCAGATTACGATTTCCTAGCGAAAGCTCTTTGTAGAGTCCCGCCTTTAGTAAGCGGGCAAGAGAAGTCCATTTAACATGTACATGGCGTGGAAATTCCCAGACCAAAGCAAGCCAATCCTAGAGCCAAGCCAAAAGAGCAGCGAAGAAATAATTGGCTTTGCACAGAGTGGTATTTACATCAATAAGTTGTGACATGGCGCTCTTTAGCCGGAGCTGCCCTTTCGCCCCCAAAAAGCCATAATCATTATCATAATGACATAGCAAGACTAAGCTTAGCTTCTACCCCCCTTGCATGTAAACAAGTTCGGTCAAGCCAAAGAAAGTCAGACCGAGAGCCAAGACAAGACAATAAAGGCAGCTGGAGAAGAGAAAAACGGACACGAACAAAGAGGGAGGGAGGGAGGGAGGGAGGGAGGGAGGGAGGGATTTATTGGTGAAAAGAAGAATTTGCAGTTGTTGACTGGCCGATGCCTTTAGTCTAAGGCTCCGCTAGCGACAGCTGACCAGCGGACTAGCTGGATGATCGATATTTTTTCGAACCTGGTATAACAAACTGTTACAATAGGGAGGAAACCAGCGAAGTTGAGAAAGAGTAAAAGAAGATGAACAAGAAAAATGTGTAGCCAAACGAAAGAAGAAGAGAAATGCGATGAAAACATAATCCGAGATGGGAGAGATACGCATGATGAAGAGGAGAAGGAAGACATGCAGGAGTAATAAAACACTCAGAAACAACGAAGAAGGGGAGAAGATGAAGGGACATTACGTCTATCTCCGAAAGATTTAAACCCGCCGTAGCATAGTATAAAAGTGCTTTTGCAATGAGGCTTAAACATGCAATGCATGCTCTGCTATTTCAGTGAGAATGACACGCAGGTGCAGCTACATACTATGCGAGTTTTGCCACACGGCGCTGCACTTGCCATGAACTTCCACGTGACCGCACGTGAAATGACTTACAGCATGCTACCATTCTAAATATTCATATATCAAAATGAATGTCTTGCAAAACAATATCTGAACGAATCAAATAGTACGTTTTAAATATTATTCAAAACGAATCAAATGTGGTCTCAAGTTTCGGAATAGTTTCCCAATAAGAGACGCGAAGTTTCGACGACTGTTATGATAACAGGTACAACTGTGGCGCCTCAATATACTCTGCCACAATTGGTGAAAGAGTTAAGTCCTTCGACGCTTCCAATTCGTGTAGCACCTTTCATAATTCTCAAACGCATGACCTCTAAGACTAACTGAAAAGATGCAGCAAATCATGTACAGCTTCGGGCCTCATATCGGAGGCCAAGCGGTTTTTAACTTGTAGCAGTTATTTCTCTCATGAACTGATAAGTGACGCTTCTTTCGCCAGTGCCGTCAGTGAAGCCGAAAAATGGCAATATATAAGAATGAGTATTGCATGGACTTCATGCTTACTGCCTTCTAATGAACATCCCTATTGCGTCTTTTGATGGCTACAATTTTAATGCCATAAAGTATAGAATCTCCTTTAACATCTTGGTCGATTCTAAATAATATTCTTTTCGAAACAGCCTTCGCGTAGGCAGCAGATAATGGTTTGGTTTGGTTTGGTTTGTGGGATTTAACGTCCCAAAGCGACTAAGGCTATGAGAGACGCCGTAGTGGAGGACTCCAGAAATTTCGACCACCTGGGGTTCTTTAACGTGTACTGACGTCGCACAGCACACAGGCACCTTGCATTTCGCCTCCCTTGAAAAGCGGCCGCCGAGGCCGGGATTCGATCCCGCATCCTGGAGAATAGTAGTCGAGTGCCGTAACCATTGCGCCACCCCGCTGACGAAAATATTAGGTTCACGTGCGATCCAGCTCTGTCTTTTCACTATTTGATTTTATCCGATTTGGCTGCAAATTAGGTGCAATTCACGTGCCCTAGATACGATGGCACCAATCCACCCATCAGACAGCCGCAAAGATACCGTGCACAGAAGCGTAGAGACTAACGACTAACCTAACGGATACGCGTCGCAAGCGCTACGCGAATAGATCGATGTTCTCTCTATCTAGTCGTTGGCAGATGGAAATCGGCCGTTCAGAAAGCAAAGATTACTCCATGTGAAACGGACAACTACACTGCAGTAGCACCCCTTCTCCTCCAATTCAGCACCCTCAGCTACATTTATTGCAGAAACGTCGAGCTGCGACGCCGGAAAGGGGGAATGCGTGATAAACAGTTCTTTGGAAAGTATTGCCGCTGAGACGCTGAGTACTCTTTCGTAGGCTTCAAGGATAGGCGCCGCTATCGCTAGCGAGCTTAGAGTATGGTTCACCGTTCGCATTGAGCAAACCGTATCTTGGGTCGTTAGACGCCCCAGGAGATTGTGAAATAGTGGTGTGCTACGAACAGGACGCGCCGCTTCCCCTCCGTGACCTACTGCGTCAATTGATTTATAACGGAACGCGTCTAATGCAACGCAACCCATTTAGTGCAGAGCTCGACCGATGGCAAGATGATGGGGCGAGCTTTATTGGTTTACGCCCACTCGCAACACTCTCACTCGTACGTTAGTAGGCCTTCGCGCGCGCTAAGATTGACAAACTTCCCAAGTAGGACTGATGAGGTGAACAGAACAAACATCCGCAACGTTTGCTAGAAACATGCCGAGACGTGCAAAGCACCAGTCCTCTGCTATACAGATGTGCACATGAGCACATTGAAGTCATACCGTTAACATACTGAATCAAAGGAAGTCGACGACCCCATTCCTGTGAACGCTCTCCACACATCTTAAGGCGATAACGTTAAGGCAGCGTTATGCAGAATACCCTGCTTCGGCGCCGTTTTTGTTGTCGAAGTTGTGGCCGCAAAATCACGAACATGCTTCTGACAGCTGTGACATGGCCGCCGGAACTGATTGGTCGAAGATGTGTGTGACATCATGCGGTCATACGAGATGGCTGCGTTAGCAAGAGCCGCCAATCGTGTAACTTATTTGGATTGGCATGATCAGATGAGAAACGAACCCGGGGCACTTAGATCGCGAGTCGGACAAGCTAACCCTATTCCACGAATGGATATTTGTACGGCTTGTTTAATATATCAATCTAGGGGCGATATTTTACATAATAGGACCCTTTTTTAACCAACGCCAGCTACACCAGTGCAGCAGATGTAGCTACACCTCCAATGTATTTTTTTCTACACTAGTGTAGTGGGTGTAGGTTACAAAATGGTTCTAATGTGTTTGTTAAAGTTGTATGCTACAGTCTATGTGCTTCCCATAATAGGAACAGAAGGCAACAGATTAATGATTAAGCGAACGGACAAATGCATGTTCTCGAATGGAGATCAGCAGGGGCAGCTGAAGACGGCAGCCATTAATACCGTAACTTTTTACCTTTAAATGTGTGGGCGATAGCTTCCCTCGTAGGCCTAATAATTGTGAGAACATTGTGAAATACTGTTATGCATAAGGGGATGGGAATGGGTTGGGTTCCCAATGGGTAGCAAAATGTGCTTTTTAATTCTTCTAAGAGAGTAATTACTCCCTATCATGTTCGTATTATGTTCCTTCCCTATTATGCTCCTATTACGGCCCTATTATGTTCCTGCGCCAGCGTCAAGTAGTCAGAAATTCCATTGAAAACCAACGGAGGAGGTCTTTGGCACTAAAATACTCAGGTAGCCGGAGGAAGTTGTAACCATTGTGAACATAGTAAGGGTATAGGACTACTGTTCGAAAGCATAGAAAAAATTTCGCTCCTTAACTTTTCCCGGTACTCAGAGCGCATACGTAGGACTGGCAGAGAAAAACAAACGTGGCGCGTTTATGACAATAGGATTATTCTATGCAAGACGTTCCAGATTCCAAAAGCAACCACCTTCAATCCTAGCAAAACAAATTTAGCGTGTTGAATATTGCGCGAAAGGTCACACGTGGTAATATTTTTCTCAAGAGAAATAATTTGCTGACGTAAGCGCTCTCAAGTTCCCACGAAGTTGATTCAAGAAAAAAAAAAAGGAATGTTTAGATCATGCGTGAAAAAAGATGCAATGATAGTTATTATTTTGGAATATTTCATTTGCGTTGTTATATCAAGTGAGTTCACGAGTAATTAGTGCGACTTTTTTTTGCATTTTCTTGGGCGAGTAAAATTGCAAAAGATGGGGTATTTGAGGTTTTTTTTTTTTTACTTTAGCCGCATTAACGTTTCAGCCTATTTTCTTTTTTCTTTCACGTATTTCTTTACTTCAATCTAAAATTCATTTTACCTTCTTGAAGGTAGCAGGTTTTAAAACACTTTGTTCCAAACTCCAAAAAAACTATTTTTTTTTCTTGATATTGAGGCGTGTATAGGAATGAAGATTCTCTAGATTAAAAACACTTGAGAAGGCTCGTATTACACATGAAGGTCTTAGTATTTATCTAGAAGATTTAATGACAGTAAATTATAATTGGTGGGAAAAGGTATTTGTTCAGGTCCTCAACCAGCCAAATTAGCAGGCAGTGCCGAACTATATATGACCTCATTTGAGAACACGTACATTTCACTGATCACTATTATGCTTCGCATTTAATGCACTCGTGCTGTTTACGTAATGAAAGAGTGGCTGTGTCACTTCACATCAATGCAAATGCGTCCCAAGCGACATATTTTTGTCAGGTTGCCACACCTCATTTCCAAGGCTCGAGGCGCTGTGTTAAGTCAGCGCAGCGTTGGCGTGAGCATTTTCTAGTGGTTTGAAGCCTTTATAAATTTTGCATGATGTGGAGGCAGAATAATTTCGCACCTGCTTCAAAGCAGAAGTAATGCCGTGCTTCATGGGGTTCACGGTGGACTATAGCAGGCAATCATTGCCTACAAACTTGATTTTTATGATGCTCGTCTCCTTAGCCTTCCGTTTTCTCACCAACTCAAGTTTGAACCTTACAACGCCTATATCGTTAGCGACATACAAAGTAAGGCCACCCAAGCACTCGTGTAAGCTTCTTTACGAATGTCTTGAGCAATTTAGTACTATAGAATTACAGAATAAAGTATTAAATGGCAGCTGGTCTGAAGTGGATGAACTGGTGCGAACTATGACTGCAATCACCGCACCGAATGTGGAAGGCAACACTCTTTTCTTATTTTTTGCAGCTAGGACTGTAATTTGCTTTGCATAATTTCTGGCTCAAGCAAACACACTCTCTTGTGATTTAGACCAGTAATGATATTACCTGTGCAAGCTTGCACTTATTGCCACACCTTTCAAGTTGCAGCAGAAAACGTCCAGTGCCCTTTGTTTCATGAAATTCTAAATAAATTCTGATTTCATTTGTGAGGTTTAAACGTCTCAAAGCGATTCACGCTATGAGAAACGCCGTAGTGGAGGGCTCCAGAAATTTTGACCACCTGGGGCTCTTTACCGAGCACTGACATCGCACAGCACACGGGCGCCTTGCCTTTCGCCTCCGCTGAAAAGTGGCCGCCGAGGCCGGGATTCGATCCCGCATCCTTGGGTACAGTATTCGAACGCCGTAACCACTGCTCCACTTCGTCGGGGCTGAAGAACTTCTATTCTGCCAATAAATTGCGGTTGCCTTCATGACAACAGAGGTCAAAGATAGTTTAACAAAACTTGAAGTCGGGCTACATGCTGCATTGCGACTTGACGAAAGGTAATAGACACACACACATTAAAGAATGAACGACACCGGACACACGCTGTCCTGTGTCGTTCATTCTTTAATGTGTGTGTCTTCTCGAGCGCTATTACCTTTCGTCAAGTTGAAGTTACAAAATTACTCTTTGTAGTTTGTTTTGATGTAGCCCTGTAAAAAAATAATAAGTTGCTTAGATTTCGGAAATTGTTGTTTCCGTTGGCCCGCGAGTATTGGTCTCAGAAATATTAATATACATAACGTATAAAATTTTAAATCAGCGAGAAATTAGCCTCCTCTTGAGCCTTTTTATCTGTGGACTCACGACTTGTAGAAACTGGCTCTAACTAAATATCAGAACCTTGATATTATTCGTTCACATGTACGAGCTTTGCAGTGATCACAATTTGGCGATGCCTGCCACTGCTGCTAGTTTCGGACTTGAAGAAATAATTTCTCCCGTCAAACAAGATTTACGCGAATAAAACCTTCTAATTAAATCTACGACGCTGATGTGCATTAGAAGCCATCTCAAGCGTTTTTGTCTGAAGTGCCTTGATTCCCTATATAGGACTGAATATTACGAAAAAGTCCCTTATTTTGGAACTTGGAACAAATTGGTTTGAAAACTTCTTTCAGAAAGCTTAATTTAATTTAACATTTGCTACAGAAGCCTGAAAAAAAACGCAAGAAATTGGTTTGGCTCAAGTGGCAATGAGCCTACTGTGAAATGTCTCTAAAACGCTACATTTCATGAATTTTCAATGACTGTAGAAAATGTGAAATATTAGCAAAAACTTTGCTTGAGAAAAATGCTTCGGCGAAAGACATGTCACACAATTGCTACTTTCTCGGAAGAATAGGCGGCGGTAGATTTTGGTGTGTGGGACGTTTCGTATGGAATGACCAACTAACAAAATACATGCTTCAGAGGGAGGATCTTCAAATTATCCACATATATTTTGCAGTTCCACAATATCTGAAAATTTATGTTCAATGACACTTTACCTGATATTGTTGAAAGCTTATGAGTATCGGTGTTGATTTCATAAAATCGAAAGCTTCCTAAAATATGCCTCAGTTGTATTTACCTATGTATTCGCAAATTTAATTCTATTTTGTGGCGACGGTGATAGAAATTACGCCCCATACGCCTCCCTCCGCAATACACTGCATTTATGTGACCTCTAATAACGAAGTTAAAACGGTAAAGAGATAGATTCTATGCAATAGTGCGCTTGAAGCGAGCCAACAACTAAATAAGCTGACCGTCACGAGTGTCGCATATTTGTGTTAAAAAAAAAAAAAAAAAAACATTTACTGCGCAACGGAAACCATAATACTGCCGCACTGCCTTTAATTCTCATCCCATCACCAAACCAAATACCCAAAAATATCAAGGTAACATAAAAAGTACTCATTTATTTAACAGCACAAACAAAGGCGCTCCATCATGAAACCACCCACAGCACACAACGAGTCGATTAATCAGCGGACAGTAATTAGACAAGCATGAATGTAGGACGTTGGTAAATTACATCTTTTTGATATTAAACGTGAGTATATTAGTATTCGTGCATGAAGCGTGGCAAAATCATATCTTGCACTCCCCAACCATCCACTGCAAGCCACCGATCACTAGAAGCGTCCGTAGCGGGGGCCTTGCATCATTCGAGATCTCTTGGCGCGCGCGAGCATTACGATTCCTGCGACCACTCCCGCAGATATGGATAGTCCGACGATCAGGTCTCGCAGATCTGGGCCGGGTTTAGCGGGGTCGCTGTGCCACAGACCATGAGGCCGCATGCCTTCTACCCTGCTGCCTTCACCCATGGCGAGGCAAGCCGCATGTGAAGCACGGCGGGAACCCAGAATGGCGCAGAGCATGGTCTGCCGGCAGGCGCTATCGCATGGTCCGGAGTCCTTGAGGGACGAGCTGAGACTGATGTATCGTGACAACAGGTGCGGTGAGCGGGATATCTGATGAGCTAACTTCGCCATAGAGGCCGTGGTCAGGTCGGCCACTCCCAGGTCTCTCCTTGCCGAGTAAAGGAGTTGCCAACGGGGTTCCTGCTGCGGATATGGAACACATACAGATCGAGTACGGGAAGAGGAAGTGGTTATGTTCTCCTCTCGCATGGTGAAACTATATTATGCAAATAATTCGTCTAGAAAGAAACAATTACAAGTATGTAAAATGGATCGTTCGCAGCATAAGCTGCTATAGGTTCCTTTCTGACGTAAATGGCGTTTTCGTTGCCTCAACACCTCAGGGGACTCGTGACGTCCACAGCAACATCCAAGTTTCTTACAGCTGCAAATTGGTTCACAGGAAAGGAATGAATATGACGATGAAGATGATAATGATGAAAGGAGTATCTGTAGCATTTGTTCCGTTACCTGTTCCGTTACCGTTCCTGATCACGCTGGAAGGAGGGAGGGGGGATTGAAATTGGAAAGAGAGAAAAAGGTGCCTTAGTGGAAGGCTACGCAGTAATTTCGGCCTACTGGGTTACGTTTTTATAATTTCAGCCACGAATAATATCGAACCGGGATGTTTAATAGCCGTCCCGGTCACGAATGAGCACGGAGGGCATGAATGCGCCTGTCGATTTCATTTGAGCAGTACGGAGCACATAGGGACACTCGTCCGCGTGCGGTTGGCGTTCGCAATACTGTAGATTATAGTTCGCGTCCCTCACAAAACCCAAATATAATACAGCCACAACAACAGCAGCAGTTATAGTATTTTGGAGGCTTTCTGCTTGTGAAAATTGCTGCGAATTAATAATAATAATTATTATTATTATTTCGCAGCAATATTCACGAGCAGAAAGCCGGCAAAATACCATAACTGCTGCTGTTGTTGTGGCTACGGGAAGACGGAAAACAAAATGCACTGGCCTACGACTGGCTCTGTAGCTGAGCCACATCCTCTGCCTGATTTATTTAAACTGATTTATTTATAGGAAGGGAAAGGCGCGGTAACTGTCTCACTTGATTTCTGTGGACACCGCAACCGCACCGTAAGGGAAGGGAGGAAGATGGGAGTGAAAGTAGAAAGAGAGAAAGAGGAGCCGTAGTGGAGGGCTACGGAGTAATTTCGACCACCTGGGGATCTTTAACGTGCGCTGACATCGCACAGCACACGACGCCTCTCCGTTTCGCCTCCATCGAAACGCAGCCGCCGAGGTCGGGTTCGAACCCGGGTACTCCGGCACAGTAGTCGGGCGTCTTACCACTGCACCACCCCGGCGGGGCACACATCCTCTGCCTCGTGCGACAGAAGAGAGAAAATAGAGAAGAAAGAAAAGAAGAGGGAGAGAAAGACGCTTGGTTGGTTGGTTTGTGGGGTTTAACGTCCCAAAGCGACTGAGGCTATGAGAGACGCCATAGTGGGAGGCCTCCGGAAATTTAGACCACCTGGGGAACTTTAACGTGCGCTGACATCGCACAGCACACGAACGCCTCTTCGTTTCGCCTCCATCGAAACGCAGCAGCCGAGGTCAGGTTCGAACCCGGGTATTCCAGACAGTAGTCGGGCGTCTTACCACAGCATCACCCCGGCGGGGCGGAGAGAAAGACGCACGCCGCTACAGCGGTCGTCCACCACCTAAGCGGTGGCGGGTGCAATGACGGCCTACAACAGATAAACATTCAGTGGCAGGCTAACCACCCCCGCAAGCGGCAGTAACGTACCTGTCCCAGCCCAGTAGGGCCGGGAACAGCCACCCTTCACCACCTCACGCCTAACTGCTGCCCGCGTGTGCTGTGCGATGTCACTCCAAGTTAAAGATTGCCAGGTGGTCGAAATATCTCTGTAACCCTCCACTACGGTTCTTTTTACTCTCTTTCAGCTTTCGCTCTCATCTTCCCCCCCTGCTCTTACTGTGCAGTTGATGTGTCCACAGAACAAGTGTGACAGATACGCGCCTTTTCTTCATGTGTACCAATTATTACTGCCGCCGAGGGTCACATTGAGCCCCCTTTCTACATTTCTGGCTAATAATATTGACTGCCCTTTTCCAAGTTTAGGATTCAAAACGGGTTTTTGCAAGCGATTCCTGCAATAATCGCTTAATCGCTTCTGTTACAAATGCGATATTTAGTTTTCAGTGCCCTTCTTGCGTCGCTACTAGAACCACTCATCTGACGGAGCAAAAACTTCGTTGTAGTTTTCCCTTGGGTGGATTTGCATTTCGTTTTTTGCCTGCTATATACCGTCAGTCTTACAGTGTTTTTGACCTGATATTGCTCTTTATTAATTGAATGGCTTACACTGTTTATGTTTGGCTTTTGTGTTGCATTGCGTTTACACTGGGTTCCAGTTTTTTTGAAGCAACTAAAGAAATAAATTTCAAGAAACTTTATGGTACAGCAGTTACCTACCTCAAAATTGGCGGCCATGTTGGCTTTGTCCAGGTCTATGTAATAGACGCTGTAGTCGAGGAGCTCGCCCGTTGAGCGCCGGTAGCTGTACAGTCGCACGCAGGGATTGGAAGGCACTAAAACGGCTTTATATAGCGAATCATTGCTGCCTCGGGGAGTCACCGAACCAGCGATGTTGACAGCGCCAATTGGTATGCCTGCATTGCATCCACCAATTCTGTACAAAAATTGTTAAACATTTTTTACACGACTTATAGTCTGTCTACAGTATTTAATTATTAAATATATTTCGGCTTCGTTTAAATATATTGTAATCTGTCTATGCTGAGCTTACATAAGGCGTGGAGAAGACGGCAGGGAGATACGATACCTGCGAGCACAAAACAAAATGAAAAATGGCTGCAGAGAAGCCTCAGTGCAGCGCCCTATAGGTGACAGCGAGCGAATTGACTCGCTTGTCGTATTGTTGGCTAGAGCACTGAGGTTTTTCTTCAACCGTTCTTCATTTTGTTTTAGAGCGCAGCTCTTTGGCGCCCCTTCCTAGGTTTCGCGTCGTCGTCGGCGGCGTAGGCGTCGGCCGCGTCGGCTTCGTAACCAGCTACGCCCCCCTTTCGTCCCCCCAGTTCGAGCCGGCGCTTCGGCAACCGGAACCTCGCAGGAAGAGGGGGGGGTGTTATACTCAGCGGCGAACGATGGGGGCACGAGCGCGCGCAGCAACCAGAGAACACGAGGAAAGGAAGGGCGTGAAAGGGGGTGGGGGGTCGCCGGAGGCAGCGCTAGCAGCGACTGACTGATGCCGCTGCCGCCGCCAGCAAGTCAAGACAACGTGACTGCGTAAAACATCGTCGCCGCTATCCAGAAAGAGGAGAAGGGGGTCCCCCCTCCCCTTTACCTGCGTGGCGGCAAGGGTGCTCTCTGGTTGCCGAAACACCGGCTCGTTATCAGCGGATCACGGTGCGTGCATCCCGTTCTCACTCGCTAGCGGCGTCAGCGGCATCAGTCAGTCGCTGCTATCTGTTCGTCGAGCAATGTTCCTATGGGCCCACGCGCTGCTTCCCGCAACCTCCCGATAGCTCAATTGCTCTCTTCATTTCTCCGACCACAAAGCTTCTTTCATGACAGCCAAGAACTGTTAGTGGAGTGTTTTTGAAGGAATACGTGTGAAAAATTAAAAAATGTTGTTTGTAATTGTACATACGTGTCTTTCTCGAAATCTTTGCCTCAATCTATCGAAAAGGTGAAACAGGTGACGAGCTGCGCTCAAATTTCGCATTAGGAAGTAACGTAATCATGGGCAATTTTTGTGTTCCGTAGTAAATGAAGGCACTTATGCCCTTACACTTCCAGTATGCTGTTATCTGTAGACACTATATAGGCTTTCATTAGAGACTCAGTGAACAGATGTGAGTAAACCCTTTACAAATATTACACTGGAACTGATGGAAACAGAACTAAATTTTCACAGCCTACGGCTGCTGCCTCAACAAAGTCACCGACCCGGCCAGCTGGAACATAGAGTTTCTTAATCTTACCTAGAGGGAAAGCTGTGCTGCCGTCTATGAGAGTTTACATGGAGTTTCCAGACGGCAGTTCAGGCACCATGGGCCGGAGAGCTACCGAGTGCAGAACTACAATTTTTGGCCAAAACTAATGCAAAGATAAACGTTGTTCTACCGTAAATAATGTCCTAAGATTGAATATTGTGACTGTAAATTACAAAAAGATAGAGAAACAGAATGCCAGTGTGAGATTTATCCAATATAAGCGATGGCTCTTTCTCCTATTGGCTTAGTTTTGAGCAGCACAAATACCAATATTTCGCACTTAATAGGCAAACTTTGAAATAAAAAGATGTTATGAAAATATTTATCGTTGTGCAATCACTTAAGGAAGTTTTTAGTGGCATTTCGGGAAACAAAAACCATTTATTGGCGACGTCTGCTTTTGCGCCTTCGCTACTATGGCTTTCGCGGTCTATGTACGCACCTTGAGATGATGATGATGATGATGACGAAAAAGAAACATCGCAGTAACGCCACTCCACGCACCCGAGAAAAACCGACTGTCCCGCAACGAGTAGCACACCGGCCCATGATGCTAAGCGCACCTATGGTGGCTGAAGTGCAGCGCCCTCAGCTTTCCCTCTAGTTAGTGTAAGGAGCTCTATGAGCTGGAAAACCCAAACAGGCATGTATGCTGTAGAACTCTCCAACCTAGAAACGTCCTTGATGTCCAACCGACAATACTAAGTCATACGTTAAAAAACTCCTTAAGAATGCCTTAAGAGTGGCTCGCCACCGTTCGGTGCTTTCTTAATGCGTTTTACTAAGAGCTTGTGGTGAGCATCCTCTAGAAGTGCCATCATGTTGAGGGCAGAGCAAAGGCACATTTATGCTGAATTATCTCTCTTTTTATATGAACGCATACTTCATGGCACAACCGCCTACTCTGAGCTGGATTTGTAGGCCGTCTTCGGTGGTCGCAGCAACGCCAGGTTCACTACAGCTCAGCTAATATTTAACGTTGCTTCATTATCCCGGCATTCCTTCGCCCTTTGGCCTTAAGTGATTGCTCATGCTTTCCAATGTATGTCAATCCTTCGTTTACCAATACCCCCAAATAATTATATTCTGCTACTCTAGGTATTTCAAGGCCTTGTATTTTAAGACCCAGATCAGTTGAGCCGTTGAAAATCATCAGACCCGACTTAACTGCGCTGAAACTGAAGCCTAGAGCGTCCCCTTCGTCTCCGCAATACTTAACTAGAGTTTGCAATTCTTCCAGACTCTCAGCTAGCAGCACAATATCGTCTGCATACATCAAACCGGGGAGGCGCTGCTCTACCGCCTTTCCACCTAAACTATATGACAGGTTAAAACCTAGGTTACTGTCTTGTATCCTCCGTTCCAGGTTTATCATATAAAGCATGAACAGCACCGGTGATAGAGGACAGCCTTGTCTTAATCCTTTGCATACTTTGACATCCTCCGTACTTCTTATCCCTTCCCACGTTATTTCTACTTTGTTATCCCGGTATATTTCCTGTAGGAACTCTATTATAATCTCATAACCGATACCTTCTTCTTTTAATATGTTCCACAGGAGTTCCCTGCTTACGTTGTCGTACGCCCCGTTTATGTCCAGGAAGGCCAAATACAAAGGTCTATTTTCCACTCTAGATATTTCGATGCATTGGGCGCTGCTCTACCGCCTTTCCACCTAAACTATATGACAGGTTAAAACCTAGGTTACTGTCTTGTATCCTCCGTTCCAGGTTTATCATATAAAGCATGAACAGCACCGGTGATAGAGGACAGCCTTGTCTTAATCCTTTGCATACTTTGACATCCTCCGTACTTCTTATCCCTTCCCACGTTATTTCTACTTTGTTATCCCGGTATATTTCCTGTAGGAACTCTATTATAATCTCATAACCGATACCTTCTTCTTTTAATATGTTCCACAGGAGTTCCCTGCTTACGTTGTCGTACGCCCCGTTTATGTCCAGGAAGGCCAAATACAAAGGTCTATTTTCCACTCTAGATATTTCGATGCATTGGGTAAGCACGAACAGGCTATCATCTAAGCGCCTACCATTTCTAAAGCCGTTCTGAAGTTCTCCGACTATCTTGTTACTTTCAACCCATGCTTGCACCTTTAATTTCACCGCCTGAATGGCTAACCTGTACATTACAGATGTTATGGTAATCGGCCTGTAGGATTTTATGTGCATCCTTTCTCCTTTCCCTTTATAAATCATATTAATTTTACTCTGCCGCCAGCTGTCCGGAATTTGCTTATTCGTTATGACTGTTTCCAAAGCTTTTAACAACGTTTCCTTACTTTTTGAACCGAGTTCATTAATCAGCTTGATCGGAATTTCATCTATTCCAGTAGATGTGTTTTTAGGAATATTTTTTTTCTGCCTTTTCCCAGTTTAGATTGGTCAGTTCTAAGGTGCTTTGTATTCTGCTACCTTGTGTTGCTTCCTGATTTGCGGAGATTACCCTAGTCGTTCTTAAATGACTCGGCTATAACTGATGTAATGTAGTTCACTGCGTTGTCTCCCTTTAAACAATTTCCCTCGTTATCTGAATCCGATCTTGCTTTCTTTGATTCTTCTTCCCTAGCCAGCTTATATGGTTCCAGAATTTTCTTGCTCCGCCTCTAGAGGCATCGTGTATATCAGCCATCCAGCGATCGGTGGACTGTCTTATTTTACTTTGGACGAGCGCCTGCACCTGAAGTTTCTTTTGTCGATATGATTCCCTTTTTTGGTCGATTTCCTCCTGAGAAGCCTGTGCTTTCTTTGCCATTCGGTGTTCCCTTGAAGCAGCCCGTCGTTGTTCAATAGCTTCCCTGATTTCCTTATTCCACCAGCTCCGTGGCTTCCTCTTTCCATTCCAGCGATTTGCTACTTTAACCTCCTGAATTTTACTCCTTATGAGTAGTTCTACCTGTTCATAATCCCAGTCTTCCATGGGGCTTTTCTCTATTGCTTCCCCTATGTCTGCTGCTATCTACGCTATTTGATCGTCGTTTAATTTTGCGTTTACGTTTTGTCTAAGTTCCATTTCTCTTTTCATCAAGGGCCCCATCTGCAGACTAATACGTTTATGATCACTTCCCAGACTACACTCCCCTTCTTCGTCTATTTCCATTTTTGTGACCTTGCTATAAATTTCCTGCGACATTAGACAATAGTCAATGGTCGTCTGCCTGTTGCGGAATTCCCATGTGATTTGGCCTTCACATTTTGTTTCTCTATTTACTATAACTAGATCGTGTCGCTCGCAGAAATCTAGTTTTAGCTTCCCGCTACAATCCGTGTATCCATCCAGATCGTAGATGTGGCCGTTCATGTCCCCCAGCAGAATAATATTGGCCCCGTTTCCAAACTGGCTTATATCGTCACTGAGACATTCAACAAGATCCCTGTTTTCTTGCCTGCATTGATGTCCTGTTCCTAAATAAACTACCCCTAGCCATGTCCTTATGCCGGCAATGGTTCCTGAAACCCAGATATGTTCTTTACAAGATGATTTAATTCTTTGCCAATTTGTTCCCTGGTGTATCAACATACTTACCCCTCCACCCTTTCTTTCCGTTCTCGTTCTGTTGCACCCTTCCCAGACGTAGCCTTCTATAAACGGCGGATCTTCTAGATCCCTGAGATGAGTCTCGCACAGAGCGTACACACCTATTTTGTCATCCTTCAACTGCTGTTCTATCTCTAGCCGTTTCGCTTTTTTTCTACCTCCTTGCATGTTTATGTAGCTGATCCTAGTGTTAAATTTCTTTTTTGTACTTTTCTTTCTCGACCTAGTCTTTGCCATTTTGGGGGGCTCAGCCTCCATTATTACACTTTCTTCTGCTTCACTTCTAACTACCTCTGTGCACGGAGTCCTCGCGGACCCCCTAAAAGAGCTACAGCCCTGCCTGCCAAGCGCCAGCCGATCTCTGCTCCGACCCTTCTGTTAAAATGAATGCCATCTCGCTGAAAAGCCCTCCCAAACCTGCTTTATGTACCTCCCTGTTTACCTCAACCACTTCAAAACGCTTCTCCAGGCTTAACTTTCTTATGTCCTGATTATGTCCTATCATCTTCTTTTGCGCTCATCATAGAGTTGTACGCACGAGATGTACACACGAAGAGTCCCGTTATCAACAAAGGGTTAAGAAAGCATGTAGGGCCCCTGAGCTAAAGAAAAAAAAGGGGTGGGGGGTTAACCGAATACGGTTAGGAGCCTTCTGAAATTTGCCCAAAAGATCCTGGTTTGCTCTTTAGCTTTCAGCAGGAGTAAGGTTTGAGGCCGGCAACTGCAGCTTGGCTCGGCGCGGACTAGGGTAGCACTGAGCCAACTGACATGTTGCAGAAAAAAAGAGCCTTCTCAATATACTCATTGATCAGCTTGTGAACGTCGCAGTTTTTCGGTACCTGCAATTTCCGCTGACTCGCATGCAGACCTCGAAGAAAATGCGCAATACAAGTATCGCCGTGAGGACGCATCGTGTAGAAATATACAAAACATTTATAATAATTGTCTCTGCTCGGCAAGGTTTACAATCTATTAATATAAAGCTCCCTAGCGCTCCTATCATCTTCTTTTGCGCTCATAGAGATGTACGCACTGAAAAGTAATAGGGCAAATAATGATCGGAACGGGAAAAGTAGCGTTAGAAAACAGCCAATATTTTCGCGGAGAATTCGCTGCTCAACAGGAGCAGGCGCACACAAATCACTCATGCCTAGTATGCATGCTCGAATATTGTAGTTTTTGACTACACGATGACATCAGCTTAAACTTAAGTAGGCACTCGAATTATTTTCATGTATTTCCTCCTTAGTATCGATCCTTGGCATAGCTATTGCCGTGGATCAATGTTGTGGTCATCGGACGGTGTGAGTGCTGCCCGCATCGTCTGTCATGCGCAATGCGCGCACTCTGGTGAAAATCGACCATATAGTTTTACGGGTAGAGAACTAGGGTTACATAAGAGCCAGCCGCAATACAGGACGGTCTAGCAGCGCCATCCAGCGATAGCGGAATGAAACCAGTGGAAAAGATGGAAGGTCGCAGCCTGCAGATACGATTGAAGAATGGAAGTAATTGGTCGACTCAGAAGAAAGAAAGCTATAACGAAGGCTTTAATTTACAATACCTTCGCAAGGCCAGACCGAGAAACGAAGCAGTACGAAACAACGTTTGCAGTTGCACGCAGCATAATATGTTTCTGCTGGGTATCGCAGGAGATTTGACACGACGCAACAACCTTTCGTCACAACGGCTAAGCTGGTCCTACACTGCGGCAGCTGCCGCTCATTCAATGTTTAGTTGCTACACGCAGTTAAATTAGAAATAAATACGTGTTTCATTTTTGTGCCTTTGGATTCGCGTAAAGGTAATAGAGTAAAACTACCATACTTTAACTGGGGGGGGGGGGGGGGGGACTTGAAGGCATGGTGCTTGAAGGGAATACTTCTGAATATGTGGCGTCCTAGCTAACTTTCTGCTAAAGATGAGACAGGAGGCGACACCCTATCGAAAGAAGTATTGCTACGTGCGTGCGTGCGTGCGTGCGTGCGTGCGTGCGTGCGTGCGTGCGTGCGTGCGTGCGCATGCGTACTCTCGTGTGCGTCTATGTGTACCGCACGCACAAGTGGGTGCAGGTGCCCCTGCGTTCTCTTTACTACCTCTAGTTAAAGATTAAAAGTGAACAGTCACAAATCTTAATCATGGCGCGCATTAAAAGTTTTACAACATTCGTGGTGCGACTCACGACAAAGCAGTCAAATCTTCATAAACGGGGCCATACGACAGATGTATAAAGGGCTCTTGCCTGATTTATCGGACAACAGGACAAAGCTGTTGCTGTGCTGATGGCCGAAAAATTGTCCGGTCACAGTGTCCTTGTACCGGGCGATAAGGTCCTGGTACTCTTCGTTAACGTCATCGAAGAACAGAATACTAGCGGGCTCATCCACCAGTGCCCGGTTGAAGTAACCCGGTGCGACGTGCCCCGAGATAAAGACCTACAGCAAAGAGAAAGGCGAAGTCATTTTCTGCGAACACATATCTAAATCGACGCCCCTAAAGTCGGAGGCCACTTTGAAAGCTTGTTATTTCTGAAAAAAAAAATATATATAGTTTTTCTAAACTTTATTTTAGTAAATTACACAATCATTCCTCAGTGACTAGCAAAGATTAGGCTTCTAACTGAAACTGTTCCAGAGATACAACCAAATTTGTAAGTCCCTGTGCATTGTGCAAAACCGAAACTAGCAGGTCTAGTGTCCATATACCAAATTTTTGCAATGTTTTTCACGGTCTTGCATTTTTTTCTTCGTAATATTTCAATTTCCAGTCAGGCATACGAGTTGCTTCTAGGCATGTATATATATATATATATATATATATATATATATATATATATATATATATATATATTGCCACCTAGCGTTGCCAGGTGGCGCATGACTGAGGTGTGAAAGGAGGACGAAGTTGAAGAGGACGACAAAGTGTCGCTTGCACGTTTGCGTCTGTGCTGCTGTGTTCTTGTGTCTGGGCTACCCCCTGCTATCATTGGTATCCTTAGTCACCGTGTACGTGACATTCTGGTGGAGCTGCTGGGAAAAACGATCGCCTATGCAAGAATCTCCATCTACAAGACGTCGCGCCAGCCCTGTACCATTGGACACCCCCGTGCATCGCTCCAGTCGACGGCTCCAGGGACTGTCTCCGGAGTTTCAGCCAGCACCCGCCGCCATGACATCTAGTGCTCCTGCGCAGCAGGTGACGGGCCTCGCACCGACCTGTAACTACACCTTGCAGGCCCCTCGGGTACCGAAGACTTTCCATGGGGACCTCTTTGAGGATGTGGAGGACTGGTTCCTTCAGTTTGAACGTGTCGCTGCATTCAACCAGTGGGACGATGCTGCCAAACTAAGGAACGTCTACTTCAGCCTTGAGGACGGCGCCCGTATCTGGTACGAGAACCGAGAGCAAGCTTTAACTTCTTGGCGGGAATTCCGTCGTCAACTGCTCGAGGCTTACACTAGCGCAGATCGTCGCGAGCATGCAGAACGTGCCATTCACTCTCGCATCCAAAGGCCGAATGAGAGTGTCCAAGCATACGTCGAGGACATGACGCGCCTCTTCAGGCGAGCCGATCCCGCCATGTCCGAGGACAAAAAGGTCAGGCACTTGATGCAGGGTTTGAAAGAGCAGTTGTTCGCAGGCCTTGTGCGAAACCCACCCTCGACTGTAAACGGATTCCTTGCGGAGGCCACCACAATGGAAAAGGTGCTACACCAACGTGCCGTGGCTTATGACCGACCTTTTCATACACGCACAACCGCGGAATCATTTGCATCTTCAGAGCGGCATCCCGATGCATTGCGCGAACTGATTCGCAGCGTCGTGCGCGAAGAACTAAGCAAGTTCTGGAGCCCTCTGCAGCAATCGCCATCTTCCGTTTCTGCTATAGTGCGGGAGGAGGTGCGGCAAGCACTCAAGAGCCCTCTTTCGCCTGTAGTTCCGAGCCCGCCATTGCTGTCGGGGACCGACAATCGTCCCACATATGCGGAAGTTCTGCAGAGTCAGGCTCCCCCTTCACCACCGCCCATTCTCGCGTCACCTACAGTTCCGCTGCCCTCGGTGCAGCCAGTGCAGAGCTTCGACAATCGCCCGCTGCCCTCGGTGCAGCCAGTGCAGAACTTCGACAATCGCCCGCTGCCCCGACGCAAAGCCGACATTTGGCGCACGCCTGACCGCCGTCCGCTTTGCTTCCACTGCGGTGAACCAGGACATCTCTACCGGGATTGTCCGTATCGACGCCTCGGTCTCCACGGCTTCCGCATCGACTCGCCTCCTCCCCGGTTTGGTCAACGACCCCGAGTTATTGAGGAGTACCTGGCGGAGCAGCGTTCATCTCGTTCGCAGCGTCAGCCCCGCTCCCCTTCGCCAAGGCGCTCCTCCTCGTTCACTCACGGTTCCTCGCGAGAGGACCAAGGCCGCTCGTCTAGCCCTGGTCGGGAAAACTGAAAACAGCGACCTTCGGGGGCGAGGCCGCTGGTAGTCGCTGCGTTGAAGACCTCCCGTCGTCGCCGCTTCGATCCGACCGCGAGCTGCTGGTACCGTCACATAGGGAAGCAAAAAGCGTTTCTCTGGACATTCCGGTTATTTTAG
The DNA here is from genome assembly GCF_055883805.1 of Amblyomma maculatum. NCBI lineage: Eukaryota > Metazoa > Arthropoda > Arachnida > Ixodida > Ixodidae > Amblyomma > Amblyomma maculatum. The sequence continues at coordinate 79,330,704 of NC_139352.1, read as the reverse complement.
ACGGTCGCACCACGGTCAATGCTTTAGTGGACACCGGTGCCGATTATTCAATTTTGAGTGGTCGCATGGCGACTGTTTTGAGGAAGGTGCTCACTGCTTGGCCAGGTGTGTGCCTTCGAACCGCCGGCGGTCATATAGTTACTCCAAAGGGGATGTGCACGGCTCGCATTCAGATTAACGGACGTACGTTCGTCGTTAGTTGCGTTGTTTTAAGTGACTGCTCCCGTGACCTTATCCTCGGCATTGACTTTCTGCGGGAGTACGGAGCAGTTATCGACCTGCGAAATAGACTCGTCACGTTTTCGATGGGACAATCTACCGAACAAGATAGTAGCAGTCCTTGCAATAACGCACTTCGTGTTTCCGCTGAGAGTGTCTCGCTGCCGCCGCGAAGCAGTGCTCTTGTGGAAGTTACCTGTGACGATTTCCGTACCGGTGATGCTGTAGCGGAGGCGAACCATACACTCCTGCTTGCTCATGGCATTTGCGCTCCCCGAAGTTTATTGTCGTTTCACAATGGCCGGGCTGCACTCCTTGTCACAAATTTTTCTAATGAGTACCGACACTTGTTCCCGGGGACTGCTATCGCTTTTGCTGACCATGTTGCGCACGATCCGGTCTGTTTTGCATCCACGGCAGTAGAAACTAACGAGCCATCTCTTGACAACATCGACATTAACTGTCACTTGTCAAAGGAGAAACGGCGGGCTTTAGAGCAACTGCTGCTAGACTTCAAGCACTGCTTTGCTTCTTCCTCGAAGGTTCGTCAAACGCCCATCACACAACATCGCATCATTACTTATGACGACGCTCGCCCAATACGACAGCAGCCTTATCGTGTGTCTGCCAAAGAACGAGAAGTGATCCAGACGCAAGTTCAGGAGATGCTGGATGATGGTGTTGTGCAGCCTTCACAAAGTCCGTGGTCTTCACCAGTAGTCCTTGTCAAAAAGAAAGACGGCACTCTTCGATTTTGCGTCGACTATCGGAAATTGAATAATGTGACAAAGAAAGATGTATACCCGTTGCCGCGCATCGATGACTCACTGGACAGATTGCGACGTGCGAAGTATTTTTCATCTATTGATTTAAAAAGCGGCTATTGGCAAATCGAAGTAGACGAAAGAGACCGAGAAAAAACCGCATTTGTCACTCCAGATGGCCTATATGAATTCAAAGTACTCCCATTTGGATTGTGCTCTGCCCCAGCTACATTCCAAAGGATGATGGACACCGTCCTCACTGGCCTCAAGTGGCAGATCTGTCTTGTGTACTTGGACGATGTAGTTGTTTTTTCCGAAACATTTGATCAACACCTCGAACGCCTTCGAGCTGTCCTGGAAGCCCTCCGTTCTGCTGATCTCACGCTGAAGCCCCAGAAATGCCACTTCGGGTATACAGAACTCAAGTTCCTCGGCCATGTTGTAAGCGCTGATGGGGTGCGCCCGGATCCCGATAAGACTGCTGCCGTCGCACGATTTCCCGTTCCAGCTAATAAGAAGGCTGTTCAGCGCTTCCTCGGCCTGTGCGCATATTATCGGCGTTTCATTGCGGACTTTTCTCAGATCGCAGAACCTCTGACGCGCCTTGCAAGGAAGGACACCTCCTTTGTGTGGAACTCTGAGCAGCAGATGGCCTTCTCTTTGCTTCGTGAGCGCCTTCAAACATCCCCTGTTCTGGCGCACTTCGATGAAGCGGCTGACACTGAGGTACACACTGACGCCAGTAGTATCGGTCTTGGCACGGTCCTTGTTCAGCATCAAGACGGGTTTGAGCGAGTAATAGCCTATGCCAGCCGCACTCTCTCTCGTGCCGAAATGAACTATTCCACCTCAGAAAAGGAATGCCTGGCGGTCGTATGGGCTACTATGAAGTTTCGTCCCTATCTTTACGGCCGGCCATTTAAAGTCGTCACCGACCATCATTGTTTGTGCTGGCTGGCAAATCTGCGAGACCCATCTGGACGACTTGCACGCTGGAGTTTACGTCTTCAGGAGTTTGACATAACCATTGTTTACAAGTCCGGCCGCAAACACGAAGACGCCGACACGCTGTCACGAGCACCCGTTGACACTGGCGATACTACAGCCGATGACGATAGCGGTTTTCTAGGAGCCCTCAGCGCATCTGAGCTCAGGGATCGACAAAGAGCTGATCCAGACATCCTTCCACTCATCGATTATCTGGAAGGGCGTGATACGATTCTGCCTCGACACCTATCTCGGCACCTTGGTTCCTTCTGCATACGGCAAGGCGTATTGTATAAAAGAAACTCCCAGAGCCAAGACAGAACTTACCTTCTGGTAGTGCCATGCGAGCTCCGTGAGGATATTCTCCTTGCTTGCCATGATGAACCAACGTCTGGTCATTTGGGTTGCTCACGGACTCTTGCTCGAGTGCGCAACATGTATTACTGGCCAGGACTTTCCGCAGCAGTGAAACGCTATGTACGAAGCTGTCGCGAATGCCAGCGCCGTAAAACACCGCCCCAGAAGCCTGCCGGATTTCTCAACCCCGTTAAAGTACCCCGCATTCCGTTCGACCAAATCGGAATGGATCTCCTTGGCCCTTTCCCTTTGTCGCAGGCCGGAAACAAATGGATAGTAGTCGCTACTGACTACCTGACTCGATACGCTGAGACAAAGGCAATCCCTCATGCCACAGCTTCCGAAGTAGCAGAGTTTTTCATGCACAACATAGTCTTGCGGCATGGCGCCCCTTCCTACGTCATTACCGACAGAGGGACAGCTTTCACATCACAGCTGATCGACCGCATATTTGAGCTGAGTTGCACGACCCATCGCAAAACCACAGCGTACCATCCACAAAGCAATGGCCTTACAGAAAGATTGAATAAGACGATTGCGGACATGTTGGCAATGTACGTCGATGTGCAGCACAAGACCTGGGACGAGGTGCTGCCGTACGTTACATTTGCGTATAATACAGCCTTACAAGAGACAACGCGCTTCACACCATTTCGACTTGTTTACGGACGCGAAGTTCAGAGCATGCTCGATTCCATGCTCCCGTGCCCAGATGATGACCAGCTATCCTCAGATGCCCAGCAATATGCCATCCGCGCTGAGGAAGCCCGCCAGCTCGCCCGTGTCCACATTGGGCAGCAGCAGACCACTGACGCGCACCGTTACAACCTCCGGCACCGCCAGGTTGACTACAAGCCTGGAGATCAAGTCTGGGTATGGACACCAGTTCGCCGTCCAGGCTTGTCAGAGAAACTCCTTTCCCGCTACTTCGGGCCGTACAAAGTGTTGCGCCGTGTGAGTGACCTTAGTTATGAAGTTATCCCAGACGGTGCCACACAACCAAAACGTCGAAAGCACAGCTCGGACATTGTGCACATTGTGCGACTGAAGCCGTACTACCACCGATAGCGTATGGCCACCCGCTGTGACCATTTTCTTGCTTTTCACACCATTTTTACCGGCCCTTCTCAATTTTTTTCGGAGGGAGGGGGTAATGCCACCTAGCGTTGCCAGGTGGCGCATGACTGAGGTGTGAAAGGAGGACGAAGTTGAAGAGGACGACAAAGTGTCGCTTGCACGTTTGCGTCTGTGCTGCTGTGTTCTTGTGTCTGGGCTACCCCCTGCTATCATTGGTATCCTTAGTCACCGTGTACGTGACAATATATATATATATATATATATATATATATATATATATATATCTTTTTTTGTTTACATTCAGCCCTAAAAAAGAAGCTCAAAAGCAGGACGCATGACACTTCGACCAGTTAGGTTTCAAGCTGAGTACCCTTTAAAATATTGCAGAATATTCCTTTTAAATTTATTCTATCAAGTTATATACCATTTTTAAATAACTGGCAAAAAATATAGGTTTTTTATCAAACCATTCCGAAGTATGTCATACGTTGGTTTCAAGTTGATAAACCTCAAGACTGACTTTGTTTTTAAATTTTATTCCATCAATATATATAATCCTTTATAAATTACTGAAAGAAATATACTTTTCAATTACACCATACAAAACAAAGCCAACTGTCAGAACCTCTTGGCATTTTGGTAAACCGAAGTTTCGGTTTCCGCGTATCAAAAAATTTCTCCCTGTTTTTGTGGTCTTGCTGTTTTTATTTCTTGCTTCTTAATATTTAAATATTATAATCGCACTTTTTCCATACATGAATGACAGTTTTGTTTGCATTTATGAACAAAATCATTCACAAGAGGGAAGCATTACATTTAGACCACGTATGTGGTGTACACAGGAGTGTAGCCACAAGAATTGAACCTAAAGACAACCTGCTCGGAGCCTCGTGTACTTTTATGCCTTCACCTCGTCGTTTATGCGCTTTAAGTACATGAGAAAGGTGAAAGTTTGTTTGAAAGCTTGCTTCACATTGGCGACTAACAGCGGATCAATAATTTCCTGCCGTCACTCCGTCGATGCCGAAAGAAACGCAAGGAAGCAAAAGCGAGCAGATGCACAGGCAAAAGAAGTAAGAGTAGACTAAAGTGGACCTCAGCCTACAAATGTGGTCAATTTTATCCCTCTTAGACAATTCTATATGACATATGTAGCTAAATGAACTCCTTTTTACTCTGTTTTCTCGCAACTCAGTTTTCTGCCATTTCGGCTTCCGCGAACATTCGTAGCGTTTTTCCCCGAATAAATATTTTATTGTAACTCAGCACACTTATTCCTCGTATGTTGGGCTGTAGAATGAGCCACGAAAAATAATGTTGTACCGTAAGTTTTATTATTGTTGCATGTGTTTTAAAAATAATCATTATTGATAACCATTGCTTTGGTTTGGTTTGTGGGGTTTAACGTTCCAAAGCGACTTAGGCTATGAGAGACGCCGTAGTGGTGGACTCCAGAAATGTCGACCACCTGGGGTTCTTTAACGTGCACTGACATCGCATAGCACACGGACGCCTTGCTTTTCGGCTCCATCGAAATGCGGCCGCCGAGGCTTTTGGTAATTATGTCATTAAAGCGATGATTTATGATATCACAATTATGCTGGTCGATTGCACAGCTATCACCTTTATGCAAACAACTGCAAAGTGAATTTTTGTTGTGGTGAGGTATATAAGAGTTATGACGGCTGACGCGGGAGGCGTATTTAGTATATATTTTTAACAATAAGAGTGAGAAAAAATATTTTGTAGAATTGAAAATTCTGATTGGAATATAGAAATACCATATTTAATACAGACCACTAAATTCTTCTTTGTCTTTTATATTAATTTTGTTTTTCTGGACAATGGCCTCCTACCTTAACAGCGCCTACATCAATACCTATATAGCCCTCTTAATCTTAATCTGCTTCCACATACGCGTGAAAAAAGTTTCAGATATAAGTGGAACTCCCAATTACATAATTCTTAGTCCCTCTTATAACTGGACCTTTTTTATCGCATATGTAAGAAGAAGATTAGGAGTGTACTTATATCCAGTCCAGCACAAGTAATGTCACTGCCTCTTCTAATCCATTGCCTATATAACGTTATATTAATTAATGCACGATAGAATGATGGGACACTAATTTTTTCCTGCAGTAGCGATGCCTTAACCCAAACATTGTAGTTACTAGGTTATTATTCATTTTTTTTCCTTTCTTTCTCTGTGCCTATATTAAATGTTTTGGTAAAAATTACTGTTGTCGTATTTTAAGCAAAAAATCAAATATGAATATAAAAGAAGCCGTAACTCTACTGCCCAGCTTGCGATACCTCCTGAACTGACGTAAGAAAGGTGAAACAGCAAATATACATATACCGTCTTTGCCAAAAGTAACCAGGCGACAGGGTCTGCTTCTCAGCCGTGTGGTAGTAAATTCATACTGGATATGAAGGTCTAAATCTGTGAAAACTAAAGGCCACCATCTGTCCTCACTTCTTAACGAGTTGTGATCTTCTGTTAATCTTCATTGGCTTTACAATACAAGTGAGAAGCAAAACATGCAGCCTGGTTACTTTTGGCAAAGACGGTACATTAAGTATTATTGCAACAACACTGCATTTTCGAGAGGGCTTGCAAAACATACTCCGACGACTTCTGGCGCTGCATGGTTATACACAAACACAACACACATACAAGATAATTAAACCAAGATGTTAACACCGATCATGAGCGCTAGAGGTCGTCGGAGTCATATAACCAACTAGCCCGCTCGCAAGTACCACGTGCAACACATAGCTTGTGCAGGTTGCTCACGTTCTCTAACCGCCACTTTTCCTGTAGCTCAGTCCTCGGTGTCCGAGTATGAATTGTTTTAATACGTCTTACAGCAGCCAAAATGTATGTGCTTGCAGACTTCTAATGACGTATACACTCGTAAGCAAAAGTAGTATACAAATTAACAAGAATTCGGTGGTGGAGCTCGGTAAAACTGAATCTAAGCGACATCTAGCGACAGCTACAAGAACAGCGACACTTGCATGTTGATAAAATCAGGCATCGCCAAGATCGTCCCGATTCGAGAGAACTGTTGTTAGATGGCGTTAAAAAGCAGTTTTTCCGACCTCCGGTACCGGCTGCGTGTTGTACATCACTTTTGCTCACGACTGTACAATGCAGTCAACTGTTCAAGGGAATATCCCGCCGCGTGGCCGCAGCGCTCCGCAGAATGCCCTTCTCCGATAATCGGCGAGAATAGCTAACGTCACATACACGCGCAGTGAGTCCGAAGGGTGGAATCAGCCTTGCATCGTCTATGGCGCTCTCCTGGGTCTTGCCTTGGCGAGATGTAACAAATAAAATACTAAAGCTGGCCTAAATTATAAACTGATATGTAAAATACGGCTATTTTTTGCAAATATATTCTTTTATTACGGATGCTCATAATCATAGTCATGGATATTCATAGTCATGGTTGGTCATAGCCGTGTAAAGTAAAGTCATAGCATGGCTAGCCATGTCAAGTCATCGATAATAATTATCACATTTGTTGTCACAGTCCTGGTAGTCAGTCACGGTTAGTCACAATCATAGTCATGGGAATTATTCATAGACTAATTTTGAGTAACCATGGCTATGAACAACCATGGCTGACTATGACTAACCATAACTATCACTGAGTATGACAAGGATAACTATAGCAGCTTACCTAAGACTAATTAAGCTTTATTATAAATACCTACCAGTGACTGACTTCATTATTAGTGATTTCTGGGTAGTTGACACGTACGAAGACATTTTTCCTGTCACATTTTCTCGGCAGGCTTTCTGGTCACACGAAGCGTGGAGCAAAAATGCTACTGCCTTAAAAAAAGTATGACGGAGTGTGACCGCGACGGGCAACAAAGAATAAAGCCAGGAGAATCATCCTGATTTCCAAGCCTTTCCGATTATGATCGCTCCACTGCAACAAAAGGACAAATATTAAAGCCCGGAGAACGGTCTGATTTCCAAGCGTTTCCATTATGATCGCTGCACTGCAACAAAAGGAGGAGGAGGAGGAGGAGGAGGAGGAGGAGGAGGAGGAGGAGGAGGAGGAGGAGGAGGAGGAGGTAAACTTTATTAAAGAAGAGGTCGTAGGCGCGGGGTGGGTTGGCGTTCCCGTCCCCGCGGTGGGTTCCTCTTCTAGGCCGGACGCCAGGTGGCCGACCGACGATGTCGTTCGGCGACCTCTTCGGCTCGCTCCGTGACTCGGAGTTGAACCTCCGGGTCGGAGCTGAGCAGCGCGGCCCCCCACTGAGATTGGGTAGAGAGCTGCAGACTCTGTGATGGCTTGTCTTGATTACATGAGTATAGGATGTGTGGTGTGTCTGCCTTTTGATGGCCACAGAGAGAACAGACAGGGCTGAACTGCTCTGGGAACCATATGGAGTACATGTACGGATTAAAGAAAGTGTCTGTTTGAAGCTGGCGCCAGGTGACTTGTGTTTTACTTAGAGATCGATGTGGTTCTGGGAAGATTTGTCTTTCTTTCTTGAAGCGGGTAGTAATTTCTTTGTAGGTTGTCATCCGCTCCCTAGCCGACCTGAGCTCAGGGCAGCGCACCTCCCGGTTAACTACGAATCCTCGGGCAAATTGGTGCGCTGCCTCGTTCCCAGGATGGTCCGAATGGGCAGGGACCCAGATCAATGTGATAAGGCGGGTATGGGAGATTTTTTGTAAGATTTTGATGGCTGCGGAGTGGGCCCTTCCTTTTGCAAAATTTCGAATTGCGGTTTTAGAGTCGCTAAGGATGTATTTGGCAGTGGTGGAGGTAATGGCTAAAGCTATGGCAGCCTCTTCGGCCTCCTCCGGAAATTTTGTTTTATTGATTGTCGCCGATGCGAGGGGAGAACCTCGATGATCGACAACTGCCAGGGAAAAGGCATCTCTGTCCGCATGTTCTGCCACGTCCACGTGCGCCGTGTCTTTCTGTACTGAAAATCTTTCGTGTAATGTTTGTGCTCTAGCCCTTCTTCTGTCCGTATCATATTCTGGATGCATGTTTTTAGGCAGAGGACGGACTATTAATTGCTCGTGCACGTGTCTTGGAATCGGCAAAGTGTGGGCCCGGGTCCCTTCATATTGTATTCCTGCTTTTTTTTAGGATGAAACGTCCCGTTTCAGTGCTTGACAGTCGTTCGTACTGTGCGATGAGGTGTGCTTCCACCATTTCCGCTAAGGTGTTATGAATTCCTAACTTTAGTAGTGTTTCATTTGGGGTATGACGAGGGAGGTTTAGCGCAATTTTATAGGACTGCCTAATTAGTGAATCCAGGTCGTCTCTTTCTCTAACTGTGAGGGTGACGTATGGTGTAGAGTAGATAACTCTGCTAAGAACGAAGGCTTCTACTAGTTTCCTGGTCTCAGCTTCTTTAACTCCTCCACGCCTATTCGCGATTCGTCTGAGGAGGAGGGAAATTTGGTTGACGGTGTTTTTCAGTTTCTTAATTAGTGTGTCGTTTTTTTGGTTTGACTGTATGAGCATTCCCAAGATTCTTAGTGTTTCCACTTCTTGGATGGCTGCACCTTCCGCGTAGATTTTTATCGCAGGCGCTTTATTCTTTCTTTGACGCTTTGGGTGTAGAATGAGTAACTCAGATTTCAGGGGGGAACACGCGAGTCCCGCGGCTTGCGCCTCCTCTACGACTACGTCTACCGCTTGTTGTAGCGTATCTTGTATCGTGCCAATACTCCCCTTCGTGGTCCAAAGGGTGATATTGTCCGCGTACAAAGAGTGTTCTAGGTCTGGGATTCTTGCGAGTTCGTGTGCCATTTTGATTAGGGTTATATTGAATAAAAAGGGGGAGAGGACCGATCCTTGCGGAGTTCCTCTATCTCCTAAAGTGAAGGTGTCGGATTTGATAGTGCCAATTTGAATTTTAGCCGTCCTATCGGAGAGAAAGTCTTTGATGTAGTTAAACGTTCTTGCGCCTACATTCAGCAGTGAAAGAGATTCTAGGATTGCTTTGTGTTTAACGTTATCAAAGGCTTTGGTTAAATCTAGGGCTAGGATTGCCCTGGTACTCCTTTCTTGCTCATGAGATAGGACTTCGTTTGCTAGTCTTAGCATCGTATCCTGTGTTGATAAATGTGGTCTAAAGCCGACCATAGTGTTTGGATATAAAGGAAAATGTGTGTGCATGTGCCTGGTGCTTCAAATAGTCGCGGGTTATCAGAGGGGAGCGCTCCGCGGAGCGTTGCGGCCATGCTGCTAGATGTCCCCTTTAGCAGCGGACCGTACTGTACATATTGCGCTTCAATCTATCTTAGAAAACGATAGCAAGCTAACCAGTAAATATCTTAATATTAGGCATTTGAATGGATGGATGGAATATAGGAGCGTCTCTTTTGAAACAGGTGGCAGTTGCTATCACGCTCATTTTCCCCTACCCTGAATCTTAATTATTGTTTTAGATTGGTTAACTATACCATCATTGAGCGCTGTGGCCATGCTGCTAGATGTCCCCTTTAACAGTGGACCATACTGCACATCTTCCGCTATCTTAGAAAACAATAGCAAGCTAACTTGTACACAATCACCGCACAGCTCTAAGGACGGCATCGTGAAATTAAACGGATAAGCAGGTAATTGAAGCACTTTGGTGAAAGAAACTTTGTGAATACTTCCTCATAGATCCTTGTTACTTGTACTGATATGGAGTTCCGCTTGCTAGGTTTTCATTTGAAATTTGAGTAGAGTTGCAGGCGCAGGCATCATGAAGATGTGATAAGTTTAATTTTGTTGAGGAACCTGTTTTTTGTATATAAAAAGGACGGGGAATGTCGACACCTGCACCAATGCAGACATTTTGCAGCCGCACCTTTTGTCCCCTCTGCTGGGCGTCCCGAAGCTCGTCTTGCAGCCAACCCATCTGGGGATCGATAGCCTTCGTTCTTTCGCCCTTGTTCTTGCTGTACCAGAGCACGGTGTTCAGGCCCACCAACCGAGTGTTCCCCGACAGCACCCGACTGTAGTAGCCACCTGCACGTGTGCGACATACCTGAGAAGTTATCATATACCTGCCCTCAACCTACGCCACGTGGGAATCACTGCCAGATAGATATCTGGCAGTGATTCCCACGTGCTGCTGTTATCTACTCACGAGACCGTGTTCCGGCTTCGAAAACGTGCGGCGGCTAGTCGCCGCAGTAGAAAAGCAATACCGCAGTTCAAATAATAAGAGTAGTGTATTTTCTTTTAAAAAATGAAAATCACTGCCAGGTATCTGCCGATATTACCTATCCACAATAGCATGATCCTGCTCCGAACAAAAAATGCTGTGATTCGCCGCAGTAAAAAAAGCATACGACAGTTACAATAACCCCCGTTTAACACTGCAGGAACACAACAGCGGCAGGGACAAAACACCTGCGCCCGTCAAGCCGGAGACTTGTTTCCCAAGACACTTGTTTTCGAACAGCTTGTCACACTGCACAAGCAGCTGAGAAACAAGGCAGGTTTCCGGGGTGTTACCTCGGTATGACAGACTTGGGGAACGAAAACTATAAGCGAAAAGCAGCCGCCAGCATTGTTTAGCTTGTTCGCCGGCCGAGCGAAAATCCAGGCGACAACACACCCCCATAGCATGCACTTAACGGTGATTGATCGCTTTTTAATGGTTTTTGTCCCTGTAAACAGCTCTCGATAAAAGAAAAGTCCCCTTCATCGCTTTGTTTACTCTGCAATACGGCGCCTTGCAAGCAGTTGGGAATCGGGCTGTATTGTAAGCAGATGTGGCGCGGCCGCATTGGTTCCCCTCCTCTTCGGTGCGCAGGAGTCGCCCACAGAAGAAAGTATACGCGAGTGGTATGGGACCATACGAGCGGCTACGCCTGAGGGGCAGCGGAATAGCGTTGCCGAAGTTGTTTTCGTCAGTATGACAAGGAGTTCGTCAAGTGTTCCCGCAGGACTTCTGTTCTGTGTAGCAGGACGATAGAGACGTATTTCCGGACAGTTCGTGTCGATGTGGTGTGACAGGGTCGTGAACGCTACACGAAAACGCTGTTGCCGGATAAAGCCCACCAACTGTTTCCGCAGCGGGAACCGGGCTTAATGGAAAGTGTATTTCTTCAGAAAATTATGCTTTGCATTATCTGAGATTTCCATGCCTAGCAGTGGTGATCACTCGCGGGGGCCGTCCGCCAGCATCCTCAAAAGTAAAAACGCCCGTATGTAACAATTACTGTCATATATAGCAAGGATGCGAAGAAAAAGTGCATAGTTAGAAAGAGCCAAAGTAAAAAACAAAGGCAACGTTCTCACAAGTGGACTTACCAATTCGTCTGAACCAGTACGAAGACACGTCCATCTGGCGGAATGTTGGTTAACGGGGACTGAGTCTCTCCACCTCAACGCGTTTTTTTTTTTTTAGCTTAAGTACCAATTTTGTTCACTTCTTTCTAACCTGGACATTTTAGAAAAAAATACTTTCTGCACGCAATTATTACAGCCTTGGTTTTGGAAGGGGCATCTTGATCGATGCGGCTGAGTATTCCATTTCATCATTTAGTGCGTGCTACGAGCTTCAAAGGTATTTGAATCGGTCGCTTTGCTCACCGCGCTCGAAGGTGAGCCAGGCATCTTTGGGAAGCATATCTCCAAAGCCACCCTCATTGAGAAACCCTCGGTAAGGGGTTGCGTTGTTGGACTCCACGGCGTTAGGTGGGACCCAGTCGTGATTTCCCAAGGTGGGCACGAGCAGCGTCCCATTGCGTTGCGTCAGTCGCCGAAGTAGGTTTCCCAGCCACCGGGTCTTGTTGTACACTTCGTACCATGTGATAGCATCTCTGTGGGCAACATTGTCCCTACAGTGGTAAAAAGGCAAAAAAAAAATGAAACAAAAGCTTTTTAACCGTCTTCTTAAACTGAGCCACGAACTGAAATGACGTTTCATGCCCTTCTATTTTTTTTTTCAGCGCACAATGATAGCACCCTTCAGCTTCCCTTTTTAGCCCTGCGGTTAAGCTTCAGTTGGGGTAATGAGCAATTACTTCCTTATTACAAATATGGAACTTTTGGAAAGGTTTGCTAAATTTATTGCACTAGCAACACACTCGATTTGAGGAACAGTTCAGCCTCGAACAGGCATCTGCAAGTCTTCCTGCTTAGACTAGATAGTAGAGGACTGCTCGGATAAGCAGTCCCGGTCCGCTTTAATCCGAAGGTCAGGCTGAAGTTTTCTTCTGCGACCAAACTTTGAAGAACGCGAATAGCTTTCTTTCTGGGCCGAGCGGAAGCGCTTGGGAGGATGTTAACGATTAACCTATCCTTTATTACGTCTTGGGACCCTATGTGCATCATGTGATTGCAATAAAACTAAGCTCGTGGCGGCCGTTACTTCCTGGTGAGCAAGTGAAAGTGAAAGTTTGCTTTACGCACAGCCGACAGCCGGCCAATCTAACAGCTGTGAAGAGGCATAAGGGCAAAACAATTACGCAACATAAAGCACTAGTGGTGTGTTCTCTCTGTGTACTTGTTCTCTCTCGCGCTGTGTGCACGGAGGCTCGCTTAATTAAATCGCAGCTTGCAATTCCGTGTTTACACGAACCTCCTCCGACGTTAGGACAGATAACAGCTTGTCGAAGACGCATTAATGTGGACGTATATAGACCTTTTTCGGATGCCTCCTCCGCACGCACATCAGCAGGGGTGATGGCAATCACGTACACTGCGCCTGCCGATAAACGCGAATACGCCTGCGTTACTACGTTTCCGGCAAGCTAAAACTCTCTATTACTGGCCTCCATCTGTCCGCCAACTTTTGACAGAATGTCAGGAAAGCCGACGGGATAGAAATGTCACCAGGGAGTCCGGCAGGCTATCTAAAGCAAATTAAGCCACCAATATATCTTTATCAGCGCCTTTGCAGGGCATCGATCTTAGAACTTGGCCTTTCGAAATGTCGACACGCAAGTGCATCGGTGAAGCGGCTGAATACTTCCCCTGCTGAGTATATAGGAGAAGCCCTGCCGACTGAAAATACTGTTGATTTCTCAGTTACCTATAAGAGCCAATACTGCTGCGTCACGGCTTACCCGAAAGTGCCGTCAATGATAAGCAAAAATATTAACGGTTCCAGCTTGCCCAAGCCGATCTGAATTGTAGGTACGCAAGCCACCAGATAATAACTGGGTACCATCCGCGGACTAAGGGGCTTGCGGACCCCTTCAACAAGGCCTTGACAATTGCAGTCTTTCCATATAAGTTGATGCTGAACATGAACGTGATCCTCTACCCACCCCCCTTATCTTCATTATCTTATCGCATATCATCTTTGCCCACAACAGGGTAGTGAAACGGACCACGTAAATGACATCTGATGCCGTGTAAGCTCGTCCATCTGAAAGAGGCTGTGACCGCAGTCACACCATGAGGCTACATGCCAGCGACAAATACAAGACGCTTACGCCTAATCTCAGCGGGGCATTATAAGCACGATGGCTTGCCCGGCTAGGGAACAGAAAATAAGTCCACACCTACGTCATAATATTCCACGACACGATGCGGAAAACCAGCCCGTAACAGGCTTTGGTTTTTGATGCCCATTTACCGCGGCCAACAAGCAAAAAAATGTTCCGCGCAACGGAGGGCACAAAAACTGCATTTCCAGAGCCATCTAGGCACGTACACCACGATCTGCCTTTTTATTCGCAGCACGCCTTTTTTTTTTTTCTGCCTTCATTTTCATTTAAGAAAACTGGCCATTCCTCGTCTCTATTCTAGATCAATAGCTTTGAGGCCGCGTTTACGAGAGCATCAGGTGCCGGCATCGGCGCCGGCATTGTAAACGAATAATGACGAATATGCATGTGAGAGGGCATATTTTGCACCTGACATGGCTGGGCACTGACTGGTCGCCATGTTGTGTGACGTCAGCTGACCACATGACATTACCGCGTTGATAGGAGCTGCCAACATGAGCTTCGTCATTCAGATAGGGTGAGAGCAATCGAACCCTCCCATCTGATAGGAGAATAAACTAATTCTGGGCTGTCGTAGAGTTAGTTCAGATTATCATAGGTACTGCCCGCACATTAGGTGGAAAATGTTTTGTCATCTTAATATTGCACTCAGCCGAGAGCGGACGGGATCCTTTCTTATAACATCCGCCTAATATAGTCTTCTTGCTGTCTCTGACGCCGAGTAGGCCATTTTCCTCTGAGCACAAGTAATCCCAATAGAGGATTTGTTTGGAGGCATTTCATTGTATTCCTGATTGCCGGAGTGGTGGCATCAAAGCATACCAGTATTCTATGTTGTACCATAACTTTCAACTTCAAATGTGCGACGATATCTTTCTTTTGGACATAAAAGCACTCACGCTCCCTTACGCACCCTGTCCAGAGCACGAAGTCCACGGAAGGTTTGACCCTATGCATGGCCTCGATGGCTGACTGCGCCAGCAACTCCGGGGTGTCGCATAAGAAGTCCCCATACGGCCCGATGTCATCTGTGCCGGTGCCGTTGCCGCCGCGCCGACAGCTTACGTCACGGCTGCCATTTGTAGAGTATTCGCTGTCCACGTGGAAATCAGTCACATGCCAGAAGTAGCCTGCCCAAAATAGGAACGGCGTAATTACAAGTGATTCTAATTACAGAAGCACTTTTTGCAGCTGTCTGACTTCACCATAAAGATTAATTCTCGAAAATAAATAATTTGGTTCCAATTCAAGCTCATAAAAGAAATAAACTCTTATCACATGAATTTCAGAGGAGAGCTCACTAACCTGACCATAATATAAAAACCTAACACTGAGTTTCGAGCCCTACGTAGCACAGCTCTCTCGAATTGCCTATTCCGAAGAAAACCAAAAATAATTGCTTCAGTCTATTGGACATCTGAGGAAAGGCAGCTATAAAGGCAGTCAGATCAATGTAGGCATTGTTTTTCCGGAAAAAAAACCGCAGGAAAGAGTTGTATTTATATGTCCTCGCCTCTCATTCAGAACCTTGACCCCACCGCCCCCCCCCCCTCACCCCCGGTGTATAGTCGGTGTAGTTGCTTCGTCCATTCAGAGCGAAACGTCTACTTTTAGTCTCTCAATTTTATAATCTGATCCACCGTCGTAAAGTTCGATCACATTCGATTCACATTCGTTGCATTTAGCCTCATTGAGGCCCCTCAAATACTGGCTGATAGGTAAACACAAACAAATCTGCTGATATTCTGCACGCCAAGTATAGAGTGCAGCATGCTGAAAAAATTATTTTTCTGTTTTACCAATAACTCTGATATTGTCGAGGTCCATCCAGGGGCCGTCATCAGCTACTACATAATCGTACAAAACGCAGATAGAGCAAGCACCTTCTGAAACTCTTTAGCGGTTATGAACAAGAGTCAAGAAATGGTGATACTAAAGTTACCTTAGAGTATAGCAACCGTAAGAACTGCGGCGCAGAGCGCAGAACGTTACTAGTGCCTCAAGGTCTCAGAGAACTGCCTGATGTCGTTCCTTCCAAACTGAACGTTGAACATTACGTTTAACGGGTAGGGCTAAAAATTGAATCTGGTCATCGAGAAGTCAACACCTGCTGGAAACTCGAAATTCAAACCCAAATTTGCCAAATATTTGGATCCACAACTTTCAATACTCTGCATTAAGTTAACAAATTTGGTTTCAAGTGTAGTACACTACATTTCAGTCCCTTTACAACATGATTTTTGAGGCACCATTGGGCACAAGCACATTTCACAGCTGCTAAAGTAAACGCTGGAAACTCGAATTCTCCTATTTGACTTTTATTTTAATGAAGGCGCCGGGACGAATCATCAGTCAATTTTTTTTTTTTTTAGGAGAAAGCACCCGAAATCCGTCTAAAACGCTTCTCCAGGGACGGCCCTGAAATTGATATTAGGACTGCGAAAGCAGAAGGAATGCCTCCGTTCGTATCTTTACGCACCAATGTCATCTGAGAAGTTTGCCTTTGACAGCGTAGGATTTATCAGAGTCAATAGGACACAGTAGAGCCATGTACGAGGGCTGGTGATGGTCATTTTCTTCCCTAGTCTGCAACAAGAAATGGGTCGTTCAACTTTCACAATGACAGAAATCTAAAAGAAGTGATCTCTGCAACGGTAACGTTACACAGAACAGCCGAGGTGGCAAAACATTAAGGCAAAGAAGTAGCAAAAGGATAAAGAAATATGGCGACGTTCGTATATTTATCTGGTCCTTCTCACCTATCGTTTGCTGCGTTTTTAGGCTTCTACCTTAATGTATGCACATCCTGGAAGTCATCTACATGTCATGTACCGTCTTTGCCAAAAGTAGCCAGGCTGCATGTTCCGCTTCTCAGTCAGGTAGTGGGGAGTTCGTACCACCTCTTAAGCTGTAAATGTGCAAAATAAAGGCGAGCTCCTGTCCTCACTTCTTAACAAGTTGTGATCCCCTGAGAATCCATGTTGGTTTTTGAATACCAGCGAGAAGCAAACAATGCAGCCTGGTTACGTTTGACAAAAACGGTATGTCTAAAAATCAATGGCGCATATTCTCACCCCCGGGTCAGCTACGAAACTGAGGCGCATAAAGACTGCTCACTAAAGTAGTGTCTGCTTTTGAGCAGAAGGAAGGCTGAAACATTTTCCGTGATCACTAGAGAATCTGCACTGAAGAAATGTGTTAGCATGAGAGTTGCTGTGTTGTCTGCGAGATGAGTCAGCGGGATTCCGCGAGTGACAGATACTGCGCCTTGCTGTTCCTAGAAACCAATTATAGAACGCCGGTTAACTTTGATATGTTCAACGGAACGCTGGTTGTGTTCGACAAGGGATGCGTGATGTATCCGTTTGCAGAAGCAGCGCTCAGGCTTTCGCATTTCTGCACTGGGACACGCAAACGGAAGCTGTGAACCGAAACCGGAATTTCGTTGCCGCTCATCTTAGCTCCCAATAAACACCTAATCAGCTCTAATTAACTACCCAATTAACCCACCTCAACCGCATTGTTACTTGAAAACCTTTCCTTGACGCTCTTGTCCGATGGTACCATTCTTTTTATGATTTATCAACTAGTTCCTCTTTTACAGGTCCATAAAGCTCACACCCATGCAAACCCGCCTACATAATCATAAAATGCTTATGATTTAATAAGTACAGCCGATTGAGCATAAAAACTATAAACATTTCCGAGATCACTGCAGAATCTGCACTGGAGAAATGCGTAAGCTTAAGCGTTGCTTGTCCGCAAGATGTGCGAGCGGGATTCCGCGAGTGTGCCCCGTGTCCGGAGTTCCCGGGTTCGATCCCGACCTCGGCGGCTGCGTTTCTATGGAGGCGAAACGAAGAGGCGTCCGTGTGCTGTGCGATGTCAGCGCACGTTAAAGATCCCCAGGTGGTCGAAATTACTCCCTAGCCCTCCACTGCGGCTCCTCTTTCTCTCTTTCCACCCGTGTGCTCTGCGATGTCAGCGCACGTTAAAGATCCCCAGGTGGTCGAAATTACTCCCTAGCCCTCCACTGCGGCTCCTCTTTCTCTCTTTCCACTTTCACTCCCACCTTCCTCCCTTCCCTTACGGCGCGGTTCAGGTGTCCACAGCTGCAAGTGTGACAGATACTGCGCCTTTCCCTTCCTATGAACCCCCCTTATTATTCCGCGAGTGATAGATACTGAACCTTTCGTTTCCTGCAAACCACTTAATTGTTTCTATATAAATATCCAATTAACCCACATTAACCATTTTCACACTTGCAAGCCTTTTCTTGACGTTCTAGACTATGGTACCATTCTTTTTCCGATATACAGACTAGTTCCTCTCTTACAGCGCCGACAAAGTCACGCCCACGCGAAAGCCGCCACGCGAAACATAGCCATACAATGCGTTTACGCATTAATAACAACATTGGAGAAGGATATTATTGAGATGGGAAAAGAAGAGAACTGAAATGTTGATCCAGTAGGGCAGGGTCGCTTCAGTATGAATTTTCGCACGAGATATAAAACGTCTGTCCCTTTTGTCGAAGTACGGGGCTACAAAATATAGATCAATCAAGTACACCAAAACGAAGAAACGCTCTCGCAGCTGCCCTTCCAAGCATTTCTTCATCGGAGAGAACAAGCGGTGGGATTTAGGTGAAATGGTTACCTAGGTCGGTTTCTTGGCCGAATAAGTAGCGAGGGGAGATCGTAGACAGGTGAAAACCCTGCGTAAGCCTCGATTTCTTCATCTTTCTCTTCGGAAATTGTTATGCCTGAACATTGCTGCCGCAGATAAAGATTTTTAGCCATTTTTCAAACGGCGGTAGCGATCTGGTCCGCGGTGGCCGCAGGGGCACAGGGGCTCCTAGCCGTCTTATCCTCCATCCTTTCGACTTTACTTGATAAAAAAATAAATACTTCAAACTTTATTCATCACCATGATTATGAAGACAATATAGGAGCACAAATCCAGTTACCCTACATTCCTGAAAAAATGGTGTTTTCGTCTAACATGAAAGAAAAATAAACCTGGTTTCATCGTCTTTCACGCCGGGCTAAGACCGGATCGCTGTAAGGACAGCATTCAGCTCTAGACACCTCATTTCGCCGAAGAGAACACTATTTTACTGATGGGCAGCAGCGCTAAAGACAAAGAAACTACCCTCCCCTCCCCTAAACTTCCCCTCCCCTTAAAAAAGAAAAACGAAAATTGTCTTGGTGGTTATCCTTTCTCACAATTGCATTTTACCAGCGCAGACCTCTTTGCCTTTTCAATTGCAGAGTACTGAAGACATTCGCAATTCGCTGCTAGTGAAGACACCAATAACTTGTCAGCTTATAATCACGTGATGCTTGACGTGATGACGACGTCACGATCACGCGATATTTTATACTAGCTATTGAGGTGTTCAAACCACCAGTCAACCACTGGAAGTTTCGCGGCAAAATTCGACATCGATGTTGCACCGACTGCGCAAACGAATGGGGTAACAGTAAAAGAAGCAGTAAAAAATGTTCCTTGGAAGAATTGAGCCTTCGGAATAGCGATAGCCTTGTAACGAGAACAGCTTCTGTGTACCGACACTAACGTTATCTACTGCGTAAGATAACTTTTAGGAATGCTTCTCTTCGTGGGCTTTAATATGTTAATTCAGATTCCAAAATGTATCTTTTTGTGTAGAGAGTTCACACATGTTGTGACGGGCGCCATCTTGAGCTGGGAGTGTATACCCTCCACAACCCAGGCCAAAAACCAAAGTAGGTGGCGATCAGCAGGCAAGAAATATAATGATAGACGTTTAAGCATGGCTTGAACCTATTAATACTGGCGAAAGCTCCGCTAATCACGAGTTTGTATGGTTTGGGAAGCTTATACATGGTTGGAGGGGGGGGGGGGGGGGTAGTGAGGTAAGAGCTTGGGCAAAAGAGTAGCCGCGGTAGCGTCTTTAACACCGTGCTTTGTTCCGGCGATATTTTACGAATATTTTTGTCATTAAGTGGTTTATAGGAATGGAAAGGAGGAGTGTCCCACTTCCCTGGACACCTAAACCGCGCCGTAAGGGAAGGAAGTAAAGTGAGATTCAAAGCGAAAATAGAAAAGGAGGAGCCGTATTTGATGGTTACGTAGCGATTTCGACCACCTGGTGATCCTTAACAGACCCTGACATCGCACAGCCCACGGACGCCTCTCAGTTTCGCCCGCTAACATTGTGTGTGACAATCATTGGAACAGTTTCAGTTTTCAGAGAACATAGAGAAGGCTTCAAGGCTGTACTACAAAAATTTGTCTCTCGTGGCTTAGGATGCAACACCAGCGCCGTCTCCGCGCATAGCTATAGTACCATAACATATATACCCGCCGTGGTGGCGCGGTGGCTACGGCGCTCGACTACTGCGCCCAATGATGCGGGATCGAATCCCGGCCGCGGCGGCCGCTTTTTGATGGAGGCAAAAAGCAAGGCGCCCATGTGCTTTGCGACGCAATGCACGTTATTGAACCCCAATGGTCGAAATTTCCGGAGTCCTCCACTACGGCGTCTCTCATAGCCTGAGTCGCTTTGGGACGTTAAACCTCATAAACCATACCTCAACTGCGAACGTGAGCTTGACTTGGACATCGCTAGTTTTGCTCAGCGTGCGGAAGAAGCGCGACAGCTGACAAGGCAGCGCATACACCTGCAACGGCAACTAGACGCTGACCGCTACAACCAGGGACGGCGCTTCGTTGCCTAAGAGCCTGGAGATTATGTCTTGATTTGGACGCCTGTCCGTCATCGTGGAATGTCAGAAAAATTACTTTGCCGGTACGTCGGGCCATATCATATCCTTCGCCGCATCAGTGACGTCACTTATGAAGTTTAATCCGCCACTCAAGACCCCTCAAGCCGCTGACGACGCAAGCTAACTGACGTTGTGCATGTCATCCGGACAAAACCCTACCACGAACGCGCCGTTGACTGGTCTTTAGACTAATGGTGCCCCGTTTTGCATTGTGGTCCTCTTGTATCACCTTAGCACACTATCTGTCAGCTCAACAGTCTGCTCCTAATCGGCTGCATTGAGGCGATGCTGCAAAGTTGGGCAATCATACATGCCCTTTATAAAAGACGACGGAGACTGAGACGGATGTTTGGGGAAGACAGCGAAGTGAAGCTGTGATCTGTCTCGTGCTTTCTTGACTGGTTGCTGACGCTCCCCGGTGCCAAATTGCCTGACGCGATCCGCGGGGGATAGTCTTTTGTGCAACGGCACGCTACAAAATGTCTATATATATATATATATATATATATATATATATATATATATATATATATATATATATATATATATATATAGCATAAGTAAATAGACGTACTTGGTTGCTAGAGGTTATACACAAGTGAAACATTGCTTCATACTGTTTCCAAGTTTATTTGAAGACGACGTTTCGGCAGGAGCCCTGCCTTTCTCATATATATATATATATATATATATATATATATATATATATATATATATATATATATATTGTTGTTATTATTATTATTATTATTATTATTATTATTATTATTATTATTATTATTATTATTATTATTATTATTATTATTATTATTATTATTATTATTATCATTACGCACTGCACCGTACTCGCGAATTGCGAAGTCCATACCCAACTAATGCTCTGTATATGAAACTGTGCTGATATTCATTCAGCGTTCCAGCAGTTTTCTTTTCAATTATATTTCTTACTAGGATAAATTACTGCTGTGCATAGACATGCTCATATGGGTATAACACGATCGTCGAATTACATGCCGGATAACAAGATACTGCGCATTCGATGATATTTGTTTCTTGTCTGGTTTTGTTTTCTTCAAAGCTTGAAACTTTCTCATTGTAAACTCTCCTGGACGACATTCCGCTCCCGGCGTTTTAAATAGTTAAGGATTGAACTCCTAGCTGTCTCTTTGCCTAGAAAATGATGCCGCTAAGTTTGCTTTAGCATTGCGAAGCAAAAATTGAAGAACTGGAAAATGAATTATATATATATATATATATATATATATATATATATATATATATATATATATATATATATATATATATATATATATATATATATATATATATATAATTCATTTCCCAGCTCTTCCCGCCCTGCAGCCTCTAAATTTTAGCTTTTTTCATCTCAGGCGTACAGCCCGCTGCTGATAGCGAGAACATACGGCCAAAATAAACCTTCTGCGTATCGCCAGATTGTCTGCTATACGCTGCCGAAACTTTAATACGTGGTTTAGTGAGCCAGCCATGCTCCAAAATTGAATTATGTTTGCTGGTTACTGTCAGAAATAAAAACCCACGAAACTGCCAGTGAAGGCAACTGGTTTCCTGTTACTAACTTTTACTCTATCCACATTTTGGTCAGGGCAACGTATATTAGTTTGCACTCAGGCTCTTATCAAACAACATGACCAGTACCATCACTGTGCTTATTCAGTAGTTCTCGTTGCGCTGTTTGCTCTGCTCAGTACCTTATTCTGTCGGCTCTGTTTAAAGCATCCCGGATAACCAGGCTAGAGCACACTAGGTTACAGCTTTATCAGATTAGATTGCTTTCTGTTTTCTTCATCAAGTCATATAGCACTCCCGAAAGTTTTATCAGCCCCCACTGTTTTTTCTTGTATCTACAAAAGTTTGCAAGCGTCATTTACACAACCAGGAAGTGAGTTAAATTAGCTGGCACTATAACGTTACTCCCTTCATCATTTTAGTCACTAAGGGCACAGGATCAAAGAGAAAAGTCTACAGCCTTCGATTACCGCAAGAGAGCCAATGAAGAACACGAAATAAAGGTCTAACCCAATTAAAGTAAACCATCGTAGATATTGCGTGTTCATATATTCCGATAATAATTAACACCACATCGGAACGAGTAAGGTATTGTGCTACTCTTTGCTTCGTTTTTGCATTCCACGTCACCCCTTACTATACGGGTGTGCGTTTGACTTAATTGTGTGCTTGAATTTGTTTTCTGATCTTGGCTGCCGGGCATTGTCTCCATTAAGTGATGAATAAGACGAATCCAAAGAGCCATTTTCTAATATAATGATTCTGTAATGGTCTAGACAGCATTACGCACCTTAGCCTAAAGAGCAGCTCAAGCAGTCAGCAAGGCGGGATGAAAGTGCTCCGAAAAGTCAAATGCTATTTTGTCTGGTGGAAATTTAAAGACAACTGTCTTTTTTTTTTCTCGTGAAACAAACATCAACAACGTACTTAGGATGGCAAAACAATAGCAGGACTATATTATAAACGAAACAGATAAGGAATCGCGTACTAAATGGCACTTATT
This sequence comes from Amblyomma maculatum, assembly GCF_055883805.1. Taxonomy (NCBI): domain Eukaryota; kingdom Metazoa; phylum Arthropoda; class Arachnida; order Ixodida; family Ixodidae; genus Amblyomma; species Amblyomma maculatum. Next base: position 79,307,532 of record NC_139352.1, on the reverse strand, counting down.
ACGCAAGGAAAGTGGTTTTCTTTTCTCTCCACGCGAGTGTTCTATACTGCGCAATTCACCAAATTAAAATAATTGAGGTTTCCAATCACTGTCTCAGACACTTTATTTTCCTGATGAATCCTCCTACGGGTTTATTCAGTTCCCAAACCTAAAGTATTGTTCGCGAGGTATTAATGTTAAACAGCTAAACCTAATACCAGCCTTCAGTCCCGTATACATTTCCTGGTAATGTGTGTAATTTGCTCTTTTGACCAAACAGTTACCAACTAGTCCCACAAGACGGCCTTTTACTCTTTCGCCATTACTAGCATCATACGAGAAATACAGGCCTTTCTGCGAAGACTGATAAACCATATCAAAAGCTAGACAGCCTGACGTTCATGATACTGATAAATAATATAGCTTCGCAAACGTCCGTCTTTGCTATATATCATATATATTTGTTCTGTAAAGAGTGTTTCCAAATATTTGCTAGATTTACTGCCTTCTGTACACATAAGAGCCTATTCTACTGCACGACTATCTTCTGAATCTTGTAAAAAGCAGAAGAAGGAGTAGAAGAGATGTTACGGAGAAGGTTCACAGTCCGATAGCTTCCCACACAACTAACGTTGATAAACGTACACATCTCGCCACCCGAGTGCATCGTGTTCTTCTGGGAGTCCATCGTACTTCATCATCCTCAGCACGACCATCGAATACCGCTATGTAACAATATTACTACTTTGAGATATTAGGAAGCATACTCTGACCACTGTTCAAAGGACACAAGTAGGCAAACATGACCATCTCGCTAGATAAGCGGATCAGCACAAGTGCTTGCAATTAGAAAGTACAAAAATGAAAGAGAAATGGTTACGTCGGACGCCATAGGCTACGTCTGTAGCACACATGTAACGGAAAAATTGTCTACTCTGCGTACGTCATAAAATTCGGCGACTGCATACTTAAACGCTTGGCGCTTTTTCTTACCCTCTACTCCAGTCACCACTTCCTTAATATTTGTCTTTACTGCACGCTGAAAGCAATCCATGCCTCTAGCCAGATTCGCTCGGAGCACATAAGAAGCATATTGAAGTATTGGGTGGTGCTTTATGACTATACATCTTACCCGATGACAAAGAAGGAAGCAAGACATACGGGTGACGTACGCCACGTGCTACCTTGCTCGTGATGAGGAGCCATGCGTTGTAGGCGGTGAACACGTACCCGGCCGGCGAGAGCTCTGAAATAAACAAATCTCACAGAAAAATTATATCTGGCACGTTACCCATTGTAGTCTCTGTGATTCGTTAAAAGGGCTGGAGGTAAACAAATGTCTCTATAACACCGCACTCAGCGCTGTCAATTAAATAGAATGAAGGTTCAAAACCACGCAGTACTGACTCGCAGATTCGATTCAGCTCTGCTTCGGTGGAGGCGGAGGCGAGGCTCTTATTCTTCTATAGCAGATCCAGCCTACGCACATATTCGGTCACGTCATCATTCTGGCACGAGCCATCGCCGTTTCAAAGGGATCCAGACATGTGCCGACCGGACCGCTGCCGCCACTCCAAGGACTGCTGAACGACGCCGGTGACGGAGATGTGGAGGCGACCGAGCATGGGCCGTCATCCCACCCACCATCGCACATCAACGCCACTCCTGCGAGGAAAAATGTTTATTCAAGGATGATTAGTTAAGCTTACTTTATCTAGCAGATTTTTTTTGTTTAATTCAGCGAGAACAGACGCAAAGCATGAGTCATCCATCGACGCCAAAATGTGCCTGTGTAATGCCAAAATAGGCAGTCTCCAGCGAAACGACAAAACAGGCCTGTGACACTGCAAACTGGGCAGTTGCCCGTGAGACCAACGTTCAGGCAGTCGCCTGTAAGCCAAGAAGCCTAAAATGAAGACACAGCGCACGATTTTTTGAACCTTGCAGTGTTTTCTTTGTCTTCTTTATAATGCCCCCGTGTGAAGACGTCGCCATCTTGGCGACTCACTGGGAAGATAAAAAAAGTGGGGTTGTGATACGGCTTGAGCCGGCTACCCTGGACAACCGTGGCCGACAGGGTGGTGGTCGAAAAAGGGGTTTACTGCATGGAGGAAGGAAACAACTTAGGAGAGGCCCTTGCCATTCCCAATGCATTGGAAAAAGTGTGGCGGAAGTGACGTCAAAATTTAGGGTTAGTCAAGTTCTTGTTGCCAAAATTAAGCTTCGATTGAGGAAAACGCAGAAAACTAGAAGGCCTTTCAGGTGTGATCTGGATCAAATTCCATTAGAATATGCTGTGGAAGTGAGGAATCGATTTCAAGAATTAGATCTAGAAGACAGAGAGCCCGAAGAGATGTGGACCGATGTTCGTGATATAATACAAGAAGTTGCTACTAAGGTAGTTCCAAAGCAAAAGAAATGCAAGAAAGCAAACTGGTTATTTGAAGAGGCTTTGCAAATAGCTGAGGAAAGGAGGATGGCAAAAGTTATGGGGGAAAGAGAAAGATACAATATTCTCAATGCGGATTTTCAGAAAATAGCAAGGAAAGATAAGAATGCCTTCCTGAACATACAGTGCCAAGCAGTTGAGGACAACAGCCAATTAAGGAACACAACAGCTCTTTATAAGACAATCAAAGATATCAAAGGAAGCTTCTGTGCTAAGCTGGGCGTGATAAAGGACAAACGAGGCAAGGACCTCACTGAAGTCTCAGAGATAAAAAAAAGTGGCAGGAATACACAGAAGCACTGTACAAGAAGGACCCGAAAGTGCAAACCCAACATAAGACAGTTATGATTACTGATCTCGAGCCGGGCATCCTGAAGAGTGAAGTTGAATGGACCTTAGGCAGCCTTGCTAAGAATAAAGCTAGCGGAATTGATGGCATTCCAGCTGAGTTGCTTCAAAACTTCAACCATGACACTGTTAACATTCTGCATACATTACGTCAGAAGATTTGGACAACCCTGCAGTGGCCACAGGATTGGAGGAGGTCGGTTTACATCCCCATCCCAAAGAAAGGCAGTGCCAAAGATTGTTCCAACTACCGCACGATCGCATTTATTTCGCATGCTAGCAAGGTGATGTTGAAAATCCTCCAAGGTAGGCTGCAGCAGTATGTGGATCGGGAGCTTCCGGACGTGCTAGCTGGGTTTCGCAAGGGCAGAGGAACTAGAGACCAAATTGCCAACCTTCGCTGGATCATGGAAAAAGCAAGAGAGTTCCAGAAACCCATTTACTTCTGCTTTATTGATTATGCAAAAGCGTTTGACTGCGTAGATCACTGCAGATTGTGGCAAGCTCTCCAAGAGATGGGAGTTCCAATTCACCTCATCTGTCTCCTCAGGAACCTGTATGAAGGGCAAGAGGCCACAGTCAGAACTGGGCATGGTCTTACTGATTGGTTTCCGATCTAGAAAGGAGTGAGGCAAGGCTGCATACTGTCGCCCTGCCCATTTAACCTATATACAGAGTACATCATGAGGAAGGCCGGTCTGGACGAGTCTTCAGCTGGAGTGAAGATTGCTGGAAAACGTATCAACAACCTTAGATATGCGGATGATACCACTTTAATGGCAGAAAGTGAAGTGGAACTCAAGAGACTTCTGATGCGCGTACAAGCAGAGAGTGAGAAGTTTGGGCATAAACTGAACATTAAATAGACAAAGATCATGGCGTCTTGCCCTATCAAGTCCTGGAGCATCAATGGACAAGAAGTGGAAGCTGTGACAGATTTTCTCTTCTTGGGCTCCAAGATTACCTCGGAAGGAGACTGCAGCCATGAAATTAGGAGACGCCTGCTTCTGGGAAAGAGAGCAATGGTTAGCCTTGACCGTCTAGTAAAGAGCAGAGACATTAGTCTGCCAACCAGGATCCGTATAACTCGTGCTATGGTCTTTCCAGTTGTGATGTATGGATGCGAGAGTTGGACTGTGAAAAAGGCTGACCGCCGAAAAATTGACGCATTTGAATTGTGGTGCTGGCGAAGACTCTTGAGAGTTCCTTGGACTGCCAGAAGATCAAATCAGTCGATATTGTCGACCATAAACCCTGACTGCTCATTGGAGGGTCAAATTTTAAACTTAAAGCTCAGCTACTTTAGTCATCTGATGAGAAGAGAGGAGTCGCTGGAGAAAGATTTGATGTTGGGAAAGGCTGAGGGTCGCCGGAGAAGGGGTAGGCAGCAAACGCGATGGTTAGATGGCATCCTCGAGGCACTGCAGATGAAGTTATGTGATGTTAGGAAGATGGTGAAAGACCGGAAAGCGTGGCGTGACATGGTCCATAGGGTCACGAAGAGTCGCACACGACTCAACGACTGAACTGAACTGAAGTCGAGCCATTAGCAACGGCGACGCTGTTGCTATGAAACCTCGGGCCACTAGCAACATCGTTGCTAAGGGCCCTAGGTACGTGAGCGTCGCGGAGAAAGAAAATGCGGAGGGTAAAGGAGGAGGAGAGAGGTTGCAGCATCTGGTCGCGGCACGGCCGCGCCCACAGCGCCGGCATCAAAAAAATGACGTCAGGGCCTCTCCTAAGTTCTTTCCTTTCTCAATGGTTCACCTGCTCGATGATGTAGTTGACAGGGGATGCGCGTTCCAATACGCGGTAAGGGCCATGGTACTTGGTTTCAAATTTGCTGGTTGCAGAAACGCATAGCCAAATGAAGCTGTCGGCGAGGAACGTCGAAGCGGGCGTGTCGCTATCATGTCGATCTTTGCGATAGCCTTGGGTGCTGGAGGTAAACGTGCGAGCTAGCTGACGGCATTCCTCTTTATGTACGATATCTGGCAAAGCACTGTACTCGGATGCACCTGGATGGTATGGCAAAATCGTGTCGAGAGTGCAAGATGGTTCACGGCCGCATAAGAGGAAGAAGGGCGAAAACCAGTTGTTGCTTGGGTAAGTGTTGTACGCGGACGTTACAGATGGCAGTACCTGGTTCGAGTTGGAGCTCCCAGAGGTAGATGTAACATACAATGCATGTACCCAAGCATATGGCTGAACCGCTCCGTAAAACCATTCGTTCGTGGGTGATGCGCAGTTGTAGCACGATGTATGGATTTGAAAGATGATAGGAATTCCTGGATTACCTCGGACAGAAAAAACACGTCCTCTGTCACTCAGTAGCTCGCGCGAGGCGCCGTTCGGAGAACGAAGTGATGGAGAAAGAAATTAGCTACCTCTCGGGCTGTCACCGGTGCAGGTGCGGCGGTCTCTGCGCAACGGGTCAGATGACCAACGGCGACGATGGCCGACTGATTACCAGCGGCACTGAATAATAGCGGCCCATAAATTGTTATTCCAGAGCAATCAAACGAACGATCTGGACACGATAAAGGCTGCAGAGGTCCAGCGGGGTGGCAATATGTCTTCCGTTGTTAACAAGCGGTACAAGAGCGAATGTAGCGACCTACGAAATTGTATACATTCCTCGCCTGTAATACCTCTGACGAATCCGACCATAGGTATTCAGGACACCGCCATGAGCGTTTTGCCGGTCAGTAGAATGACGGGCACAAACACGATGTATGTGTGGACACAAGACAGCAGACACAGGACTCTGCCCCGTGTCTGCCAACCCGTGTCCGCATGCTGCGGTTTTTAACATCCTGATGTCCCGTAAACTGGCCTACATATCTGTCTCACTATTTGTGCAAACGGATGTGCTCTCCTGATAGAGCTAAAACTTAGCTTTCTACATATCAATTTTTAGAATCGCGTTCGGATTGGCATGATTTTGTGTCGATAATGCTTCGTATTTTCTTCCCTGAGTTGATAACACCACGGTGGTGGGGAGATACAGTCATGAAATAATGCATAGTGACGCCCAAGCTTCCATGCAAATATTACTGAGCCCACACGACTTATCAGTGGACTGTCCCCAAGTCATCTCATTGTTTTCTTCTCTTAACTTCTCTCCTGTGTATATCACTGAGCGAACCTCTGAGTAAGCGCAGCTTTTAGTGCGTTACCTCTAAATACCTATGTAAATAAATTTAAAAAACTTTCTAAATTACGGTGTTAAACGCTTAGAAGCATCAAATGAGCTACGATTGAAGCCGCAGAGGGCTCGGCATCAATTTAGACCAACTTGAATTCTTTAAAGCGAGGTCACGTCAGTCAGCCGACGAGCGCGTTTTCCATTTATGCTGAAACGAAACACCCCTTTCGGAGCAGGGATTGCCTCCAGGTTAGCAGCCTAATGATCTCACCACCGCAGCATCTTCTTGGGTCTAAAATATTAACAAGAGAATAAACTATGATTCCATGTAAGTTGAGAAAAAGCAAGAAGAACCTCAGTGCGAGCTCGTAGGCCTTTAGGGTTGTTTAAGTTCACTTCAGAAGAACTTTCATCCATGGAGTCTTGAGGAACGTTATCGCGGGCTAGTTGGTTCATGCTCGAAGAAACTGCGCTACAAGACAACGCCTGTGGTGTTGTGCTCGTTCCCTTTCCCTTCGTCGTTGTCTTGTAGCGTAGTCTTGAGGTTTCTTCGCTCAAATGACATGTCGGTAGCCGAATAGTGTCCCAAGCCCATGCCAGAAGTGAGAACAATACCAGGAGGCACTGAGACCTCTTCGCTGAGCTTGCTGTGCTGCAAATAAGTTGAGCCTGTTCCGTTTACTGCGAAACCTAATTCAGTTACGTTCCCTGCTACGGTGAAGCTCGATGTGCATGCCCCCAGCCTGTGTGCACAGGCTGTTTCGTGCAACCTTCGGTGTAGGCTGCTAAGAATCTCGTTTGTAAGGCCCTGCCAAACACTTGGAGACGCATGTGGGACGCTGAACGTAACCACAGTTGCTCTGGACGCTGCCCGTATGCTCCATTGTCGATGACAACCGCCAGTTTGTGACATTGCAGCGCAGGTATTACACAAATTTATAGGTGGTAACAGTCCTAGACTGGTTGAACACAGGAGTTAACTGCGAAGGAACAAATTACAGAAGCGTGCAAAGAGAACGCGTTATATTAAGCTGAGAGTCCCTATGCCGGCTTTTACTGAGTTACTTGGATTACTCTGAATAAACTACTGCAGGTAATTTTGAAATATAAAGACTACACGCTGCATATCTGTGGGTTTTCACATGTTTTAAAGTGAGCATTGTTAAATAAACAGCAGAAATCTGAATAATGCAGCATACATCGTGTGTGGTTTCTCTTTTAAAGGTCTCTGAATGCCTACGCGATCGGACAAGAATAATCCGCTTATTTGCTTTCGACAACAGACATTTTTTTTTATGAATATGAAAGAAAAAAGGCTGGCAGAGTTGAAAGAAACGAAGATCAGTTTCAGCAGTTTTTTGTCAGGCTTCCGAATGTGTGAGAAAAATAAAAGCGCCCAATCTGAGTAAATTACAGACTGCCATTGCGAGTTCAGCGGCAATTTGTGTCCTACCCTTACATATTTTATCATTTACTGAAGCAA
>NC_139352.1:79195125-79295125 GCF_055883805.1 Amblyomma maculatum | reverse complement strand
ATGTGCCGCCTTAATTAAAACTTCCCAGACATCGTTATACAGTTTAAACACTCAAAGAACCAGTTCGTCTAAACGCATGTACGTACATGCATACAAGAACTTTTTTAAGGATATTGATGTCTGTCGGATTGTTTATTGGGCAGTAAATAACACAATCATCTGGAAATAGTTAAGCGTTAGTCCTAATGTTAAAGGACTAATTATTTGTGCAGATAAGAAATAGGAGAGGTTGACAAGTATGCATTAACATGGACGAATTTATAGCGATCAGTTAGAAAAATTCGAATCCAATCCAGAACCGGGAAATACAGATTCAGGCGTGACAGTTTAAGCATTAGACGTATATGAGGGATATAAACAGCGCAAACACGAAAACAAGGGACAAGAAACAAGAAAGCCACAGTACATGCGCTGTGCTGTGGCTTTCTTGTTTCTTGTCCCTTGTTTTCGTGTTCGCGCTGTTTATATCAATAATGAATAAGTACCAACTCGCCCAACAAAGTATCTTGGTATATGAGGGACATTATCAAAGGCTTTCTCGAAGTCTAGGGGTATAGGATCTATGGGAATGATGCGATCCAGGCATGTATTTATATCATGAAGGACGAGAAAAAGCAGTGTGTCTCAGGAACAACCTTTGGCTGGTCGGTTGCGATTAAAGAAGCTATTTCATGATAAAAACTGAATAGTGTGAGAATTTGCTTGCTATATATTTCATGATTTTTACAATAGACACTGGTTGTTGAGATTGGCCTATAGTTCAATGTTGAAGATCGATTACCTTTCTTGAAGACTGGAATGACCTTCCCAATTCGCCAGACACGTGGTAATGAGCATGAAGAAACTGACTGCTGAAAAATGAAGAAACCATAATACTGCAATGGTCTTTGGAGTTCTTGCGGATCTTAGCGTTGATCCTTACCTACTGATGAATTATTTAGCCTGTTTTAGTTATGCCGCATGGTTGAAAGATAATGTTCTCGTGCGCGGATGTAGAAAGTAAGGGGCAGGGTGATTGTCAATAGGTTCCCCTGTATATGCGGAGAAAAATGTGTCGTTTAGACTACCTGTAACGTCGGATTCGGAAAGAAAATCACCTGTATTAAGAGAAAGGAAAATTATGTTCGGAGTAAGGGGGATTATTGTTTTCGAAAAGCGCTCCTGGTTATCCTACAGCATATTAGGCAAAGAGGTAGTGAAGAAGTTATTCTTAGTTCAGGCTACCTGGGAATCATAGCAGCGGGAGTGTGCACCTGTGCTAGGCATGAGCCGTGCCGATAGTTTTATCTGCATGAAATAATCGATTCTTTCGTTGCCTAGTCTTTGCAGTGTTTTGTTATACCAAGCGGAATCAGCGAGTTCTGTTATGGGGATAGTGAAAAGATATATGCTGATAAGCCTTGCATTTTGTACTTCAACGGTAGCCAGTTATCCTAGAGAGAGCGGAGTGAAATTCCAACAGTAAACTTGACAAGAAAAGCAGCGAGGTTACGGTTGAAGCCTACGTAATCACCTTTATCATAAAGGGTAAGCGTTTTTTATCTTTTTGATATTATATATATATGACAAGAGGAGGTAGTATGAGTGATAAAGCGATCGCTAAAACATTCTATATAAGTGATGGGTGAGAAGCTGTCTGATTGCGACGTCATCAAAATATCCAGAATTAGTAGAATAATCAGTAATTATAATATGATAATCAATTACCTTATGTGGTCCGAAAGTAAGGCAGGTGTAAACAAATTTGCTGACAGAGCTAGTTTTTGAAAGCGTGGAATCAAGATCAGATCATGTGATAGATGGGAAGTCGAGGTCGCCGAAAAGTGAAATTGGATTATTGGAGTTGAGAGTTGTTATTCTACTCAAGGTGCCATGAAACAAAGAAATAAATTAAGAATCATGGTTTGGGGACGATATTATAACTCGTGGATAGGATACGTCACAGCAAAACTAGACCATTTCCAACGCGGTTAGAATTTTCACTCGAAAACAACGTGATAAAATGATCAGCAGCAATAAGGACTTCACAACCCCTAATGTCACTGTGGTCCGTTCGAAATATATCAAAATTAGGAAGTCCAGATAATATCTCAGTGTGGGAAGTAGCAGATGTAAGCCAAGTTGGGATTACACTATGGTTGTTTGTGTACAAGAATTATTTGCTGCTTAACGATAGCACATGCTGCTTGTCTTTAAAGTGAGCCAATTAATATGTCGTTTTTCTCTTTTTATTCTGAAGAAAAACAGCTAAGGCGATAGGAGCGTTCGATGTCACGAGGTTCGATACATACATCAACGTACTAGGTTCATGTGCTCGATAATAATTTTTTCAGTGTCCTACCGTAATTCGTTATTAGAATCATCCAAACTATAAAACACCTGATTGTTTCGTCGTGTTTGGTTTTTGGCCGTGGCTATAGCCACGCGGTTTATCTACGACAAAATGACCCGCTTGCGTATAAGTAATACGCAGTAGGCAGTTGCACTGGCTATGTGACAGCAGTGCTAGTCCCAATAGCGCAGCTCTTTTGTGTAAAGAAAACGTGGCAAGGTTTAAATGCCAGCATGGCTACAGGTTTCAACGAATGGCGATGGGACCACGGAGGGATGGCCAGGAGGCATGGGAAGATCGACGCACCGAAGACCGAAGAGCTACACAAGTAAGACCGGCAGGTTTTGCACGTTGGTATGCTTCATTCTGTACATGCTGTCATGCGCCCTCGCCCAGCTGCCGTAGAAAGAGCATGCTGACATTGCGGTGAACGCATCGGCTCCCCTTTTCGCTCAGCCGGTTTCTCTAGGTGTCTTCTTATATATTTGCTCTGTAGCACTGTGTGGCGTGAAGCTCAGCCTCGGGAGGCAGTGAGTCCTCTCCTGACTAACGTCAATAAAATCGAACACTTTTCGTGACCCACGAAGCGGCTCTGAAGCGACGCCTTCTTTTTCTGATCTTTATACGCACTGTCATCACTGGGGCTCCACCGCTTGGCGGTTTCGCTTCGCCAGCCTTACTTGTTTAGTATCGTTCTTGGTTTTATTGATACCATATATTCAGAGACAGACGTGGTGTGTGAATGTCAGAGAGAAAATACCGCAAGGCACCAAAATCTGAGCGGTCGTCGTTAAAGAATAAGAAGCGTTTTGGAGAGCAAAAGTGCGGAGGAAAAAAGACCCGATAAAACAGGCGACAGCCTATTTAAAACTGCAGGATAGAAAAGTCATGTTCCTTCTCTTTATCCGCTTTCTTCTCGTTCTCGCCTTCTTTGTTATCTTTCTTTTTTTTCTGTGGATTACTTTTTCGTCCTGTTCCTTTTCTCCCCTCTCTTTCTATTCTTTGTTTTCCTCTTTCTTGTTGTTCTTTTTTGTTCGTTGGTCTCTTTCATCTTCTCTTATTTTACTTCTTCATTATCACTTTCCTTTCTTTCTTTGTTGTCCTTCCACCTCTCATTTATCGCTCTTTTCATTCGCATTCGCTTCTTGTTTCTCACCATCTCCATTTCTCTTGACTTTAGAAGGTATTTGTTTTCTTGTCTTCTCTCTCTCTTACCTTGATCATTTTTATTCTTCACTATATTTTCGCTCTGCATTTCTACTTATTTTCCCTTTTTTGCTTCCTTTAACTTCTTTGTCGTCTCTTCCCTCTCTGGAGTTTGCTTCCTCTTCCCCTTGGATGAATCGTCGAAATCCCCTTGCGATTTCGACAATTACAAGCCCTACGACAGGCATCACTAACACGGCCACTCGGAGTGGTGCCCAAATAACGGCTTTCATCGTAACTATGGGGGACATGCTCTTTCTAGCGAACAACAGAGATGTTCTCCTTGAAGTGCTAGCATTCATCGACGATGGGCCTTAACATCTTTCGCCATCTATGTATCAAGGAAGAAGAGTGGTGCCTTCTTCGATGGAAAAACGAACCGCACTTTTTTTTTTCGAATTCCGCATTTTTTCTAATTTTTTTGTTTGTTTGTTTGTTTGTTTGTTTGTTTGTTTGTTTGTTTGTTTGTTTGTTTGTCGGCCTACCAAAATATATTGTGTAATGCAAAGAACAACGTTTTGCATACGTCGCCCAGGGGCTCAAAGCGGACGAAGTACCTTATACTTCAAAAGGAAGGGACGCTGAGCGCTGTTAATTTAGTACGGCATCTGTCGTACAGTGCTGGGAGAGCGGTGGGGGAGGGGAAGGGGCGCAGGCAACAAGTGCTCTCGAAAGAAAAACTTCTAGCCCCAAAAAAACATTTGTGCTCTCGAAGGGAAAGCTTCTAGCCCCAAAAGAACATTTCATCTGAGGTCTTTTACGTTCGACACCTGTTCCGCACTCACTTGATGACAGCTCCAGATATGCGCGGCGATTCGCAACGCACCAGCGTTGACGTCTGGAAAGCGGCGGAATGTTAAAGGAGCTTCGGTATCTATTAACCTCTCCGCAAATGTGGCGGGGGGGGGGGGGGGGTAAAAACACTTTATGTTCGTCAAAATTCACCTATTTGTATCACAACTTTGGGCCTTTACTTGTTTGATTCGCAATATGGCTGTAAGACTCTCTCTTTCGGTAATTTCCAAAGCCGAGTTCCCCGCCAGCAGCTTTACCGAAGGTTCAACGCTGGTCAGAACCTTTATTGCAGTTATCTCAGTTCCGTTGTAGTACATTAAATAATAACCATCTGTATTCGGATTGGAGCTCAAGGCACATGTATAGAGTATAAGCGCATATAGTCACAATTTTCGTCCTCGTAGAGGCTGCATTCGGGCTGCGCATCACCAGTTTAACCATGGCTATCTTGGAAAAACAGCGCACAACATACTATGGACCGGAAGGAAGATGGACCCAGGAACAAGTCTTTTGTGCGCTGTTTTCCAAGAGAAGTATTTATCAACTCATCCAACTCAACGTTCTATTAACAATTCGGCTAGTTTAAATGGTATCCTGCACGGAGTTGGCTACATGTCACCTGCTGCGTTTTTGCTGAGGGATTAATGCGAGGGGGAATATACTAGTCTGCTATTCCTGTAATGCATGGTAATTTTTTGGTACTTTATCATGCGCTACTTGACCCCTCGCAGTAACGATTGATTCGCAGCCCGGTAGACGAACCCATGAGTTAAATTGTAGAATTGATTTTTGCGAATGGGACATTCGAGTGCGTAGAGATCCAGATATATTTTATCTGACAGGGATCGAAAGTGGAAATTTTTGTAGTGCCCAATATTCCGCTTCAAGAAGTTTGTCATTTTCAAAATACGCAGGGACGTTTTGGAGTCGCTGAAGAAAATTCGACAGACGGTATACTACAACTGGTACCGTGGATTCCTCCTCTTCCTCCACGTGTAGGCAAAAAATAGCTTAGCGATGGAGAAGTGTGTAAACTTTTGGTCTCCGATGGCGGCACACAAAACAGCGGGACTCCAGTGTTCGACCATGGCCACAGCGGGACGCCAGTGCTTGACAATCGCCATCGCTCATCAACGCAGAACCGCAGACGTGTTCGTGCGGTTCTTTCTGTAGACGTTGCTCCGAGCAGCTCGGCGCAATGTTAAGACGTTTATGCCAACGTGCCCTACTATTCGATTACATATGCTAGCGCAACTACTTCTAATTTGATGTACTATGCAAGTCGGCAGTAATTTTTTCTGCGGCAGAAGAGCAGCAAAACTGCTTTGAAAGGATTGCTTCATTTCGCAGAAAATATGCAGTCAAATCTGGCCTAGATAAGACAAAGGTGGCGACGAGAAATCTCCGTTCACAAGTGCTATTTTTTCTTGCAAATACGTGTGTAACAAAGTCTATCTAAGGTAAAGTGCACCATCGTCGGCGTTCTAACATGTCCCATAAAGTGACGCCTGCCCCTGTTGATGGAAAACAATTTCGCCTAGATGAGTCTTATCAACAGTCGGTATGCGGGGATGGTCTCGAGACAGAGTTACCACGTGGGCAATAATGGACATGCGAGAGAAAGCACCAGCTAGATTGAGGGCAACAGAAAGGAAGACATGTCACTCATCTGTCGCTGTTGCTGCTTTGTTATAGCTTCAAATTCAAAGGTGTGGAAGGTTTTTTTGCTGTTACTTTACCTCGAACGACTTTTTTAATACCATAAGTACCAACGCCGACTTGCTAAACGAAGTCTACCTTCTATCTGTTCCTCCCTTCACATTTCTTTTCTTACGTAGTAGCTTCTTTATAGTGTAATAGCGCTGCCTTACGAGCCGATGATCGAGAGGAGACCGCTGTGTGGTCACAGTAGCTGACGATAACTGCAGCGGCTAGGATTCTTTCCTATTCTGTTTTTTATTTATTACTAGCGCAGATGCAAGGAAGAGCCACAGAGAACCGCCCTATTGAACACTGGCATTCTACCACACAAAAAAGTTGCGTAGCCCCGCGGCGTTACATTAGAGACTTTTAGATTAGCGCTACCACTCACCACTACCGCGCGAGCATCAGTGCGCATGCGCAGATAACCCTAAGGCCGACAGATGGCGCCACGTTCCGGCCAAATTCCGCCGGACTCCGCACGCTGGGACCAATCAGCGCGTGCTGTGCTGACGGCGCGCGGTAGCGGTAGACGGCCGCGGTAAGTGACAGCGGTAAACTAAACGTTTTTAATGAGAGGCCTGTAGAAAAATGGAAAGGCTGACAGCTTAAGGAAATGGCGTAAGAAGGTTTCAATCCACGGTGGTATTAGCACCACGAAAGCAGAGAATGATTGACAACGGTAATACGGTCGCTCGCCTTTTCTAACCGCTTGGTCTGGTCTTTTCCACTGTTTGTCTGCGTCCACTCGCCTTCAGTAGGGAACGAAATGTTCGAAGCTCGCTGACTGCTTGCGGTACTTAAGCATACCCCTGGGCACGAAGCAAGAGTTTCTTCGTCTCTCATCACTTGAAATAAACAAGCGTTGCTGAAGTGGCGCTGTAAAAAGAGGGCTGGCTTAAAAGCAGCGAAAGGTCAATATTGGCTTTTGAGACGTGGCACGAATACAACCTGCTCGCAATACAGCCTTCTTAAACTGTTTAACGTCCCTCTCTATTTTTTTATGTCTCTGTGACCTCTTTACGAAGTTTCACTTTTCTTACGCGCTTCAAGGTAAGTAAACAGACTAAAAGAATTAAAAAAAAATGTTTTGTCTAAACGGAGCGGCTACTTCGTGAAGTACTAATTGACATTTTACCTTACTAATGCTCTTCAGTTCCGAACAGCATCACGAAGCTCACTGCCCCAGCAGTTCGGAGACTAGGGAAGATACTTAGGACACAGTGTGCTCGTGTACCACTGTCATTATTTCATTTAGTTTGAGCGGCAGCTCCACTACACTAAGTACAAACACTGAAAACGCTTCGATGCGTCCGATGACCTTCGAGCTCGGCCAAGGTCAAATTGATACAACCTGCCTAACGACAAGACTTGCTTAGTGCAGTGTGCGTGGTGAACAGGTACATGACCACGTGACTTATTTGACCATTTGACCATGGCCGCTGAACACGGCTTTGACCTTAATCATTTGTCAGTCGGTCAATAACCATCGCATTTGACCTTGACGACTCGGATGATTCTCAATGACCTCATAACCACGTGACTGGTCATGCGATGACGTCCGTCGATCACATGCTAAAGGGGATAAAAGCGGCCGTGTGACGGCTGCTTATCCAGAGTCGGGAATGTTTGAAAGTGGACCTGTTGTTTCTAGCACAAACTTTATACCCAACTCTTCGCGCACTTGCGCGGGAACACACACTCTCCTTGTGGAATTCTGGCCAGTTTGCGAACTGCCGCTTAAAGTCCCTGGACCCTGACCTGAAGCTCCGGCTTCCACCTGGCCTAACGCGCCGCGAAGAAACTTTGCTGTGCCGCCTGTGGGTTGGCGTAGCATTCACAAACTCGTATTCGTTTTATAGGCATGGCAAACAGCACTGCATGTACAAACTGTGGATGCGACGAGTCTGTAGACAACATTCGTTGTGAGTGTCTCATATACAGTGAGGAAAGACAGTGTCTGTGCCTACGCTGGAGCATCTAGATCGATGCCCATTGACTGAAATCAAGATTTTATGTCCCTGGTCACGGCGATCGTCTGCGGTGAAGGCCTCCCAGGCACTGCTCCGCTTTATGAAAAGCACAGGCCTAATCGAAAGACTATTAGTTTGATTTTATGTTAAGTGACACGACTGTGACGTGATATGATGTGGCATGTCTTTGATATGACTGTACAAACTTCAACCATCCCTCTCTCACAACTTTTATATCCACTCACCCCTTTCCACCAGTGCAGGGTAGCAAACCGATTGCTGTTACGGGTTAACCTCCCTGCCTTTCCTCCTCATCTTCCTCCTTCTTATACCGAACTATTACACACATCACAAAACTGCACTCGTTCATATGCATGAAAATGTAAATAATGAAAATAAATAATTATGAATCATGCACAGAGAGTCGACTCATTTTCATGGGAATCTTTAGTACCAAAGCATAACGAAGTGCAAAAATGCTTATGAAAGTACAGTAGGGGAAAGCAGTGCTACGCACCTACTTCAGGCTTGATTAAATATGCAAATCGCATATAATTTTTTCATTACTTTCCTTTCCTTCCTGGAGTGCTTGACTTCAGTTGGGGAAACGGGACCAATGGGTCTTAGGAAAGAAAGCTGTCTCTTGAAGGACTTTGGTAGCACCTGAGGAAAATCGTTTCCTCCTCATATGGAATCGTTGCTTCGTGACCTAGGGGACTTTACTTCTGGCAATCGGCTCTTCCACTGCGTGAAACACAAGACATAGGAAGTAGTTCATTTAGACACACTTATTACAGAACTGTAATCCTTCAGGAAAAAAAATATATTGATTGGACCATATGCTGTACGAAATTGCAAACATTTTCGCAGCAACTGGAACTCTTTTAATATCGGTTACGATAAAACTTGGAACAAATTATTCCCCTTATTTGCTTATAGAAAATGTTACCCTGAGCATCGACAAAATATTTCATACTCGTGTGCGTCTTCAGGTGTTTTATTGCCGAAAATATTTGTTTAGGCGTAGGTTTCTGCTCCTGCCAATAGTTTTACTGTCGCTTCCATCCCATTAGTATTAGAACTCTAATAGGCGGTTTATAAGTGGCAGGGAATGTAATCTACTCAAATTACATGCAGAGATATTCTCGACAGATCGCGGTAAACACGTTTTTGAACGTAATTTTGTTTTCATGTATTGTTCAACCACATCGTAACTTTCAATATATAGGAAAATCGTCTCTTGTCAGGCTTGTAGTCTCTTGCTATTTATTTCCAAGTACGCGCTCCATCGGCCTTTTGTGCCAAACTTAATTACTGTTAGTGAGGACAGGACAACCTTCAGAAGCACAGTTTGCTCAGCATCTGAAGCTTAGATTATGTTTAAGAAATCTTGCATGAACGTCTCTTACAATATTACCCAGTCATCGCTTTACAATGGAAAAGCGTCCGAGAAAGCTGGCATAATGGCACATCATGCCCAGCAAGTAATGTGAGGGTCAAAACGGAGCAATTACAGCCTATTGTGCGTGTTTAAGTAAGCGAGCGCTCTAGAAATCAGCTGAAAATTTTGATAATTTAAAATTGAACTGAAATCTGCATTGTACTACCGAGAATAAAACGGATTTTAGCCTTTAGTTAACTCTAATATTAGAAGAAAAATTGGGCTCTGAAAGGAACATTCAGTACAAACTGATGCTGTATTCTGTCGATAGATTGCAGCATTCTATATACAACGGCACTACTTTTTTAAAACTAGAGATTTCGTAAGGTGTGTAAAACATTACATCCAAATGTGTAGCCATCGTACATATCGGCAAGTGAACTGCAGTGCATCAAAACACCGTTTTTTTATGTACCTATTCCTATGGTTAGGCTACGGCGCTATTCACTACCTAACGGAGACCAAGGGGTCACTTTCAGTCCTGACGTCGTAAGTTTGAATCAAGAGCTGGAAGAAAACGTCGATGTTCTGCGCTCAATGTTGTCGCAATTTCCGAGCTCAATACATGTCAATACTGGCACTCGCCAGTTTGTACAGTGTTGCGGCTCCTCAGTCGGGTCAGTTTTGGTAGTACTTGGCGCCTGAAGATCATTTGCTTTCTCCCGTGCTCTGAAGCTCACTAACGCATATACTAGACACATAACGAAGTATTTCAGCAGATAACCCGATTACAGATGCCTCAAATTTTAGCGGTATTTATGTATTTGTGCAGATAGCAGCAATGGCACAACCAGACCATTCGAACTCTATCCTTTATCCCATTGTCAACTCTCGCCTCCTCTCGGGAAAAACGGCTGACTAGCCCTTCGGTTGGGAGGTTCGAAGCCAGTCTCCATGCCGCCAAGGACTCCGGGCTGCGATGGCTGAACTTGGGACGACAGTCTGGTTCTTTTCAAAAACAAGGTTTATTGCCTCACTGGTCACAATGCCGAAAACTCACGGTGAATGCTGTTCCGTCACGGAGTCCACATCACGCATGCTACTCAAAAACCTTTAGGGTCAAGGTTTACGTTCCCGGTTACCGATCGCTCGGAGAGATCGTTGCGGTCACTACCCGCTGGTAACGACACTGCCCTGTCACTATGACTCGCGCTCGTTTATTAGCCAAATGAAGGAAAATCACACAACGCGTTCCACCAACGATGCATGGGGACCGAAACGAAGACGCATGTCCCGATACGGTATACGTGAGACGTGACTCACCAGCGACCACCTTTGTTACAAAAGAACTTCGGGACGCACAAAGGTCCGCTTGCTGTAAGGGTCGTGAAACAACACGTTTCTAGGGCTGTGCGAATATTCGACATTTTCGGATATGCTCATATTCGATTCGTTAAAGGAATAAAATAGTAGAATTTGAAAATTATTCGAAGTTGTTTGAATATATTCGCAAAGTGTCAAATAATGCTCGAATACTTTTCGAATAACTGGCCCCAAAGAACGTCTCGGTTACCTCCGGCCACTGTCTCGAAGGCAGCGTCAGCTCCGAGTACGTACAGCTTGCTGCCGCAATAAACGTGCTAGGGCACCTACAGGCGCCAACGTGGCTGCGACGCGGTCCATTCGTATGAAAACATTTGTATTGGAGGTAGCGCTTTCCAGTAGTAGTACATCTAGCCAAGCGGCATTCGCACGTATTGCGTGGTTACGATTGCTTATCGCCACAGCTGCGTTTCGACTGAACCGCATTTCTGGTAAAATGTTCAGCTGGAACTAATGAATAAGTTATTTAGCTGTTTATATCTGAAAACACAAGTTACAACTTTCGCAGTACAATGTTTTATATAGCCATGAGGTCGCGTTTCGTGATATAATGCGAAAGTATATATGTAGACATTTTGTTTTTTCATGAAGGACTATGGCTTCACCGCTAGCTCAGAGCAAGGTATTCAGAAAGCTGGATTGTATTAGTTAGCAATAAATGTTAATAAAGAATAGATAAGGAAACTCAGTTCCGTTGATGACGCTGTCTTTCTAATAACTCAGGAGACGAATTGGAAGGATGATTAACGACACAGGTAGGCACAGCAGAACATTATGCTTAAAATTAATATGGAAAGAACAAAGTAATGGTCAGCTTAGGTTGTGAGACCCTAAATGTGGCAAATGAATAAAACATAGGACATGTAGTAGCCGCATATTCCGACTAGCTAGGAGAATCAGATTGTGATGGAGTGCATTTCGTAAGTACTCGCCGATCACGACTAGCAGCATACCGGTATCCCTCAAGAGGAAAGTACAGGGCCTTGAATATTTGGGGGCTGGGATTTAAAAAATTCCTATGCAAAATCTACTACCCTATTCGAGCTGAAATAACGTTCACGAAGTAGCAAAATATAGTTTACGTTATCTGATAAGTGATTCAACATCGATACTTGCCTAGATTTCCCGAAATCGAGAAAAAAGTGCTCTCGGTGGCGTGCACAATTTGCGCAGAAGAGAGTCGAAAAGCTATTTTAACATGATGCGTCATCTGTCGAGCAGTGAGACAAGCTCCATCCCGGCCGTTGGCACGCTTGCCTCGTTGCCCGACAGATGACGCACCATGTCAAAATAGCTTTTCGACTCTCTTCTGCGAAAATTCTGCACGCCGCCGAGAGCAGTTTTTACTCGATTTCGGAAAATCTAGGCAAGTACCGATGTTGAATCACTTATCAGATAACGTAGACAATAATTTGCTACTCTGTGAACGTTATTTCAGCTCGAATGGTGGTGTAGATTTTGCATAGGAATGTTTTAAATCTCAGCCCCTAAATATTCAAGGCCCTGTACATGAGAGCTGCAGCTTACCGGCATTCACCCATGAGGCAGAAATGTGAAGGTTGAGGAAAGTGTTCTACGTAAGTTGAGGACAATGCAAAGAGCTGTGGAAAGTAAAAGCTGAAGTGCAACGTTAAGAGACAGGGATCATGCCGAATAGGTAAGGGAACAAACGCAGTTTAATCACTAATAGAAATCAAGAAGAAATGGGCACAGACTGGGCATTTTATGCGAAGGCAAAATGTCCGATGGTCCCCAAGGATGACATAGTAGATTAAAAGAAAAGGCAAGCTCAGAAGGCGGTGCCAGAAAGCTAGGTGACCGGATGATATTAGGACGTTTGCGGGAATCGGGATTTGGAATAATATAGGAGAGGCCTTTTACTATAATGGGCAGACATCCGCATGGTGACTTTGGTATACGTTAAAATCTAACGAAATACGACCACTCAACGACGTTCCAATAAGCGCTGTTCGATATTTTTGTAGACAAATATTCGGTGATTGATTCGCCCTTTGATCACTGTGTTTTCGGTTATAATGGAGCAAGAATGATGCGTTTGAAGTCATTGTTGCATGGGTGGAAATCTGTCAAGCATTGCATGAAGAGTTCCCAAATCCATTAAAACATGCTATTCACGGATCTTAGTAGCAACGAATGACTCTGGTGTGATTGTCAGTCTAGCCGAAAACGTATCCCTGCCACAACTTGAAGTTTTACGAATACCTTGTGTATGAGTAGTAGTACACGGGCACTTCAGGGTAATGCCAAATCAAGAAAAATACCAGATTCAAGACTCTATTCTGCACTCGTAAAAAAAAAAAAAAAAAAAAAAAAAAGACATGCGTTTTATTTTTTCTCCGAAACTGGTAGCTCTTGCAGAAACTCCCATATTTCACCACCATGTGTGTAGCTTCTCACGTACATGCATCCTCTTGAGATCGAGCGAACCAAAAACAGAAATCCAATCTCTGGTTGAAACAGCGTTACCCAACAATCAGTCCTCTTTGGAATCCCATCTTCATTGTTTGCCTTATTTCCTCAAGCACAATTCTTAGCAGCTCAGCTCATGTTTTGCAAGAGCACTTTCACAGCACTCGCTGGCAGGTGCCAAGGCGAATTTTGTTGCAAGTCGAAGCAATACAGCCTGACGTCCTACCCTTGATTCAGCGTGTACTGTGCGACAGAATCGAGAACCCACTTGCGTGAATTTATACTTTCTGCAGGCCTCCTTTAACAACGCTTGTTGTAGGAAGCTGCATAAGCTAGTCTTTGCTTTCATGCCCAATACTGACATGAAAAAAAGTTTTGTATGTAGCACCCACAGGATGCGGAATGCGCGCTTACCGTTGAAAGCAAATACAAAGAAGAAAACAATGTGTAATGAGCATCGATGGAAAGGGCTGTGATCTGGATTTACTAGACAATACGGTATGATTCTTACGCTGGCGCCTGTCTATATTTATCTTATATTCTGGCCTGTATTTCCTTAGCCAACCTCTCTCGCGATATGCTCTCTTACTACGTCTTCCCGGATTTAAAAGTTGGGTGCCTCAAGGATGGTACAACAAAGACAAGGGAAAGAACGAACATTCAGACGTAGACGAAGTTAGTTTGTCCACCTCTGTACATTTGGTCCATCTGTCATGCATCTACCATTCTTACTGTAACTAACCATGTTGTAGGAACTAACTCAAGGTATATTCAGTGCCGTTAAGGACCTCCCTCCCCCGAATAACTTCACGATTATCCAATGCGTTAAATATCCCATTAATGCGTTAAATAGACCCATCACTTTGGACGAAATAAATCAGCCAATGCTAGCCTTCGGAGCCCGAAATCTCCAGGCCCCGATGGTCTTACTAGCGAATTCTATAAAACATTTTCGCTTTTTCCTAGCGCCTGTTTTGATGGAAGTTTTCTTACATTTTATGATGCGGGTTTCCTGCCTCCCACTTTCTGTTCCGGCCACACAACATTATTTCCGAAATGCAGATACTTATCGGTTGAAGAATGTCGAAGAATATCGTCCAATTTTCCTGTATAATGTTGATTACAAATTTTTTGCCAAAGTTCTTTGTTGTCATCTGCAGCTGGTCATTATGGACTTGATAGGTTCGCATCAGGTATGTGATATCAGGGGGCGCAGTATTCAAACACACATTCATATTGTACGTTCAGTAATGGAGAAAGTATCGGATGAGGCAGGCCAAGTAGCTCTGATTCAAACAGACCCGCCGAAGGCGTTTGATAAAGTTCATCACGAGTTCTTGTTCGCAGACTTGGAGCATGCGAACATTGCTGACGTTTAGCTCAAAAGCATAGTAATGGGCTATATGAACTCGTATACAAGAATAATTGTTAATCAAGAGTTAACGAAACCAATGCCACTGGAATCATCTGTTCGTTAGTTGGTTGGTTGGTTCATAGGAAGGGAAAGGCGCAGTATCTGTCACACTTGCTCTGTGGACACCTGAACCGCGCCGTAAGGGAAGAGAGGAAGGTGGGAGTGAAAGTGGATAGAGAGGAAGGGGAGCCGTAGTGGAGGGCTACGGAGTAATTTCGACCACCTGGGGATCTTTAACGTGCGCTGACATCGCACAGCACACGGACGCCACTTCGTTTCGCCTCCATCGAAACGCAGCCACCGTGGTCGGGTTCGAACCCGGGTACTCCGGCACAGTAGTCGGGCGTCTTACCACTGCACCACCTCGGCGGGGCAAGTGCGGAATGCAGATGCAGGAACGCTAGACAAGATGAGACTTCTGGAGGAAAGGCGCGGTATCCGTCGCACTTTCTCCGACAAGTGTGCGTTCGGATGGTACGCCATCGCGATCCTGTCGCGTGGCGTTCCTTGGCGCGCGTTCAAGTGTGGGATTGCACATGGAAGGAACGCTGGACAAGAACACACCTCGCGGAATTCCGTTAGACAAATCTCGTGCACAACGCTTGCGCACGCCCATTGAAAAAGCATGCGCCGCTAATCGCTATAGCTGCTCGGCTCCTGGGGGCGGTAGATGCTAGTCGGAACAGCCCGCTTTCTTCGTCTCTTCTGTCGTTTTGCCCCTTGCGGAGCCACCGTACCAAGCAAACCCAAATACGCGCACGGAACTTCGTTCAATGAGTCTAGAAAGGCTTTAGCTTAAACTACAGCCACCATACTTAAACTATGAGCCACGCAATCGTGATGCAGCGGTTAACTTTTCCGACACTCTACCGAATACTCGGTTTCGAAACCGACCGCCGCCGGCTGCGTTTCGATGAAAGCGAAACGTAGAGGTGTCCGGAATAACGGCCTGGGGGGCGAGTTGGTGCATGGTGGAATTGAACGGCGGCGCAACACGGAAACGGACACAGACAAGAAGGGGACACTCTTGGGGGACTTCTTGTCTGTGTCCGTTTCCGTGTTGCGCCGCCGTTCAATTCCACCAGTAGTGGTGTCCGTCTGATGTGCGTTGTCCATGCGCGTTAGCTATTCGCGAGTTGTCGAAATTATTGCTCAGCCCTCCAATACTGCACCTCTAACACACACATGATATTTGCCAAGTATGGCTCGCTTAATGGCCTGGTTAGAGCAATGCGATTTGAGTGACGACCTAAACAATGAAGATTGTGTCTACTCCCCTTTATCCCCATCCATGGCCATGAGCCTTCCCATTCAATAAAGGACATTCAATCAATCAATCTTCGTTTTCACTCCCACCTTATTTCCTTCCTTCCTTAAGGCCTGGTGCAGGTGTCCGCAAAAAAAAATTTGCGACAGATACTGCGCCTTTCCTTTCCTATACGTAGAGTATTGGTTTGGTTTGTAGTTTTTAATGTCCTACAGTTTGCGCTCCTCTTCCTTGGGGTTTCATTAATGTTTTGGAGAGTAATTTTACTTTAATCAATCACTTTATGCAGAATAAAGTATTCCGGGGCATGACAAACCGAATGAAATGTGCTCAATGTCACGAAGTTTTTTCGTGGACATATTAATTAGCAAAGGTAAACTTCTAAATTCAGCAGCGCACCTAATGCTTATTTTTAACATATTATGAAACCAGCAAGACTCTGATTACCAGTTACTCCAGCAGTTCCACCCCAGCCGTGTGAGGCAACTTTCCGATTACGCGTGGAGTGTATCGGGAGTGCCCGCTCTCGACGGTACTCTTCATACTTTCGCTCGACCCGCTGCTGCTTAGGGTCGCCGCGGACAAGCGTAATCGAGGTTTTCCATTAGTAGGACAGAAGACTGTCGTTGTATCTGCATACGCGGACGACATTTCCCTCTTCGTACGTGACAATGACAGCTTCATTGTTCTTTTTTTGAACATCTTTTCAGAATATGCAGCTTTATCTGAAGCGCACCTCAAAACCAAGACAATTAACGCACTCCGCTTCGGTCAGTTCAGAGGCCCTTTAGCCGCCGCCGTACCGTTTGTAGACGCAGTGCGTGTACTTGGAGTGCTGTTCGAGCCAAGTGGGGTCTCCCTCGGACATGGGACGTCCTCTCGCGAGCCACGCACGCCCTTTCTGACGCAGCGCGTTTCAACCTCACGCTCAATGCTAAAGTTAGTGTCGTCAAGACACGAGCGTGCGCTTTCACCCTTTATGTGGCGCGTATCGCAACAATCCCGCGCCGTGTGGTGAACAGACTCGCGTCCCTTATAGGGACTTTTGTTTGGGATGGCAGGACAACGCTAGTCGCCCGTCCCATCCTACATCTTCCGAGGAGCAGGGGAGACGTTGGCCTGCCGTGCACCCCGATAGTCGCTCGATTACTCGCGTTAAGGCTGGTGGAGAGGCTATTAGCTGACGAGTCTTACCCTGGTCGCTCGCTCATCCTGTACTGGATGAGCATGGCGCATCATGTGCTTACACCCGAAGAATACCTCGGTCGGTCTGTCGGAGAGGACAGAACCCTGCCTTTTTACCGCGAGGTTGCCGAGATAAAGTCGACTCTCGATGCAGACCTGTCAGATGTTAATGTAGGCGACCTACCATCCATACATATCAGCGAATTAGTTGCCGCTCGCAGACTTTTAGCTGATGAGCAACGAGAGACCGCTGTACCCAAATGGCGAGCATGGGCAGCTTGTCGGCTGCCAAATGAAATGCGAGATTTTGACTGGCTTAGGCGCTGGGGCGTCCTCCTCACAAGACAGCGCCTTGAAAGATGCGGTATTGTACCCAATGACCAGTGTGCCAACAGTGGTGCTCCCGAGAGCCTCGCGCATGTTTTTTTCGAATGCGCAGTTGCGAGACCAATGCGGCGGCTCGCATATAAGATGTTTAACGTCCGCGTGAACCCCGGCGTCAGGAGCCGGCGCAATCCTTTTGAACACCTTGTGTTTAGTGAGGTCCTGTTTGTGTTGGTGGCGTCGCAGGTACCTCGCTGAGGCGCGCCGCACTCCCGCCCGCGCAATGTACCCAGCCTTACAGAGGTTGGGCCTCGTCGTCTGGAAGTATCTGTCTGGACAGTTAGACACGGACGGCGACACGCAGTTTCTGCGACGCTGGCACACGCGCTTCTATGTTGTACGGGGTAGCAGACTTGAGATGCCTGTCGTCCTTAATTAGAACCCTCCCCATTTGTACTGTTTTCCCCTCTCTGGGGAGTCATGTTTTTTCAGTTTATCATGTATATGCAACCTATAGTGTTTTGTATAGTGTTTTGTTTTGTGAGTAATGTGCGTTTTTGTATGCATGTATGTATGTATGTATGTATGTATGTATGTATGTATGTATGTATGTATGTATGTATGTATGTATGTATGTATGTATGTATGTATGTATGTATGTATGTATGTATGTATGTATGTATGTATGTATGTATGTATGTATGTATGTATGTATGTATGTATGTATGTATGTATGTATGTATGTATGTATGTATGTATGTATGTATGTATGTATGTATGTATGTATGTATGTATGTATGTATGTATGTATGTATGTATGTATGTATGTATGTATGTATGTATGTATGTATGTATGTATGTATGTATGTATGTATGTATGTATGTATGTATGTATGTATGTATGTACGTACCCAATGTGCGGGTACTTCACTTAGCGCGGGGAAACGTAAGAAGCGGAAGCTGTAAGAAAAAACAGACGCCCTTAATCTCTGCCTCCCTCCGCACTGATGTTGGTGATTTCATCTGGTTAAGGGAATGGGAAGCGACATAGGGCGTGGCGCTCTCCGCCTCATGTCCGCAATGTCGACGTACAAAACCTCAAAATCATGCATTTCAAGAGTGCCCTGTGGCACTCATGTTTTGGCGTCTCGAGACGCGCATGTTCCGAAAATAAATACAGCGGCAGAGTCACCGCAGATATATATTTGCTCAATTGATTATGTGCATTTAGAGCATATAGCTGGAAGCTGAGAGGACCGGCATTGTTGAGGGGACACCGCCAGAAAGCCATTCTTCATCTACTGCACCATTCATGAACCATGATAATTACACAGCTGAACGAGGAAGGTAGTCGAATATTTAAGGGAATCCCCCAAGGCGGAGTAAATTCGTAATAACGGAGTAATTACTATAACTGGTCCCGGACCAGGACCAATTTTTCTTTTACTACGAAGTTCCTGAGAAAGCTGTATAGCTTTTTTTTGTAGCTGTATGGGTATAGGCTTGGGTGGACGCCAGTGAGTAATTACACCCTCATTAAACGAGAAACTAGCCGTACTCTGGGAGGAAGCTTTTCTCCTACGATGGTCCACGAGGTTCATTCTTGTCGGTGATGGAAGCGTGACCATGTCGATCATTCCCTAATAGGAAGGCTGGCGAGTGTTGGTACATATTTGCTTTGCCTAGAATTACCACAGCACGCTAATGCCAACAAGGCGACACCGTGCAGACATAAACAGTGTACTAACCATATGACGACGATAGCATGCACATCTGGATGACAGTATCTATGTGGATGCATAATACCGGTGCTTACGTTGTCTTTGAAACTATACGGTCCGAGTGCCAGAAGCAACAAGTGCCTTCAATGCCCTATAGATCAATTCATAACAATAATAGAGAGTTTTAGAATAGGGGGCCCAACGCTTTGGGGCCCCCAAGGAGCTTGGGGCGTCGAAATGCGCATGCGCAGAACGTAAGGCGCGCTTGGGGTCTTGGGTTAACGCTAGGGGCGGCCCCTATTTTTCCGAAATAGCGTTCGCCCCAAGCCGCCGTTGGGTCGCTTGGGTTACGGCAACATGGCGGCGACCGGCCAAGCAGCGGCCGCTCGCCTCGGCACACATTCGTCGTCACCGCTCCATGGTGTCACGCGTTCATGGCAAACGAAAGACCAACGAAGCTTATGCTATGTCTCATGATGCCCGCACCACCAAATTTTAGCAATAAAACGCCCTATATTTTCTGATTGCTTCCGGATTTACCGAGCTGCTAGGCCTAGCGAATTCGCCTCGTTTGGTTGCCATGGGGACCAGACGGCGGAAAGCGCGGAAGGTTCGAATGAGTTTTCCCGGCCTCGGCCTGGATTGACAATTGGCCGATTTCGTCTTGTATGACAAAAACAGTTTATATAACTGGTAGTTTTAATATAGTTTTTTGCAATAGTAGCACTTTTTGATGAATAAAATAGCGTTGTTGGCTCTTATATATTTAAATGCGTTTTCTTGGTTTACCGTCGTGGCGCTTGCAATCGACGAACGCAAGCCCGGCTCCGCTGCGTCGGGAAAACCCCTATTCTAAAACTCGCCGCTCGGCTAGCACGTTGCGCTGCCGCACGCTATTTCCTTGGGGGCCCCAAGCCTTGGGTCTCCCTATTCTAAAACTCCCTAATATACTCTTACAACACAGAGAGATGAGTCTATGATATCGAAATGTTATGACGTTCAAGCTTCGTCTTTGCGGTGGTGAACACGATAGCCCTATCTTCTCTTCGTCCAACCTATATTAAAGGAAATCGCATGTATGAGTCATCAACGCCGTCCAATCATACACGTAAAGGTGGAACCAAAGTGCACGCCCATATATTCTGTATCGCCGTCTACAACGGCGGCTGCATTTTGGCGGCACGAGTTCAATACAAACGAAGAGAAGTTTATTATAACTTCAAACTGAGGATACATGCAACACATTACCCCGCCGGAGTGGCGCAGTGGTTACGGCGCTCGACTACTGTTCCCAAGGACGCGGGATCAAATCCCGGCCTTGGCGGCAGCTTTTCAGTGGAGGCGAAAAGCAAGGCGCCTGTGTGCTGTGCGATGTCAGTGCACGTTAAAAAAAACCCAGGTGGTCGAAATTTCCAGAGTCCTCCACTACGGCGTCTCTCATAGCCTGAGTCGCTTTGGGACGTTAAACCCCACAAACCAAACCAAATCATGCAACACACTGTCGAACACAATATCAAACAATGAAATACAAGCTGCAGTCTCATATCCTGCACAATGACCATTGCACTAAGGCCAAGCTAGAAAGCACGCAACATGCACGTGTTAAGACTTCAACCTCCCTTCCCACCCCCCCTCAAAAAAAGAAAAAAAGGAGGGTGTGCACACTTCATACAAGTCAGAACGTCATTACAACAAACACCATACGACACCTGATAACACTCAATACAGCAGTGCCGGCATGGCCCTTCCATCCGGACGAACAGCAAAGAAACGTGTATGCCAACGCTGCAGGAACCGTGCCATCCCCATCTGTTTCCAGACGCTCGGACAGGTACTTCAAGAGCAGGAGACTCCTTTGTCTCCTATCGCATCGCTATTGAAGCGTTTAGGCTGAAGAAAATCCGCGGCAAAGGATTCTCGCTGTAGATTCGTAGACAACACACTTGGCCAGACGTTGAAATCGTCACGAGCGCAACAGACGTAGCACGAAACACATGAACGAGAAAACGCGAATTTCCTCAAAACCATTTGTTTGAGCACGGCTACCAAACACCGCCATGCTTCACCATGTATGCATTCTTGCAAACGAAAAAGTGTCCGCAGCGCAGATTACACAGCTGACTTTTTTTGTGTAACCTTGAATAGTCAGCATGAAGTCACTTTCCTGTCACCCATGACGTAGAGGTGTTCGGCATACTCAGCATCACGAGTTGCAGTGATGCCATGTCGGACGTCATTTCGTTTTCGCTAAACAGCATGACATGGTCTTATGCTAACATTACAGGACACGAATACGCGTTTTTTTAGCAGCGCAAGAGGCAGAAATAGTTGTTATGCGACCGCTCGGAGTATTGAAAACTCAAGGTAGCTCCGGTATCCTTGAGCCAAGCTACCTGCAGATGTGGGCAACTTCGACTGACGGATCATGTGAGGCAGCAGTGCTGCCCATAATTAAGATGCGCCCTGGCGCAGGCGTCCTGGCTAGGAAGGAACTTCCGAGTCGTATTTCTGGACGAAAGTCCTGTGGCAATGTTGATTTAGGTTAAATATGGGCTCAAGTACAGGCTTCCATTCAAAACTTGCAAATGGAAGCCTAGTGCTGCAGATCACAGCATTTACTTCTTTTATATCATGTGCTGTATATAGGGATTAAGAACTCGGCGTTAGCAATCTCGTGAGCGAAAAGTCATGGGCATGACTCTGTCAGGTGGTACTCGGCAGGTGCCATGGCCGAGCACTGACTGGCGAGCGTGTTGTTAGACGTCGCGAGATCATATGACATGCCAGGAGCAACCAACTCGCGTTTACTTCCAGATTGGCGCATGAGATGAAAAGAAAACCTTCCATGCTTTTGGGCGATGAGTAAGACATGCTTGTCCTAGGTGACGCATGCCCATCCGTGAAGCTTGGTTATAGATAGTTAAGTCGGTTAGCCTTTAACATAACTAGTAGATTATGACTGTATGTGATCGAATATGTGCGAAATATCAGAGGATCAAATTAAAGGGTCAGGGATTAAGCGATAAGCAAGGTATACATAACGCGATTGATTATCCACAAGAAAGGCCACAGGCGGCGAGATGTTGATGCAATCGCGTCATACTCTTAAAGGTGAAGACGTCTGTGTCTGCCAAATGTTTATTGCGTAATTTATTATAAAATTTACATTGCATTATATATATTGTTACGATGAAATAAGAAGGGGTGTTTATTTACAGTGCTGATGTAGCGGAACAAGATGAAGCCTACTAGCGCCCAGAAAACCAACGCTTCTTCCTCCTCTTCTGCCACACCATCAGAATCCTTCATCGTCGTCATTAGCGTGACATTTCCCCCCTACTCAGACGAAGCCCTCTGGGCGTGTTCGTAAGTCGTGCGAGGCTGACGCGGCTTCAAGCGGGCAACATGACATAGTTCGGTTTTGGCAGACCGGCGACCCGCTATTGCATAAGTTAAATCACTAATGCGTTTGACAACCACATATGGTCCGTCATAGTGGGCCAAGAGTTTTTGATGTAGGCCACGGCGACGAATTGGACGCCATAGCCCGACTAAATCACCTACAGAGTACGTGACCCGCCGGTGACTGGCATCGTATCGCACTTTAGAACATTCTCGTGAAGCACCAGACCGTAATCGGGCGATTCTCCGAGCTTCTTCGGCGAGACAGAGGTTCTCAGCCAGGCAGGGGTCTTCACGGATTGTGAAGGGCAGGATAGTATCCAGGGAGTAGCGTGGCGGTCTGGCATAGAGCAGCAAAAATGGACTGTACCCAGTCGTCTCATGCGTGGCGGTATTAAACGCATACGTGATGAAGGGTAGTATGGTGTCCCAGTTCTTATGCCCTGCGTCCACATACATGGCTAGCATGTTGATAAGCGTTCTGTTGACGCGCTCAGTCAAGCCATTTGTCTGGGGATGGTATGGCGTCGAGTGTCGGAAAGTTACGGCGCATAAACGCATGAGCTCTTCAACAACATCGGCAGTGAGTTGTCGGCCTCGGTCAGTGATTACAATTCATGGCGGCCCGTGTCGTAAGATGACTGAGTGCAGCAAGAAAAGCGACACCTGATGCGCCGTAGCAGATGGAAGAGCGGCGGTTTCACAGTAACGTGTGAGATAGTCCACGCAGATTACAATCCAGCGATTTCCATCCACGGACTTCGGAAACGGACCTACGAGGTCAATGCCTACTTGATCAAACAGAGCTGTCGGGGTCTTCACAGGGGGCAGCAAGCCAGATGGAGTTGCAGTTGGACGTTTGTGGCGTTGACATTGCTTGCAACTGGCAACGTATTTTTCAATCGTCGAGCGCATTCTGGGCCAGCAAAATGTTTCTTGAGCACGGGGGAGTGTTCGAACCGATCCCAAATGCCCAGAAGTTGGATCATCATGCATAACACGCAATACGTCCGTGCACAACGTCTTGGGAACTACGACTAGGTATCGCTGGCCGACAGGCGAATAACTCTTTTTCCATAGGCGGCCATCATGCGCACAAAAACGGCTTGGTACGCTGGCTTGGGCAAAGAGAGGCTGCAGACTGCTATCATTTTGCTGTTCCGTTTTGAAAACATTCGTGTCGGAGAACGCTGGCTCAAGGGTCGATATATAATTGTCGAAATCGTCGCTTTCAGGTCCAGTCGTGGCCATTGGCATCCTAGAAAGACAATCTGCGTCTGCATGGCGCCTCCCGCTTTTGTACACCACGGCAAAGTCATATTCCTGTAACCGGAGGGCCCAGCGTGCGAGGCGACCACATGCGTCTCGAAGGTTCCGCAGCCAACAGAGTGAATGATTGTCAATTACAATAGTAAACGAACGTCTGTACAAATATGAACGGAAACGCTTCACAGCGAAAACTACAGCCAAGCATTCCTGTTCGGTGACTGTGTAGTTTCGCTCCGGCTTGCTCAGGGTACGACTTGCGTACGCGTAAACATGCCCTCGTTCATCGTGCCGTTGGACACGGACTGCACCGAGACCGATTCCACTAGCGTCCGTGTGTACTTCTGTCATTGCAGTAGGATCGAAGTGATGTAGGATGGGTTTCGATATTAAAAGAAACTTCAGTTGACGGAATGACGCGTCGCAGTCTGGTGTCCAGTCAAAAGTAGTTTTTGTGGAGAAGGCACGTCAATGGGTAAGCACGTCAGCAAAGCGATGTATAAAGCGTCTAAAATACGAACACAACTCTAGAAAACTGCGCAACTCCTTCACTATCTGCGGGGGTTTAAAAGACTCAACAGCGGCAGTTTTCTGGGGATCCGGCATTACACTATCACCATTGACAAGGTTTCCTAGCATCAGCGCTTGGCGCTCTCCAAAGCGGCACTTTTTCGAGTTCAGAATTAGGGCGGCGTTGTGCAGACAATTCAAGACACGTACTAGACGGTCATTGTGTTCCTGGAAGGATTTCCCAAATATGACGACATCGTCCAGATAGCAAAGACAAATGTCCCATTTTAAGCCGCGCAAAACTGTGTTCATAAAGCGTTCAAATGTGGCTGGCGCATTACACAGCCCGAATGGCATAACATTAAACTCATAAAGGCGATCTGGCGTTACGAAGGCTATTTTTTTCTTATCCGCATTGTCCATTGGAATTTGCCAGTAGCCAGATCTGAGATCAAGACAAGAAAAATAGGACGCACCAGAGAGGCAGTCGAGGGTATCGTCTATGCGAGGAAGAGGATAGACGTCCTTTTTCGTAACAGAATTTAGACGCCGATAATCGACGCAGAATCGCCACGAACCGTCTTTCTTGCGTACAAGAATAACAGGGGCAGCCCAGAGGCTAGATGACTCCTGTATCACCTTCTTCCGTAACATGTCCTCCACTTGCTCATGAATGACTTTGCGCTCAGATGGGGACACGCGATATGGCTTTTGACGAATGGGACGAGCCGAACCAGTGTCGATGCTATGATGGGTCCGATGTTCAGGGCGAGAGATTGGTCCATCTGTTTGAGAAAAGTCAAACATAGGCGAAAAAGGTAGAAGAATATCCACAAGAGTACGGCGTTGAGGTGAGCTGAGATCGGCGCTGATCATGCGGAAGATCGAAGTTTCATCAGCAGGCAGAGGTACGGTGGCACTCGTAGCATCTGTGACCAAAGCAACGACGTGGGGCGCATCGGGTCCACATGAGGCAAGCTTCAATCCCGTTGGTAAAACTGCGGGCTCGGACGATGGATTGATTGTCCATAACGAGGTACTACCGTGATGCACGGAGATCATACAGTGAGGGATAATTACATTTTTCTTCAGGCATGCTGAGGGAACTGGGTGCACCACGGCCTGGAATGAAACCTTCTCAAGAAGTGGAACAGACACGGGGACGAACATGGCAGACAAGGTTGGAACTACTGTGTCTTCGGTAATACTAAAAACTGTTTCTTCATCACGGCCACTTTCAAGAAGAGTCGGCAGATGCGAGCCATCAAAATGAACCTCTTGACTTCGGAAGTGCACGGTAGCGCCACAAAACTTCAAGAAGTCCATTCCTAAGATGATACCATGCGTAGAGTGGGGCAAGACTACGAATTCGGCTTAAAACATTGCACCACCCACAGACACTTGCGCACTACACACACCCAGTGGTCGCAACGCCTCTCCACTCACACCACAAAACGTTGAAGCACGTCATATTCAAACATCACTTTGCGTCCCAACAAGCGCCTAAACTGATTACTCATCACAGACACAGTCGCACCCGTATCTACCAAAGCGAATGTACACACACCATCAATGAACACACGAATTTTGTTTTTGAGCATTGCAGTTGGAGGGATGATGGCACACAGCACATTTCCAGAGGCCTCATCCATATCGGTCGCGCTGGTTAGTTTTCCTGATGGGGTGACATGGAGCGCCGTCGCGGTGATGGAGAACGACGTGCACGGAAGGCGGGTGGAGGAGTAACACTTCACTCAGATGCTGGGGAATGGTCGCGGAGATTCCCGTTCTCGATGTTGCCGAAGTATCCACGGGGAGTATTGAATTGCTGGAAAACGGGGCTGTATTGCCGATTGTTAGGTACTGCTGGAGGCACCGGGCGGTTATAGCGTGGCGGGAACCTACTGCGGCAGTACCTGGCGATGTGACCTTCGACGCCACAGCGGTAGCATATCGGTGGGGAAGGTATAAAATGCTGTTGTGGATAAGAGCCAGGCACAACAGGGCGCATCGTTGGTCTGGCTGAATGCTCACACTGCACAGGAACTTGTAGATCGAATAGAAGATCTAGGTGCACTTGAGGTGACGTCATAGCTTGGGGCTTCAAGCATCGACGCAGTCGGGTTGGCAAAATGCATTGGCGGGTAGTCAATAGAAGCTGCAATTTCAGGAGCTTGGGAGAACGGCTGCACTTTAATCGCTTGTGGTGGTGAAGCCGGCCGTCTAGAGGCCCTCTGGACAGAAACCTCAGCTGATTCATGCAGGGGAAGCGTGTTGATCCGTAGAAGTTCTTCGCGCACGATTTGCCGGATAGTTGACGGAAGATCTAGTTCGGCATGGTCATCAAGACTGGCCACGGTAGGCACGTTGGCCAGCCGCCCAAATTTCGGCGCAATACGACGTGTTTTAAAAGCTTGAAACGCGCGGATGTGTCTAATGACATCGGAGACAGTGTCAAGGTTGTCTTTGGCGATTAAGAAGTTGTACACTTCCGCGGCGATACCCTTCAAAATGTGACCGACTCTGTCTTCCTCTGGCATGTTGGAATTGATACATTTGCATGACTTGTGATCTGCGTAAGTTGTACAAGTTTCATCGGGCAATTGAGCTCTTTGAGCATGGGTCTGCTCAGCCCGCTTTTTGCTGGGAACAGAGTCACCAAAACGCAGTTTTAATTCGGTGGTGAACCGTTCCCAAGTCGTCAAGTTATCCTCTTTATTCTCAAACCAGGTCATAGCCGTGTGAGTGAGAAAGAAAACGACGTTTGTTAGCATGGTAATAGGGTGCCTCCGGTTGTACCGACTAACTCGTTGATAATCAAGTAACCACTTCTCAACGTCCTCACCTTCTCCGGCAAAAAGTTGTGGTTCCCGGTAAGGCTGGGACGGAATTGGGCTGGAGTGGGCAGGCATGCCGCCAGCCTGGCTTGCAGCGTCGCGGCTTGCATGGTTTGAGCCTGTGTGGTCCATGATGGTCGGGAGCGGTGGCAGTCCAGCGATGCGGCGACTACGTCGAAGCTCCAGTTGGTCTTGCAGCGCTGTAGGTAGGGATCCTACGGAGCACCTTCCACCAAGTTGTTACGATGTAATAAGGGGTGTTTATTTACAGTGCTGATGTAGCGGAACAATATGAAGCCTACTAGCGCCCAGAAACCAAACGCTACAGTGGACCAGAAAATGACGCATTTGTTGCCGAGAAAACTGGATTTAAAAACCTTACTTCTACTTAATTAAACAACTTAATGTCTCATTCGGAAATACCAGCGTATCACTGTTTACAATAAATGCGGTTTTAATATATGCTTCGAAGTCCCCGCCCAAAACATTTGTGTCGATGTGAGCACTTTATTAACGATATTGTCCTGCGAAGTTGACCCCTCGGTTTTGTTTCTTGATCTTCACTAGCAATTATAAACACTGAGTTTTCAGTAAAGATTTCTATTATATTACAATACAGTGCATCAATATAGTTCAAGGTATTGTTAAAGATTTTGGGCCTTCTAGAAAGGGCGAAGAAGCAGCAGGACGAGTGCCGAAGCAGAAGTTCGTAGGTCTGAAGGAGCTCCCGCGGTCCCACGCGGTGCGTAAACACCTTGCTACGCACTTAGTACATAGCAGTTGTGGTGGGCAAGTGGTGGAGGTGCGGGCAACCAGCCCCCGTGCCTTTAGCACGTAACAATATGTTTACACTCAGCTTCCATTAAAAAAGGAAAAGACAAAAAGAGGATATATGTTCTTATCATTGCTTTCCAAGGGTAGAAGGGAGTAATTAGGTTGGTTTGTGGTTTGTGGGATTTAGCATCCCAAAGTAACTCAGGCTATGAGAGACACCGTTGTGGAGGACTTCAAACATTAACGCGCACTGACATAGCACAGGACATAGCCGCCTAGAAGCGACTATTTAATCAAGCAAAAGTATTCAACGTCGAATAAGCGAATAGAGGGGTCTAACTAAGGATTCAGCCGGCGAACAGCATGGTTTTTTTGCTGTTATGGAGTTATGGAGCAAAGCCGCTCAGTCACACAGAATTTGCTTAGTATTCATTTCTGGGGCTCTTCCCGTGTTATGCAGGCCAAGTAACGCCGAAATTATACATAGTCACCTCACGTGAGAAGTATCCGCACGCAGGTTTCTACAAATGGTATAAGATCTAGGTGTGCCATCCCTACTGAGAAACGAAAAGTTCTACAGGGCAATAACCTCACACAACCTCAACAAATCACATAGACTCTCATACGGTGCACATCATTATCATAAAATATATAGCATAATTTATGTTAATGTACAAGAAACTATGAGATCTTACGCAATTATTTGTGACTTGTGATCTCTTACGTGAATTGTGTGAGACTGTGTGAGAAAATGTGAGGATATTGCCTCATACAATTTTTTCAGTAGGGATCTCTCACTTTCAAAAGGGAAGGGTACACAGAAAGACTCAATTATGATGAAGAAAAAAAAAGTATTCATATCTTTTGTGGGTAAGGCCAACCTTTCTCTTTTTTGAAAACAAAAATCACAGGATGAGTTAGGAGATCAACCTGTCAAACATCAGTAACATGAGAAGAGCGATGGGATGTAGAGAGGAACAGGTTTGACTTGAAGAAGACAGAATATTATAGAGAATAACTACGTTCGTTACACACACTTGCTAGCGAAACATTGTGCAACTTTTCTTTCGTAGTTACGAACTTAGCTTCGTATAACTTCGTCGTACACGACAAATACAAGAAAAAAAAACACAAATTAGGACCACTAACACAAGTAAAGCGAGGTTGTGTGCCGCACTTCCTGGGTAGATAGCAGTTTTATGGGCGCTGGTGAAGTAGTAATGGTCTAGAAACCTGCCGAAGGAAAAACAACTATTAGTGCAAGTTAACAAAATACATAATGATGGACAAAAGGACGAAATGAAGGTTATAATCCTAGGCGAGCAGTGGCTAGGCCCATAAACACTCTGTGCCCGAAGAACCTTACTGCTATACACTATCTAGCCGGTGCGCAAAGCACTAAAATACGGTGTGTATGCCGCCAGAGTAACGTGTTTCCTTTATGAATGTCAGCGATAGTGAGAAAGTGGGAAGGATTGAACGTGTGCCTCTTAGTCTTGCCAGAGGTCGTTGATGTTCGAAACACTGAGAAAACGATGGTGAGTGGCTGCCTGTTTGTAAAGATGTTTCTCTTTCCCGGGCAATTCACTTCTTGCTCTTCTGCAGTTTATGTTCGATGAAGTTTTGTAAATTTTAAGCGATAAAATTAGTATCAAGCAAGAAGATGGAACTTCATCCTCTTCCTTATAATTTAATTTAGAAGGCACAGCGAAACATCTTTCTAGAGAGGTGTTGTGCTTTATTTATTTATGAAGCAATGGTTTGGTTTGTTTAAAATGAATAAAGAAAAAAAAGTGACTCATAACGACCAAGAACAGGATTCTTCAAACGTAGATATCGGCAATGTGAACAGCTACACACCCAACTGTTCAGGCCTTACGCAAGGGAAGTACCTAAATTATAGGATTCAGTACCAGTATGAAAAACGCAACAAAAATTAACCTTGGTTCAACTTGGTTAAGCCGAAGGTCGAGCGATAGTTCTTCAAGGTAAAGGTTTTCCGATCGTTGGCGATATCAGATGCTTGGGTTCTCGTAATTGCCGTCCGATATAAAGCCCGGCTTTAACTAAGTCGTGCGAACGTGTCAGGATGGCCTACGAGTAGCATGCCATACTCTGCAGCCGAGAGTCCTCAAACATTTGATTCCTATCTCCTCCTCTTTCATCAAATCAGCAACCCAATTTGGCAGCTCCTATACCAACTTTGTGACGTCAGGCGGTATCGCCACGTCACAAAGCCCATCGACGAATGGGTGCTCGACCATGACACATGCCAATTTCCACTTGTCGCGATCCTACACCATTCCACGTGCTCGACGCCTGATCTATGAGTGACGAGGCAGTGGCTCGGCGGCCTCTTTTTACAAAGTGACCCTTAAATCCCGTGACTTCATGAATACAGCTATTCTTTGAAGTAGTGTTTGTCTAGATGCCGTTACTTAGCGTCAAACGTCGAGGCCAAAGGGCAGATTCCAAGTTCAAGGTGATGCCGAAGGTCAAATATCAAGGTCATGTGTCAGCCGTGACTGGCGTTACTGTGATCTGACGTTTGAAGGTTTGACTTTGAGGTTGACAAAATGGCGAATGCCTGAAACGGTATGTCGACTGTTGCGTTAAGTACACCTATCGCTCTAAGATAAAAAATAAATACTTTAGGTAAGTGCAGTTGAAAGCTCCCACAGATGATGCCTATTCAATGGACACTTACCGGAGGGCAGACAGAGATATTTTCTTGAGGTTTCCCGTAAGAACACAGGCTAAACATCTTGCAAAAAAATATTTCAATATTGCAAAGCTGACCTTACTACCTCTCGCAGGAACTAACATTTATTTTCCTAGGATAGGACTTGTTTCACGTTAAAAGCTGCACAATGCAAGACAATATACGGACTGTCCGTGCTGCTCTTTTATATATAAAAGCAGACAAGCACGCACTCTGACTGTTAAGCTGAATAACTTTATTTTTTAACCGCATAAATTGAAGTGAGACTTGATAGAATGCATTTAAAATGACAGAAATATTTTTTTTCGAGCGTCACCACTTTAAGGTACCGTCTGTTGCAGCAGTTTGCAGCCCAAAGCGCCGGGCGGAGGAGCAGTATCGCTCCCGAGAGGCGGCGCTGCGCCCGCCGGCGCTGCCTGGTGACGCAGCTATAAAGAGTGAGGAGGCTTGTTCTCTTGCCCTCATCCTGCGGCTGAGAGCAAAGATTTGCAATATCAACCGCGGGATGAGGGGAAGAGAACAAGCCTCCTCACTCTTTATAGCTGCGTCACCAGGCAGCGCCGGCGGGCGCAGCGCCGCCTCTCGGGAGCGATACTGCTCCTCCGTCCGGCGCGTTGGGTTGCAAACTTCTGCAACGGACGGTACGTCCCAGGAGAAGTCCAAATATTATACGCCAAGCAATAGAGCGTTTGAAAAGCTAACACTGTCTCTCATTCCGTCGTTATAGGTCATGTGAAGGTTTGTACTGCTAATAGGGAACTTGACAAAATATGAAAAGTAGATGAGAAAGTGAAAATGTACCAAACAATCCTTCTTAATCCCCAAAGTGACAGGTAGGATGACATGCAAGCCGCGTTTCGGCGAATCCAACACAGAAAACACATCCGCAGGCCCGTGCATTTTCTTTTCCTTTTTCCTACAGTCGCAACAACAACATATCCGCGTGACATGCGATGTAGCCCCCTGTTAAACATCTCGCACTCATCCTAAACAAATCGGGGTGCACCAATTAATTAATGGCGCGAAACCCCGCGGACAATAACCGAAGAACAGCTTTTCAGTTTGACTTGGTTTGTGGGGTTTAACGTCCCAAAGCAACTCAGGCAATGAAAAGACACGCCGTAGAGGAGGACTTCGGAAATTTCGACCACCTGGGGATCTTTAACGTGCACTGACATCGCACAGCACACGGGCGCCTTGCTTTTAGTCTCCATCGAAAAGCTGCCGCCGAGGCTTTTCGAAAGAAGGCCAAACGTCCACAAAGGCCTTAGGGTGAATTCATCTATAGTATTATAATCACCTGCACAGCCATGCAAACCGAGATACCAACAATCACCAGAATGCAGCCAACGGCAAGTGAGAAATGAACGTTCAGTATTTTGTTCTCAAACGAAGTAACTAATGAAATGTGGGAAATATTAATTTCCGGTATATTTGGGAAAGTGCCGCTTAATGGTCTCTTATACCTCGCAAACGCTTTTGCTGATTCCCATTTTTTTGCACGGTACGTTACCGCAAATGCGTTCTTTGGCTTCTTGTGTAGTCACAAGTGCTGCAGGGGGGATATTATTTTGTTAACAAAAAAAAAACGTGGTATTTATGCGCACCTGTTTCATTGCCCCTGCTAAGGCTCGTCAAGCCGGTCATCATGCGGGACGTGTTCTGTAGCATTACTGCTTTACGGCGATCATCAGAAACACTGGCACGCTCTGTAGGCGTAGCTTTGCACTGTTATTATGATAAATGAGGCTATGGTAGCGTTCTTCTCTTGCCGTTCGTCATTAACGAGACACCAAAACGGCCCAGTCATCTTTTATCAGTGCTGGCTTTCACCATTGTCTGGCACCAACGGCACGATGGAGAAGGTCGATGAACTCCTATAAATCATCTCTTGGGGATTATTCCGTTTCGTTGATATTGCTTTTTTTGTC
The DNA here is from genome assembly GCF_055883805.1 of Amblyomma maculatum. Taxonomy (NCBI): domain Eukaryota; kingdom Metazoa; phylum Arthropoda; class Arachnida; order Ixodida; family Ixodidae; genus Amblyomma; species Amblyomma maculatum. The sequence goes on along the minus strand of NC_139352.1, from coordinate 79,262,571 downwards.
TTATTTATTGCCTCATATGCATCGCAATAACAGGTCAGTAAACGGATTGAAAGGGAGAATCAGGAGGACAAGCGGTAGAAGCATAAGAAATAACTTTCATATAAATGTGCAATAAAATCTACGGTGATATAAGATTACTTGTGGCGCTGAAGAGACTTAAGTGTGGTTAACACGGAAACATTTTGTTAGCGCTACGGCTCGATGTGAATGCAAATGATGTTATTAGTGTTAATTAGCATTTATATAAGATCAATGCGACCTAGTGTGAATAAGAATTTTTTTATTTGCTTTTGTTAAGTTGTGTTGACTCTTATATATTCAGGTTTATTTGTGGCAATTGGCTATTGTGTGTACAGCTATTCTTATATACTGATTACAATTAATGCTCACTAGCATTTACGGTTGTGGTATTTACTAGTAATTATTGACGTTCTTATTACTGGTGCAGTATCGGCTTGCCATTTTTCATATAAATGTGCAATAAAATCTACGGTGATATAAGATTACTTGAGGCGCTGAAGAGACTTAAGTGTGGTTAACACGGAAACATTTTGTTAGCGCTACGGCTCGATGTGAATGCAAATGATGTTATTAGTGTTAATTAGCATTTATATAAGATCAATGCGACCTAGTGTGAATAAGAATTTTTTTATTTGCTTTTGTTAAGTTGTGTTGACTCTTATATATTCAGGTTTATTTGTGGCAATTGGCTATTGTGTGTACAGTTATTCTTATATACTGATTACAATTAATGCTCACTAGCATTTACGGTTGTGGTATTTACTAGTAATTATTGACGTTCTTATTACTGGTGCAGTATCGGCTTGCCATTAACTTTGGTATTATCGATTATATCTCGCTTCATCCTGTTTTGATTTAGGAAGTCCTCTCTCTCTGCCACATTTTATCGACACCGTGACTCTGCGTCCACAACCCGTCTAACGCTTTCGCAATAAAATAAAACAGGTAAGCTGATCAAATGAAGCTTAGGCAAGACATTATGAAGTACTTGCGCTTAAGCAGTAACTGCCATGTAGAACTGCAAAAGAAATGAAGAAACAAACTAACACCCTTTTCGTCGAAACACCCACTGTGGCCAGGTACATGCATTCTCATCTTATACAAAGTTGAGCATATCCACAGGAGGCAGTGGATGTCAGCTTCCACATCCTTTTTGTATTTGTACAATGAATTTGTATTTGGATTTGTATAATGGGCAGCCAGGGCAGAGAAACAGGCCTAGTAAAGGAGTCCAGTTTTCAGGCTGACACTTTATGCGACAAGCTACAGGCGAAAACGTGCCTGCAGTCTTCTAGTCTCGTGCCAGGTAAGTTAAAAGTGACGGCATCGTTCAAATATCGTCAATCAGTAGTAAGAAACAAAAAACAGAATAGCAATGAAATTATGTCGTGTGGGAAAACACTGGCCGCACATTGGAGGAATCCCTTGCGCTCGGCGACAGCAAAGCTGTTTTTTTTTTAGGTCTGTCTTTATTTCTTTATTACATCTTTCTTCTTTATGAGCAATGTTGTAACTCGCAAGCTCGGATGGCGCTTCTTGAAACTTGATGCTTCCCAGCACGCGTCGAGCAGAACGCGCTGTTTGCGTCCGAACACCGGGGGATGCCACCGTTAAAGGTATGACGCAATAGCGTTTAACGCACACCGACTGTTTTCTAACTTTCGCATACATTGAATATGTCTTTCTTTTTATCTTTATGCGCGGATACTTATCATCGGCAAACACTGACTTTTCATTCAGAGCATTATGACACCTTTGTATCTTCTTCTTGTATCAATTTTCAGTTATTTTAATAATTGATGAATTACGCACCTCACATTTCTTAACAAGTTTCAAAAGTCATTGCCTTTTCATTCTGAACATTTGATATCTTTGAATCCCCTTTTTTCAATTTTTCATTTTTTTTTCAGTTGTTTGAATTATTAATTTTATCAGATAAATTAGTCAGTACCCTGTATGTTTGTAATTAGCATCATAAAGCATTTGCGTTTCATTCTCACAATTCGTACACATTCGAACCCCTTTTCCAATTTCTCATTTTTTTTTCGTTACTTCAAATAAATGATTAAGCAATTATATAATCTTCATTTTGCTAATAAGCACCACCAATTATTGACTTTTCATTCTGAACAATTTGATAGATTTAAAGCCCTATTCTAGAATTTTTAAAGCATTATTTCAGTTCTTTATCAATTATGCACTCATAAGGTTTTCAATGGCATCATCATGCATTGGTTTCTCAATCTGAGCATTTTTACACCTTTTAACCCCCTTTTACAAAATATATTGTTTTTTATTCCTTCTTTAATAAATTAATTACAATGATTTCATTAACTGGCCGTCGCTTACCACGCAACAATCATCAATCACTGGAACCACAAATTACCATGATAGGTTTCTTTACGCACTCCCCAATTATTTCCGACACGAGAGGCCAACAACTACAACTACAACGATGCCGACGGCTTTTCGGTACAACGAGTTGCAATAAGCTATCGCTTAAATGAGAATGAAGTCGCGAAGCGGGGCGAAACAAAACCGACCGTCATCCGGAGAAGGCTGCGTAATAAATTAGGTGACGCCGGAAGCCAGGAGGTGCGCAGTGCGCGAGCAGACAAGCATACAGGGTGCCTCTACGCAAGCGTCGCTCTCCAGGGAGCTCGCATCGAGGCACTCCACGGCAGTGCAGATGCTGGAGCTGCCAAGGCTCCAAAATAAAGCTGTTTGTAGCCATAGATCCGAGCCGACAACGCACAACATCGTCAGCCGGAGCGCATTACTCTCGGTTTAGGCATCGCGCGAAGCAGGACCCCCAGGCATTTCTTGTGCTTTTTGGCGCGTGTGTGTGTGTGTGTGTGCGTGTGTGCGTGTGTGCGTGTGTGTTTCCCATATATATATATATATATATATATATATATATATATATATATATATATATATATATATATATATATGGATGAAAATTTCAGAGCAAATTCGGGGCTAGTTGTGTTACACGAGTGAAAAAAGCCAACATTCGGCAAGGCCATGGAAAGCGTAGGGGATTTTTTTTTATATTTTTCCTATTGAATTGAATTAGTCCTGAATCATTTTAGAGGGAAATATAATCAAATTACAAATTAGAACGAAACACAGCATGCCAATTGTGAGAACCGAACCCACGACCTCTAATATATCACGTCCAGTGCTCTTTCCAACTGAGCTACATCGGCACCTGCCCAGCCTTCTACTTCCTCTGGCATTAATATTACGCACTTCTTTACTTGTTAAACGTGACCTACAGACTATCGACAGATGTTGAAAACCTTTGCAGAGCTTGCGTTGCATAACAGCAAAAGGGGTTTCACATTGACTTCTCCCTATTGGAGAAAATCTGAAAGAAAATGGCATCAATCGGCGTGCTTAGAACGAAGGAATTTGGTGGAAATCTGTGCCAAAAAGCCATGCTTTGAATGAGGCCTTTCGCGGCGATTTGAAGCGGAACCAAGAAAGTTTAAACTCCAAATTTCCTTTTATAAACTGCGAATGAAGTATTGATTGCAAGTCGCCGGCGCGCTCCGTCTTCTATACCCCGATGAAGGGATAGTATACAAAAAGGAGTGAACTGCAATTTTTGTTAAACCGGCCCGATAACGAACCAGGTCACACAGAATACATGCCAGACCGGAATAACTGAACATGATTTTACTTGCAAATGAAGTGGCTCATTTTTACCCGACCATAGCCAATCGGCGGTTTCTAGCTTCCCTGGACCATCATTAGCCCTCAGTGGACGAGTGGTTCGCATTGATTCTGTTATTATTTTGGCTATCGTGTGGTAAAGAGTTTATGGACGCGACTATTTTCGCCTACATTTCAAATTTCTAAACGCGTTCGCTTCCAGCAAACGCATTCGAAAATTCCTCATGCGGGAGCGCTTGCTGAAAAGAGCCCCTTTTATGGTAACTTTGCTGGTCCGCTAGCTTGATATCTTAAGTGCCATTCAGCGTACCAAAAGTTGATTCCAAGCTGCTACTGCTGATAGGTTTTACAATGTATAGCTGTAAATTAGTCGCCATATTTTTTTTATTGCTTTCTAATTTGTTTTTATTTAGTTTGCAAATTAGATTTACCATTTCTTGAGAGCTCGATCATATTGTGGTTTGTTATATGTGCCTTGTATTTGCAGAAAAAAAAAGGCAGTTTTGCAAAGCGAGAAAGCTTTTATTGTATCCGCTTATTCGTCTTCAAGTCAGACAAATCAAGCAAGAAGAATCTTTATGTTGAGAATGGTGCGAATGAACACTGCCAAGAACTTCTTTCGAAATTTGACACTCTTAACACGATTCCTCCCTTTCGGTTGTGAACGACTGACTGGCGATTATGTTGAACCTACGGCAACAACCAACTTCTATAGCAAGATATTCGGGTATGATGTCTTTATTTAAGTACCTGTGATGTTTTAGACATATTGCGCTTAAGAAATGACCGGCCAGCAAGATCAACATGATATATTTTAGAGAACAAAACGAGCTCTAATGCAATCCTGACAATTTGGTATAAATTTAAGCGGCAAAAAGTATCTATTTTTAGCTTTTCAAATGCGATGCTTCCATAATATCTCATGACTATGTCCTGAGTGCCAACCGATAGCTTCTTCCTTACACATTACACATCCTCACCGAGTCCGACAGTTCTTTGCACAAGGTAGCACGTTTATTTTTTCGTTTTTTTGTTCTATGGGGCGAAGAGAAGAACAGATAGACTACTGTAAACGGCATAAATGAGAAATTGAGGCGAGTGGATAAAAGACGACAGGATGGGACACCAGAGAGGTCTCACCCACACATTTGGCTACGAAGCGAAGGAGAAGACTCGCCACAAGAGAGATCTGAAAGCAGACTAAAGCCTTCGGCCACAATTTCAAGGACAATCCAGACCCGTACGAAGCCTGGCGAACCTAGTCGTCCTGCGAAGAAAGTGATTCACTTCCCTGCATCGACCTCTGGTGCTACGAAGAATCTGAGCCTTTGAAAGTAGGAATCATCACACGACCATGAGAACTCCGACACTTTTAGGTGAGCCGCCGCCCGGCACAGCAGTCCAACTAGTTTACCTCACTAGGTAATACTGTAGCATGCGTTGACGACAAAGAAGCGCAGAAGTGTGAGAGGAAGAAGAAGTGTGCTAACCTCGAGCCTGAACTGCAGTGACTGACTGTTAGGGCACCGCTACGAGCAGAAGGCGTGATTCGGCTAAGTATTGGGCGGCTAGTCCTCTTTTTCTGTTTTCCCCTGCGCATTTGCGCTTTTCACCGTGTTGATAACGCTCGCAGAGATATTGTTACTGTAAAGTGATGTCTACGCAGTCTCCCGGCCAGGGGCGCTCCCCCTGGTCGGCTTTCATTACTCCTCAAGATCTACCTCTGGAAGCGTTCCAACGATCTGGCGTTCCAAACATTCCTGTGGCGCTAGTGCCCAAGGATGGCGGATTTATTAAAATGAATAACCCTGGGACTGTTCGAGCTGCTCTCCAGGCAGCCTCTACCCTGTATGACTCAATCACAGAAGTGAGGCAGTTTGGGCGCGGCGGGATACTGTGCCGATCTCCAGATCTCAATTGCGCGAAGGATCTGCTTAAATGCAAATCATTTGGATCGCTTCAGGTGAGCAGCTTTATCCCTACTCATCTTGCATGCACAAAGGGAATAGTCCGAGGAGTAGACTCTTCTTTAACTCCAGCTGAGACCCTCGACCTTCTTTCGGCGGCTGGTGTGGTAGCGGTGTATCGTTGCAGCCGGGAGGTTAATAATACGCGGGTACCAACAGAGTCGGTGATTGCCACATTTGCGGGAACTTCATGCCCGTCAGAGATAAAAGCATGGCCATTGATCTTCCGTGTGGATCCTCTTAAATCTAAGCCATTGCAGTGCACTAATTGCTGGCGATATGGTCACAGTGCTCGTGGTTGTAAGTCCTCCGTGCGGTGTTCAAAATGTGGCGATGGTCATCATTCGTCATCTTGTTCACAACAAAACGATAAATGCTGCCTTTGCGGTGGAGCCCACGCTGCAAACTCCTTGGAATGTCCATCTCGAAAACAGGAGCTGCAAATTCTAGAGGTAATAGATAGAAAACGCTGTTCGCGTCGTGACGCTTTAACAGAGGTTAAGGAACGATTACACGGTTATGCAGGTGTATCAGCCCGATCAGGTGTGCCTCTGGATGCATCAATCTCAAAGGCAATAATGACTGCAGTGGAATCATCAATGACTAAAATGGTCGACCGAATAGTTTCTACTGTCACAGAGTGTTTTTCTAACGTTCTGGCAGTTCAGCTAACGCAAGCCCTGCAATCAGGAACAGCCCCTTTCATAGCAAATATGCCCTCTGAAAGCTCTCAACCGCTTGAAAGCACTGCTGTTGCTTCGCCTAACAGGGCTGCTCCTCCAGATGACGATGAAAACATTAATGACGCAGAGATGGTAGAATCAGATGTAAGAATTTTAAAACGGTGTGGGTCTTCCATGTCCAATCATTCTTCTCCGCGGTCCCAACCAAAATCAAAGAAACATCAGCATACATTAAAGCCAAAGGATAATATTTTGGGGCAGGCAGTTGCGGCTGCCAAGATTCCACAATCATAGGGGCACTAAGAGTTATCCAGTGGAACTGTCGTTCAATTCTAACAGCTTCAACAGATTTAGTTTACATTTCTTCTCAATATAATCCACATATAATTATTTTGCAAGAAACTTGGCTAACAGCTGAAAAGCATTTCTATTTACAAAATTATAATTCATTCAGACAAGATCGCCAATCAAAAGGAGGAGGTTTAATTATATTTGTCTGTACAAAATTCTGTCACAGGGCTAGGATTTCTTTCCAGTTATCTTCTATAGATTGTGAGTTATTGGCCCTAGACTTTGAAATTCCAGGGCACTGTCCGTTTTCATTAGTGAATGCTTATTTCCCTAGCGGTGTACAAGATACAAAACCTCTAGATCTGCTATTAGTTAATTGTCGAAACTCAGTTCTTCTGGCTGGTGATTTTAATTCGCATCATGTGTCATGGGGCTACAAGACAGATAGTTGTGGCAAGCGTCTTTGGGATTGGGTAACAAATAATAACTTTTCCTGTAGAAATTCGGGTTCGGCCACTTTTATAAGAAAACACAGTCAATCTGTGTTAGATTTAACTTTTACCTCTCCCAGTCTCTTCGTTAATAATTGGTCAACACTTGATTGTGGCACCTCTAGTGACCACATACCGATTGCGTTTGAGGTTAATCACCCTGTAACTCCAGCGACTTCTCAGTTGAGGTCATTTATCAACTATAATAACTTTCAGTCAACGTTACGCTCTAATCTTGAATCATTGACTAACACGAATGAAGAACAAAAATCAAAACGCTTATGCTCGGTGATTGAGGATTGCCGTAAGAAGTCTGAGATCGTGGTACGGAGCTCAAAGGTGAATACTTCAGCTGTTTGGTGGAATGCTGATTGTTCCCGAGATTACAGACGTAGAAAGGCGGCATGGAAAAAGCTTCTCCACAACCAGTGCCCGAAAAACTGGCAGGATTACAAGTTCATTGCAGCTACATTTAAACGTACAGTTGCAAAAGCGAAGGACGAGTATGATGCAAAGCATTTTGATTTCCTCTCTAAATCAGGCAATCGAACTGCACTTTTTGGTTTTTTACGCTCGCGGAAAAAGATTCCGCAAGCACAAAATCTACATTCCTTTATTTTGACTCCCCATGAAGCAATAGACACAATTGAAAAAATTGCCAAAGGACTGGAGAAACGTTTCTCGTCTGCACTACCTTCGGGCTCGATATCTGTAATGCCAATGGAACCTGTTAATTATGATCCTCAAATTTCCGTTTCTGAGCTTACTCCAATAGTTATGAGATTACCAGCCGCTGCTCCCGGTCCTGATAAAGTAACTTCAAAAATGTTAAAAATTCTTTTTGACGAGTCACCTCAGACGTTATTAGAGCTAGTAAATTATTCCATTAAACATGCTTGGATACACCCAGAATGGAAACTTGCCAAAATAATTCCTTTACTTAAGAATAAAGGCGGTGCCTTGTCTATTGATAATATAAGACCAATTGCATTAACATCAAACATTGTAAAATTAATTGAAAGAGTCATACTTATACGTGTTTCGGAATTCATGAATAAAGAAAATATCCTCAGTCCTTGCCAAATTGGTTTCCGTCAAAAATGTTCCATCTGGAATGCGCATGCTGATCTCGAGAGTCGAGTTCTTCTAGCGCGGCGCCAAAAAATGCATGCTGCCTTGATAACGCTAGATATAGCCAAGGCCTATGATAGCGTTGAGCATAGCATTCTATTGCAAAAATTAAAATCTCTTCAGTTTCCACATTATTTAGTAGCCTGGATATCCGAATTCCTCCAAAACCGAGAGTTTTACTGTGCATTAAATGGCGTCCATTCTGGCAGATATAAGCAAGCCAGGGGAGTGCTGCAAGGAGCAGTCCTTTCACCAGTCCTTTTCAATATACTACTCAGCTCAATACCTGTTAATCATGACGTTCGCACTTACGTATATGCTGATGATATTGCGTTTTTTGCAACTGCATCGGATATTCAATCCCTTTATCTCCACTTGCAAACGTACCTAAACTCTATTGAGAATTGGTTGTGTGGCTTGCGTCTCACATTAAATGTCAACAAAAGCGCAGTCCTCGTATTTAATATAAAAGATTCTGTAAGTCTGTCTGTAATGTACCAGCAACAAATAATACCACAGGTTAAATCATTAAAGTATTTAGGGGTCACTTATGATGATAATCTTTCATGGCAGCCCCACATTAACCATATTGCTACGAAAGGGGCTCGGGCCGTGGGCATGTTGCGCCGAATTAGTCGTCCCAGGTCTGGAATGCGGAGAGATGTCCTTTTAATGATTTATGTTATGTATGTGCGTCCAATTTTAGAGTTCGGTTCAGTCTTGTTTTCTGGATCAGCAGCTTATAAAATTCGACCGCTTGTTCTTTTGGAGCGAGAAGCGCTTCGTTTGTGTATGGGACTTCCAAAATTTGTTGCCAACAATGTGCTCTACCTTGAAGCCCGGATTCCACCCTTGATATATAGATTACAAATTCTAACCGTTCAGACGTACTTAAGGATATATGAATCAGAGTTTCACCGATCTATGTCTATTTTTTGCTGTCAACCGACCTCCTTTTTCGGTGTCCATTGGTCTAAATTTCACACCCCGCAGGTTGTTATGGTCAAAAATTTGCTGGACCCCTTAAATGTTTCCCTTCCTAGTATTCTACCCATACAAACCATCGGTTCATCTATTAAAATTGTCTTTGACGACATATTCCCGAATAATGCTAAAAACTTATCATCCGTTATTCTAAACGGATTATTAGAAGATCATTTAAGAAGTCTTTCTGCTAGTTTAGTTGTAGCTACTGACGCATCTCAAAGTAATGAAAAGGCGGGAGTGGGTATATATTGTCCACATTTAGACTGGTCTTTTTCTGTCCGGCTTCCGGACTTCACCCCAATTTTTGTGGCGGAGTTTCTGGCGGTGGTACTCGCTCTACGTAAATTAGACTCCTCTTTTTCTAAAGTGGCAGTAATTTCCGACTCTCTATCCTTGTGTTCATCTCTCTCTTCGTCGGTGGATTCTGCAATAGTAAAAACCTTTGTCTCCCTGATCCCAAAACATTTGAAAATTGTACATATGGTATGGGTACCAGGCCACAGCAATGTGGATTTAAATGAATATGCTGACAATTTAGCAAAAGAGTCCCTTAATGGCCCCGTATTATCTATCCTTCCGGCGACCGCGTACATCACCGCAGCGAGGTTTCGAAGAAACGTTCTATTAAATATGAAAAACGGACATCTTTTAAGATCTGAGGACTACCTGCATCTAAATTATTCTTGGAATAGAAAATTATGTTATTCACGGCAACTTGAGATTTCACTAACAAGGCTGCGATGCCGCATCCCACCTTTAAATTTCTATCTTCACAGGTCTGGTTTGGCAATGTCTCCCTTCTGCGCATTTTGCGGTGAACAAGAAACATTAGATCACCTTTTATTGTTTTGCCGCCGCTTTACTACGTTGAGAAACCAGTTGATGGAAAGGCCATTGCAACAGCTTGGCCTTAGTTTAAGCAGCCCGACATTGTTATCATTTGGCGCCACCATCCTCTGGCACAGTCACAGGTCTGTTTTTACCGCCGTGCAAATTTTTTTACTGGACTCAAATCGTTTGCCTTGTTAAATATTTAAACATCACTTGTTCTACAATTGTAGTGTCAATCTCCCGTGAGTGTTAGCAGTTTTCATTTTATATTTCACTTATTTCCCGTTTTGTTTCGTTTCCTCTACCCCTCAAATTATTATTAATATATATATATATATATATATATATATATATATATATTTCTTTTTATGCAAGTATATTAAAAAAAATAAAAAAATTCTTTGCTACCCAATTCTTGGCCGATCCCCCTCTGTGGGTATGTGCCATAAGTTATTTGGACAACAACAACAACAACAACAACTCTGACGCAAGTGTGCTAACCTCGAGCCTGAACTCTGACGCTGTTCGTAGAACCTTTGCCACGCCTTGGACCTCGGACGCAACTGTAAGGGTCGCTGTTTACGCGACATCTGGTGGAGCTGCCGGGTACGATTTTCATGAGCCGGACGCCCCCTACAAGCCCAGGACGCACCCCTAAGGTGGAGACCCCAGTACACCAGAGCAGCCGCCGACTGCAAGGTCTGCCTCCCGAGTGTGGTCCTCTCCCTGACCACAGACCAACAAGGAGCGTTTCTGTCAGCGCGATGAATCCCCCGGTATCAACAACTCCTGTCCTGCTCCACCACCAGCGGGATCCACCACATTTCCACGGCCTGCCCCATGAGGACGCTGAAGACTGGCTGGAGCAGTTCGACCGGGTGGCTGCCTTCAACGCCTGGAACGCTGACTCGAAGCTTCGCCATGTCTACTTCGCACTGGAGGATTCTGCGAGGACATGGTTCGAAAATCAAGAAGCCGGACTCCGAACGTGGGACACATTCAAGGCAGAATTCTTGCGTATGTTTACCAACACGCTTCGCAAGGAAAAAGCGCAACTGCTTTTAAATAGCCGTATACAACATCCGAATGAAACTGTTACGGCCTACGCCGAAGAAATGAAGCGACTCTTTCGACGCGCGGACCCAACCATGTCGGAAGAGAAAAAAGTGCGCCTTTTGATGCAAGGTGTTAAAGAGCAGTTATTTGCAGGCCTGGTGCGAAGTCCACCAACAACTGTCGCCGAATTCATAAGTGAGGCTTCTACCATCGAGAAGGCACTTGACATGCGCGCCCGGCAATACCAGCGCACTACAGTGTCTATGAACGCCGCGAGTGCAGGTGAAGCCATACAGTTTTCGTCAGAATCGTTGCGTGATACGATCCGGGCGATAGTCCGGGAAGAGGTGGCCAAATACCTGCGGATTCCTTCACAGCCACAGGTTGCCACAGTTTCCGATATCATCCGTGAGGAAGTACAACAGGCGCTGGGTGTTCCCGCACCCGTCACCGTGCCCGCACCCATCACCAGGCCCGCACCCGTCGCCGCGCCTGAACCCGTCGTAGCTACACCGCTGCCCCAGACCCTGAGCTACGCCGCGGTCACCAGCCGCTACCTGCCGCCTTCGACAGCGTCCTACGAGCCTCGCGCACCGGTTGCCCATGTGTCTTCACGGCCGAGCGTACGCCGCCGAAGGACCGATATCTGGCGAACGCCCGATCACCAACCGTTGTGCTACCATTGCGGTGAAGCTGGACACCTGTGTCGCCGCTGCCCCTACAGGGAACTCGGCCTCCGTGGGTTTTCTTTTGATGCCCGTCGTCCGTTGCCTGGCCAGCAGCCACGCGAAATCGCAGAATACATTTCGCGTTCCAACACAGGCCCAAGCCGCCTCCGATCGCCGTCGCCTCGCCGTTACAACTCTCCTGGACGCCAGGAGCAACTCCAAAGTCCCCATAGGGGAAACTAGATGCAGCAGCCTCTGGAGGTGCGGCTGCTACAGTGCGAAAATTTCAAGATCCTCCACAGACCCACGACAGTTCTTCACTGCAAACTACAGTTCGTTACTTACGGCCACCAGCAGAATCGACGCCGCTACGAAATTCCGCTGATCCTCAACGTAACCACGACGCCGACATTCGCCCCACCACTCCTTCAGAGCATCGAAGTCGAGACCGAACCCCACGAAGCTGTCGCCGCTCGACACAACAAACTGCCGACCTGCAGATCTCCGTTGATGGCGTAGACGTCACTGCTCTAGTCGACACTGGCGCTGATTATTCAATTCTAAGCGCACACTTCGCCAAAGCTCTCAGAAAGGTCACAACATCATGGGGTGGCCCGCAAATACGCACAGCTGGCGGACATTTAATTATGCCCACGGGAGTGCACACGTCGAGGATCACTGTACAAGGGCAAACCTTTCTGGCGACGCTCACCGTATTGGCTCAGTGTTCCCGTGACGTCATCCTCGGTATGGACTTTTTAACCGAAAATGGCGCCATTATCGATCTGCAGAATAAGTCCGTAAGATTTTCAGTTGAGAATGCTATAGAATCCAACAGCATGCTCCCCGCTGCACTCCACATTATTGATGACCATGTTAGTGTGCCCCCACGTTCAAGCATCATGGTCTCCGTGGGTTCCCCCCCAATGCAAGATACAGAAGGTGTCGTCGAGACAAAACAGAAACTGCTTATTGAAAGAGGCATCGCCGTTGCCAGGGCAGTTGTTTTTGTTGAAAATGGCAAAGTTGATGTTCTTCTCACGAACTTCAGCAATGAATATTAACATCTGAACAGAGGGACAACTGTCGCATATCTCGACGCCATAACTGACATTAGTTATGAATGCAATTTCACCAGCGCTTCAGCAACAGAACCCTCCGACAATACTGAACCTCTGTACGATATAAACCCGGCCTTACCTCGAAAGTATCAAGAGAAACTACGGCACCTGCTCCGTCGCTACTCTAATGCATTTGCCAGATCATCACGCGTCGGTCGAACCCACCTTGCAAAGCACCGCGTCATTACAGACGAAGCTGTTCGACCTCTCCGCCAGTCGCCTTATCGAGTTTCCCCTAAAGAACGTACTGCCATCCGAGACCAAGTGAAGGAAATGCTCGATAACGATGTCATTCGCCCTTCCCGCAGCCCCTGGGCTGCACCTGTGGTACTTGTGAAGAAAAAAGATGGCACACTTCGTTTCTGCGTAGACTATTGCCGACTGAACAACGTTACGAAAAAAGATGTTTACCCTTTGCCCAGAATAGATGACGCCTTAGATCGTCTGTGCAACACAAGATACTTCTCCTCCATGGATCTCAAGTCTGGATACTGGCAGATAGAGGTCGATGAGAGGGACCGCGAAAAGACTGCTTTCATTACACCTGACGGGCTATACGAATACCAGGTCATGCCCTTCGGCCTTTGCTCCGCGCCCGCAACCTTTCAGAGACTCATGGACAGCGTTCTTGGAGATCTGAAGTGGACGACATGTCTTGTATACTTGGACGACGTAACTGTATTTGCCCCGAATTTCGAGGAGCACCTCCGTCGCCTAGACGCAGTACTAGACGCCATCCAAACGTCGGGCCTCACTCTGAAAGCCGAAAAATGCCATTTTGCTTAGGAAGAGCTGAAGTTTTTGGGCCATGTCGTGAACCAAGCGGGAGTTCTGCCGGATCCTGAAAAAACAGTTGCCATCGCCAATTTTCCGACGCCGCGGGACCAGAAAGAGGTGCGACGCTTTCTTGGACTATGTGCATATTATCGACGTTTCGTGAAAAACTTTTCTAAAATAGCCGCCCCCCTTACACTTCTTACTAAGGCTGATATGTCGTTCACATGGGGTGACCAGCAAATGGACGCATTTCAGGAGCTTCAACGTCGCCTGCAGTCACCTCCAGTTCTAGCACATTTCGATGAAATCGCAGACACCGAACTCCACACGGATGCAAGCAATGTTGGTTTGGGCGCTGTCCTAGTACAGATACGGAATAGTGAACAACGTGTGATCGCCTACGCTAGTCGGGCTTTGTCTAGGGCTGAGACAAACTACTCTGCCACTGAAAAGGAATGTCTGGTCATCGTGTGGTCTATTTCGAAGTTTCGACCATACCTGTACGGCAGACCCTTCAAAGTGGTGACCGACCATCACGCGCTTTGTTGGCTGACAAGCCTTAAAGACCCTTCTGCGCGTCTCGCCAGGTGGAGCCTACGACTTCAAGAATACGACATCACTGTAACCTACAAGTTAGGTCGTAAGCATTTAGACGCTGACTGCCTGTCTCGTGCTCCTGTACAACCAGCTTCGGACGCCTCAGGTGACGACGACGCATTTCTGAGTGCAATTAGTTCAGACAATTTTGCCGATGACCAACGGAATGATCCCGAACTTCGCCAGGTAATCGACTTTCTTCAAGGTGCCGGCAGCATGGTCCCTAGCCCTTTCCGTCGTACTTTGTCTTCTCTGTGTCTCCGTGATGGCGTTCTCGTCAAGAAGAATTTTACAGCCAACAGTCGCCAATACCTCCTCGTTGTACCAGCAAGCTTAAGGGATGAGATTTTTCAAGCCTGCCACGACGAACCCACATCCGGCCACCTGGGAGTCACTCGAACGATATCCAGAATTAAAGAACGGTATTTCTGGCCTCGTTTGTCAAGCGATGTAACGCATTATGTTCGAACTTGCCGTGACTGCCAACGTCGAAAGGTTCCGCCTCTGAGGCCAGCCGGTCTTTTAAAGCCCATTACGCCACCGTCCAGACCATTCCAGCTAATAGGGATGGACTTGCTCGGACCGTTCCCTACTTCCACCTGTGGGAACAGGTGTATTATAGTAGCTACTGACTGCCTGACCCGCTACGCAGAAACCGCTGCTCTTCCTGGTGCTACCGCTTTTGAAGTTGCGAAATTTTTCGTTCTTCAAATTGTCCTGAGAAATGGCGCACCAGAAGTACTCATTACTGACAGAGGAGCTGCATTTTCTGCAGACCTCATCCAGCATATCCTTGTTCTTAGTCGCACCAATCATCGTCGCACGACTGCATACCACCCGCAAACAAACGGCCTGACAGAACGTTTGAACAAGACCATTGCCGATATGTTGTCAATGTATGTGGACGTCCATCACAAGACATGGGACGAAGTATTGCCGTATGTAACATTTGCATACAGTACCGCCGTTCAGGAAACTACCAACATGACTCCATTCAGCCTAGTTTACGGCCGACAAGTGACGACCACGCTCGACGCCATGCTGCCCCACATAGACGAAAGTCCAAATGATGTCGCCTCTTTTCTACAGCGTGCCGAAGAGGCCCGTCAACTTGCACGGATGCGAATACAGCAGCAGCAAGGCCTAGATGCACAACGCTACAACCTGCGGCGGCGGACTGCAGACTATCTGCCAGGTGACCTTGTCTGGGTTTGGTACCCCATTCGACGACGCGGACTCAGCGAAAAACTCTTGCGCCGTTATTTCGGCCCCTACCGCGTTCTTCGACGCGTTAGTGAACTGGACTATGAAGTCGTTCCGCACGAGAAACCAGAGCCCCGGCGTTCCAAGCGTTCTGAAGTGGTCCACGTGGTCCGCTTGAAGCCTTTTCATGCCAGATAGCAGCCCCTTTTACTCTGTCCCTCTTTCAATCTAGCATTGGGACGATGCTTTTCGCACGGGGGGGCTAATGTAGCATGCGTTGAAGACAAAGAAGCGCAGAAGTGTGAGAGGAAGAAGAAGTGTGCTAACCTCGAGCCTGAACTCTGACGCTGTTCGTAGAACCTTTGCCACGCCTT
Organism: Amblyomma maculatum; assembly: GCF_055883805.1. Taxonomy (NCBI): domain Eukaryota; kingdom Metazoa; phylum Arthropoda; class Arachnida; order Ixodida; family Ixodidae; genus Amblyomma; species Amblyomma maculatum. The sequence continues at coordinate 79,246,692 of NC_139352.1, read as the reverse complement.
GGACCTCGGACGCAACTGTAAGGGTCGCTGTTTACGCGACAATACTTTAAATTACTTGTGAAACTTGTTTTTTAGTTACCGTCGTCTTTGTGTCCTTCCCGCTAATTCTTTGCGAGACACCCCAAATGAAAGTGTGATAAAATTTAAGAGCCTCGCATGTGTATTGCCCCCGTCATTAACTCACTTCTCTCTACTTCCCTCTTGCGTTTTTGTATTATTTATAACTTCTTCCTATAGCTTATCTTTAACCACGTAAACATAATAACGCAGCTTAAGGATTCCTTTTTCGAATGTCTTTCTCTCGTCTTGGTGAGCTTGCCGAAATCTATTTCTTAATGGCACTTTCAACTCGAATCAGCTGTCACATTAAAAATTAAATAAATTGATAAATTAGAAGCTCCTGAGATTAATGGCTCCCTCGGGCAGCTTCAGTATTTCTAATCAAGCGGTAATTTTGTTCCTGTACTTTCGACGACATCGGATCTTCGAGAGCTTTCGACGACAACCCGTTTAAAGCAACCCGCCTTGCAAGCCTTAAGTCAGTCGAACGCCCTTCGCGCCTTGTCCAGTGCCCCGAAGCTCTACAATGACGAGGGGTCGGAGACATCTCGTGACACTAAGTCTCAGATCGGCTTGTAATACGACACGAAAGATTGCTTTAGTGTACATCCCGAGGAAGCATTAATCAGATTAAGCTGGGCCTCGGTGTCAACACGACGAGAGTTTGAAGTCAGTGCCTTGTGTTGTGAGCAAGGAGTCGATGCACATTCGGCGTTTCTGGGAGAGGCGGCTTAGTTTTCTCGAGCTAACGTAATTAACGCCGACGGCAGAGCGAGCGTCTCCCATTTACACTACAGAGTGTCCGGATACCGGTTAGGCACCCCACTGATTTCGGAGTGCTTCCCCGCTTCGCTCTGAGTTGAAGCAGTAGCAGACAATCACGGTCGCGCTGCAAAAACAAAAACAAAGACAAATTCTGGGGTAAAAAGACGGAAAGCGAGAGACAATAGGTCGACCAAAATGGAGAAAAGTTTCTTGAGCACAGGTGGCCGGCTCAGAAGCAGTGGGATGTTGGGATGTCCTAGGCAGTGAACAGTTGCCATGGAAACCGCCAATAAACAACTTTACGTCGAAAACAAGCAGCCTGCAGATCTCTGAAGCAATAAAAAGAAAAAAAAAAGAAGAATAAGGTGGGAAGACATCGCCAATCCGTGAGCATATATATTTTTGGTATTTACAATATACCCTGGCCAATCCCCCGCCGTGGCTATGTGCCATTTTGACTGAGGTCATCATCATCATCATCGTCATAGTAGTATCAAGTATTATATTGCTGCGAGCCATTCAAATCTATTTGTTGCTTTTCAACAGCCGCCGGCACGCGCCCTTACCACTGTGATTCTAGCGCACGGATCAATTCTGTACTTTATGTTTGTTCATGCTCTTTGTTGAGAAGTGCTGCTTTGTCATTCTCTTATTCGCGCAAGACAATCCAAGATGTATTTCGAAGATTCCGGGCATTGGCGTGAGTTTCTACAACGTTCCAGGTTATGCTATTCACCGTTTGCAGCTTTCTCTAAATGTTCCCCGCCGCCTTTAAATTGAGCGTTTGTAGGTGTGACGGAGTTAATGATTCGACGAGCAGCGAGCACGTTTGCTGCTATCGCCGCCACCGAGTTGTTCAGCTATTTTGTGGGGGCAAGTCAGCCCACTAATAGACGGCATTGTCACCGCCGCGTGACAATATCTTCTGATGAGAGATGATGCCTACGTTTTTTTTATACCGCTTTTTTTGTCATCTGGTTGAATTTCAGCTTTTATTGCTGAATATTTTATTTTGACTTCCTGTCTATTTAGATAACAAGCGCAAATATCAGATTACCAGAAACGACGCGTGCTCCATTATCAGGGAAGCCTCAAGCTGCCTTGGATCAGCTTACCTCCCATAAAAGCGTTAACTCACTGTTGAATTGCTCTATTTTCCTTTATATCTTTTTCTAGTCGCTTTTAGTAGCAAGCTGAGTTTAATGCGCTCCTTTCAGCAGTTTCCAAGGTAAAAAGTAAAAAAATGTGCTAAAAATCAATATCTAGTATATCTCATATATTCGCGTCGCAGTTACAAGCGAACACTGTCGGAGTTGAATTTCCCTGGTAATTTCCTGGCTGGTTTAGTAACAAATAAAGCGTCGTTACAAAAACGAATGCATTGAATACCGAGTACTCATCCCGAAAGCCTGTTTACCTGAACGGAACAACCGCACGCAGCTATCCGGTTACCTTAAGTAGTGACCATCAGTGATTCAGTGAGACGAACGAGGAAGTAGGTAGGAATAAAAAGCAATCAATTTCAAATTATCGACTTTCAGGTATTTCTCACACACCATTTCAAAGGACGACCCCGCTCAAACATGTTCCCACTGATAACACATCTCTGCGTGCTTTCGCGGGTTGACCTCTACAGTGAGCTGTTGACCTTAGAATAACAGTCTTCCCTTCGAAGGTGATCAACACGCCAAGTTCACATTTCGAAGGGCCGACTGAGGCTTATCATTAGGCAGATAAGAACGAAAATTGCTTAGTCACCGTTCTCTTCTTATCTTTCCCTCTCTCCACTCACAACTTCCATATGTGGGGTTTCTTATTCTTGAGACTTTTTTGTATCTTCCATTTTTGTTCGCACTGTGATTTGTGTGCTGTAGGACTGTACAGCTTTCACCGCAGAACCTTTATGGACCACCTCCGACCGATATGGAAATGCCGGTAGGCCGAAGGTCACTAACGGCATCATGAAGTGAGTACTAGCACGTGTTCCGTAACCATATGTCCTGAGTTGCTCGGTTTCTTCCTTGTGACCATCTTTTCCGTATCTTGTAGCCGTCGTTTCAGTATGGTTACTCATCAATCAATTTTATTTTATTTTTTGTAACGATATTTATTGCCCCAGGGCATCAGTAAGGTATGAGATGAATAATGAGCTAATGATTAAATGAATGGGAAAAGGTTGGGTGATTTTATGAAGTCCAAGAGTGAACGATTATGTGGTCCCTGCGTCCAAGCAAGATACGAGGCAGGATTGTTGGCTGAAAGGCCAGCTATCGTCAAGTACCGGATACGTGTTGGTTTCAAGCTGGGCAGACCCACAGCAAATGGTGAATGTCGGCTTCAACATTTCCGTCTTTACATGTTGGACACCCTGGGCGGGGATACAAGTATCGAAAATGAGACCACGTCAGAGTGACAGCTGGTGTGAGGGCAACCCCTACCCGGATCCTCCTAAGTGCAACCTCCTCTGCACGGGTAAGACCGCGGGGGAGGGTACCCTAATCTGTTGTGCAAGTCCTTGTCCCACTCGCCGCAACAGTGGAGCGAGAATGGCTGGCGTCGAGATGTTCGGTCTTTATCAAATCTTTTTACAGTATACTACGTCCTCATCCACTCTATAGCTAGTTACCGCAATTAAGAATTGGGGCGTGTGCTTGGTTTGACTTTGGTCGGCTTGATAGTCAACCGTACACAGCGAGACAAAAACCTGGGTTGCACCTGGAGTAGTAGAGCTTTCGCTCTACGATAAAGTACATAGTACCTAAGTCATTCATTCAAGATAAAGCTTGGTAGCTAAACATGTACGTAGCATGCAAGAATGTAGGGGTCACCCTTCAGAGCGTAGCGATGCACTAGGGCGGGCAAGTCGAATCATGCACGTCCGAAAGAAACACGTTTTTCACGTATGGGAACTATCAATATACAAAGGGAAGAAAAGAATTCCGTCGTCAACCCGGTAAGCGGCTGTGACAGGGCGTCATTGTTTATTAGCGAGGTGAAGAATTTGATAAAGGTCCGGACATGTCGTATATACGGACCATTTTCTCTATTCGCTAAGAAGGCGTGCCCCAGTATATTCAGTGCAACCCAGCTAGCGGACTACATTCCCAGCTGTCGCCTGGTCGGAAAAAGTCACTTCGCCGCTGATGTGTAGGTCCCCATAGAAAGCCGTGGCCGAGTTAGATAAAGGGGAAAACAAGGGAAGCATATAAGCAACGGAAAGAAGTTATAAGGAATGAAACTGGTTTGGCTCGTTCCTGTAACCACCCAGTCCGAAACAACATATAAGTCAGCAAAAGAAACGAAGGACGGAAGTTACTGCTTACTGCTCTGTATTCTATCTTTACTTTCCTACAGCATACCGGCAATATGATGAGGCGTATTGAAGCTATATGAGTGTCTTTTTTTTTTTTTTGAGCAGCTGATGACACCAACTTTCCTGTCACGTCTAGCGCTCACTTTTTTTTTACTCAATACTTATTGTCTCGGGGCACCAGTATGATATGAGATGAAGGATGAATAAATGATTAAATGAATGAAAAAAGGTTGGCTGATTTTATGAAGTCCAGGACTGAGCGATGATGAGGTCCCTGCGTCCAAGCGATATATGAAGCAAGATTGGTTGCTGAAAGGCCAGCTATTGTCAGGTGCTGGATTCGTGTTGGTTTCAGTGCTGGGCAGTCCCACAACAAATGGTGAATGTCGGCTTCAACAACCCTGGTCGGGGTTATAAGTGTCGGAATTGAAACAACGTCCTAGTGGCAGCTGGTGTGAGGGCAACACCGACCCGGATCCTCCTAAGCGCAACCTCCTCTGCACGGGTGAGACCGCGAGGAAGGGATACCGCACACGGAGGGATAAGTACACGTGTGTGTTGATTTCTTGATACAGGGACGGTATACTGTGGTCCACTTCAAGAAACCGTGGCATTGATGCGTGATGGTTCACGAGGCGGGTCGCTAAATCTGCTTGACTTTGGGAAGGCAGCAGGTTCCGTGGAACCCACTCAATGCGTACTGACTGTGGGATGCGGGCCGCAAGCTGGTGGATGTCCTGGCATATTTTAAGGCAGTGGCTGACCCGTCGGAGCAAACGTACTGCTTGAAGTGCGTCAGTGCGGATGACAACGTGGGCTGCAGGGAGCGCATGGTTATGGAAGCCTCGGACCAGAGTGCCTCCTGAACTGCCACGAGCTCCGCGCGCGCAGAAAGATGTAATTCCGAAAGCTGAAACGTCGAGGTCTGATTCAGGCTAGGTCTACATGAACAGTAGATAGCTGTTTTGGCTTCACAGCTTTGCAGGCTTGTAGGCTTGCATCTACGCACACTATAATGTATCCTTGAGGCAGGTGAGTATCTAGCTCTCACTTAATGACTATACTTCATCGCCACTTGCGCATTTATCTTGTGACTTAGTGATTCAGTTGTGATGCTATATGCAGTGACATTATTTCCACTGTGAATGTTCTTGTTTTTTACTTGCGCCTGCAATGAGATGCCGGTGCCTGACAGTGATGCAGGCTAATCTTTCTCGTTTAATAATTGAAACAGCACAATAACTGGCGACATAATGACATCAAAACGTTGCTGAAACACATAATATAAAGCCCAATAAATTGAATTCAGTCACCAGAATTTACCACATAGAGTTAAAAATGAACAATAACTAATGAGAAGTCATAACCAGAGTTCCCTCCAAGTAATTGAAAAATTATAATAAACGACCAATGAAAAATTTGCAAGACCATAAAACGGGCGTAGTATCAGGACTATGAGAGTAACACAAAAAAAATTATCTAGCAAGAGAATGAGCATACATTGCATGTAATGCGAAATCTGCAGTGCGTGAGTGCGGTGTCGTCTGAGTGCGTGCGGTGCGTGAGTGCGGTGTCGGTGTGAGTGCGGTGCTGGGACTAAGTCGACCCGGCCTTCACTTGGTAGCGTGCAGAGACTCGGGGTTGATGAAGGATTGAATCTTCGAAGTTGGTAAAATATATACAAGCAGGTTTATTGGCACTTTGAGAAAACTTATTTACATGATTATTTACATGAAAAAGAAGGGTACATCAGCAAAATGGCAAGCGTTAAGAGTTCATAGCGAGAAGCTTCTGGATGAGCCATTTACCCAGGGCTCAGAGCGTCATTTCGTGCTCTGCAATGTCCTTAAAACCCCCTATGTCCAGCCCCTCTCTGAAGATGCTGACCAACCAGTTCCAGGGCACGCCCCTCAGATATTGGCATCCAATCGAACACATCACTGCACTGATGGTCTGATGCACTGACTGGTCCGGCATTGTTTCGTTGGGCGTGGTCACTTGTTGGCGGGAAGAGCTTGGGAACGGCGAGGAGGTACATTTCTATTCTTCAGCAGAGATCCGGTAGGCTGGTTCCGGTAAGTGGATTTCCTTCTCAGAAACCCAAGTGCACGTGCGCGCCACATACTGCTCCCAGCATTGTCCCTTTCTAGCAGTTGCAAATCTTTCCTGCCTTCCCGGGAAATCCTCTAATGGCCGTAATCACCTTGCTCCTTTCTTGTCCTGTACGTCAGCGGACGTGTCACTCTGTCGTCTCCTTTGGACAGTAGGCATTCCTCACTGGACAATAGCGCTTCTCGACGAGAAGGGTGAACAATTGAACGAAAGCACTTCCAGCTATTTCCCGCAGGGGGACATTTCTTGGTATTTTTCTAGACGTTCCCTTGACAGGGCCAATTTGGCATTTGCAGGGTCTCAACATAGCAAAACAGGCTTACAAAAAAGGATTCATGGAAACAGGCTCACTTAGGGCCATTGTACCAACAGCACATATCCACAGCACTTATCCATGCCCACAGGCGAACAATAGAGCGCGCAAGTGCGGATGATGCACGGTCATAACAGCGGACTATGAGGCAGGCAGTGAAGCAAAGTTCTGGGTCTAGAAATTGAAGAAAATTTAACAAATACCGAGGACGCCATTTTCAGAAGCAGTAGACTTGAGCGCCAGCCATTGGCCATATATAAATTTAATTTTGAAGAGTGAAAGGCCGCTTAAAAAAGCTGGTAGCGTTCCCTTTCATTGGTGTCTAAATGGTTTCATACTTGGTGCATTCGAAGCGCAGGTGAATTACATTCTCGTTATCACGGCCACCCAGTCATCATGTACTGTCTGCGCGCCCAATTCTGAGTAGAAAGCATATAGTGTAAGCCGTTGCACGAGGTCCGGCAAAAAAATAAATAGGACGAACACAAATGTACGTTCTCAATATCGACATATGTGAGCGAGAGACGAGAGAAAAAGGGAAAACACAGAAGACTCATAATCTGAACGTGAGTCAGTTGTGTCCTTTCCATCGCGGAGAGTGGGGGCACGTAAATCAGATTTGTCTCTTAAGCAGCTCCAACGTGTGCTTCTGAAGAACCGCTTCGTTGGCCGCAGAAACCAGAAGCATCTCTTTCTGTCACTGGCGTGTCGGCCTTTCTGCCGAGTTTGCGTAAGGAAGTACGTCCACCAAAAGGGTTGTCAAACGTGACCACCCTACTTGAGTTACAGCTTGTGTCTCTCGCACAGAAAGAATAGTTAATACACCTGCGCCTCCTGGCAACCCATCGTTCTTATATTTCTTTCATCCTTTCTTTTATTTCCTTGCCGTTGAATGGGCATGACTTCAAAAGCAGCGGTTGTCAAAGTGCGTGGTGCGAAAAGAAACCGACAACGTTATTAAGGATGGCACTCAAATCAAGTTTATTTCTCAGTGCTCAAATACTGATAGCTCCATTGAAGAGACCGACGAACCTGCAGCCTGTGAAGTCGGCTCGCCGTCTTGCAGGAGAGGCAGCTGAACATATCTCTCAAAGAAATTCTTGCTTTAAACTTTGTCAACCACACCGGGTACCTTCCGAGAAGACATATAGGTTTATTGAACATACTGGAACATTTTGTGAATGGAGGAGGTTATAATAGTAAACTTGTTGCTGCACAATAAGGCTTCTGACTAGACTGCAATCGAGCATCAGGGTACGGCTGAGGTTTCTCATTAAGGAGAACTCGGGTGCGAGCGAACGAGCTGAGATCAAAGCTTTCATGTGCTGCTCACGAAACATAAATGAAAGGAAGCTCAGTCTAAACAGAATTGCAGCTTCAAAAGAACCCGGAAGCGGTTTTGATGATGCTTTTATTTTCTCTGTATTGCCAAACGTGGACAATGCGCGCGACGAGAAGTCAGTAACGGGAATGACCTGGAGCTATAAATCCAAAGTAGACTCTCTGAAAGAGAGGACTGCAATGTAGAAAGATGTTTTTTACTTTCACGCACTCCTTCATAAATCACTTTTCCTGACTGTCGTCACACGGGCTGTGCAATTTATTCTAGAGCACAATGATGCCACTTAACTCGACTGTTCCGCCAGATGATTAAAGTTTCTGCCAGGCAATCACACCATGCACGTTGACTAGCTGCCAGGAGCATGAAGTTTTCAGCAGCGTCCGCAGATGGTAGAGCTCAGAGTTTTTAGGGCCATTACAGCTAAAATCAGTTCAGTCGTGTCCGACTCTTCGTGACCCTATGGACCATGTCACGCCACGCTTTCCGGTCTCTCACTATCTTCCTAACATCACATAACTTCATCTGCAGTGCCTCGAGGATGCCATCTAACCATCGCGTTCGCTGCCTACCCCTTCTCCGGGGACCCTCAACCTTTCCCAACATCAAATCTTTCTCCAGCGACTCCTCTCTTCTCATCAGATGACCAAAGTAGCTGAGCTTTAACTTTAGAATTTGACCCTCCAATGAACAGTCGGGGTTTATGGTCGACAATATCGACTGATTTGATTTTCTGGCAGTCCAAGGAACTCTCAAGAGTCTTTCACAATTCAAACGCGTCAATTCTTCGGCGGTCAGCCTTTTTCACAGTCCAACTCTCGCATCCATACATCACAACTGGAAAGACCATAGCACGAGTTATACGGATCTTGGTTGGCAGACTAATGTCTCTGCTCTTTACTAGGCGGTCAAGACTAACCATTGCTCTCTTTCCCAGAAGCAGGCGTCTCCTAATTTCATGGCTGCAGTCTCCTTCCGAGGTAATCTTGGAGCCCAAGAAGAGAAAATCTGTCACAGCTTCCACTTCTTGTCCATTGATGCTCCAGAACTTGATAGGGCAAGACGCCATGATCTTTGTCTTTTTAATGTTCAGTTTAAGCCCAAACTTCTCACTCCCTTCTTGTACGCGCATCAAAATATTCCAAATCAAAAGTTTGGCATGTGATGCATTCATCGTGTGGAGATTAGTTGGTAGTGGCGCCACCTATGGGCCTCGACATCAGCTGGTGGTTCCTTCCTCGACGCTTTTTCTTCTGATAGCCTGGCTGATTGGGCTTTTTTGACCCCTGAGAAATAAAAATAAACTCTTGCGAAGCCGAAGATGGAGATACGGAATCTGATCGCCTGTTTCTGCGTCCTCGTCTGGTGCTGCGCAGTACACAGCATTTTTTGTGTCGTGAGCATTCATTTGACTTTCACAGATCAAACGACAGTTGGTTAATTCATGTACTTTGCATCAATCAAAACACGATGCACGTTCTTCGAGTGGGATACATCGTACCTGAGTTTGAAAGAGCCCTGGTTGCACGATGTAGTGACATGACGACCGGTACGCTAATTCTATGCGACGTTTCTCAATTTTGACGGCACTTACCTATATTAAAGCGGAACAATAGCTACACAGCTCGTACCCTAAGATTTAGGTATGACATATTTCAAAGCGCTAAAAGAAAACGCAAGAAAGAAGAACAGACTGTTTGTTCTTCGTCCATGTTTCTTCAGAGCTTTGAAATATGTCCTACTTGCACCTACTAACCCGATGCTCTACCCTCCTATGTTTTTTCGGAGGACAGACACTGACCTGACTATGCGCGAGAAATTCTAATTCTACTCTCAAAGTTGAAGGGAGGCGCCATTAACGTAATGAATCAAGGTTATTAATTCCATCTGTGTAATGTGCATGGTGGAAATGAAGATTTGATTTGATTTCATTTTCTTTTTATTCAGACGAGGAAACTATTTATCTTATTCAAAGCCACAAGAGCCGTACCTTTCACTCAGTTTACCATTTCGTAACAAATTTGCTCTTTTGTGCCTATTTTACATATAAAAAACATTGAGCTTCATCGACATGGTAACGTACGAACAAACGCCTACATAAAAATATGTTAAAACTTTGGATTATCAGGTTTTACAGAGAAAATGCCATGCGTCAATAAAAAACGAACACCGCCGCTGCTGTCGCGAGGCACAGCTGCTCAATTTTCAATCGTCTGCGCTCAGGAAAACTTAATTAGAAGCGACTGCGACGATCGATAAGAACAACGTGAGAGCGTCCATTTTCCTATATCCTATACCTGTGAATAAGGAATCGCAAAGCCTCTTAGCCATAAAACATTGAATACAGGAGATGCCGGCTCACTATTTGAATACAGGAGATGCCGGCTCACTATTTGATGTTGGGGCATTAAGGTTTCATTTGTCCACGTATTTCTCACTTGGTAGACATCCTTGATCGCGATCACTCTGCTTTTACAGCGCCGCCTACGAAGCACCTTAGCTACCCTCTTCATTCCTAAAACCTTATCTTTGTTTTCTGTGCACCCGTACAATGCTTTTCAGTGAATTCGGTTATTACTCACTTGTGAACATGCCTTTTCAAGAATAGAGGTGGCCTCTGCGGAATATTTAAACCAGTGGCAGGCGTAAAAGTAAAAAATATAACTGCTTTTCATAAATAATCAAGCTCGAAGCAGATGCGCTAGCCCTGCTTTCAATTTCGTTTTGCTTTGTATTAAAAGTTATCATAAATATGATTCGACACTCTACGTCTGAACGTGGTTCATGATTCACGAAGGTGAGCACAAGCTGTTTCACGATGCGACGAGCGGCATGGAGCCGATGTCTAGGGAAGGAGCCAAGATAAACGGAGTTCTACACACACACACACACGCACACACACACACACACACACACACACACACACACACACACACACACACACACACACACACACACACACACACACACACACACACACACACACACACACACACACACACACACACACACACACACACACACACACACACACACACATACATACATACATACATACATACATACATACATACATACATACATACATACATACATACATACATACATACATACATACATACATACATACATACATACATACATACAGACATGGTGCAGTGCTCTCTCCAAAGCTTTACCCGAATTCCGTAAGTAGCGAAGCGTATAATCTCCAGAAGCTGCTAGGCGCGCCTGCTTGGGTGGACAAAAAATGCATCTCGTGTTTCGTGCATTATAGCAAACTCGAATAAGAAAAGCTACGCGTTATGCAAATGGCGCCAAATTTCTCCCTTCTTTCGAATACATTAATTAAAGGATAAGGTATAGTATTACAAACCATTTGTTCAAATAATTAGTGTGGTCAGTTTTGAATGCTACGATATTTTGATGAATAGCGAAGCTTGAGAAATTGCTAATATTTAGCCGCAGTTTCCAGGTGACCGACAGAGACTAGACAAACTAGAGTGGCAGAGCACACGAGGGACCTCTTACGTTGAGTAATCGCCAGACGCGCTGCAGAACTCTTACTTTTTGAAGGCTGTGAGCAGCTACTGCAGACGCACTCTTCGCTTCCTTGTCTTTCTGATGCAATAAATGCACTGCATATTACGGTCTTCGCCATGATTCAGTCGTATTCTTACACTTGCTGTACGAAACAAGTGTTGACATTTAACTGGATGCACGTTCGATAGAAACGTCACTTCCTAATTGAATCATGCTTTGACTCGTGCTAGCACTGCGCACAGAGGGGGAATTCCTACGTCAAATCGGACAACTCGGAAACCGCCCAGCTAACCAGTAGGGAAGATATGTGGAAGGTAACGAAAAGTGTTCAACCGCCCAGCTAACTAGTAGGGAAGATATGTGGAAGGTAACGAAAAGTGTTCAACTGCCCAGCTAACCAGTAGGGAAGATATGTGGAAGGTAACGAAAAGCGTTCAACCGCCCAGCTAACCAGTAGGGAAGATATGTGGAAGGTAACGAAAAGCGTTCAACCGCCCAGCTAGCCAGTAGGGAAGATATGTGGAAGGTAACGAAAAGCGTTCAACCGCCCAGCTAACCAGTAGGGAAGATATGTGGAAGGTAACGAAAAGCGTTCAACCGCCCAGCTAGCCAGTAGGGAAGATATGTGGAAGGTAACGAAAAGTGTTCAACCGCCCAGCTAACCAGTAGGGAAGATATGTGGAAGGTAACGAAAAGTGTTCAACCGCCCAGCTAACCAGTAGGGAAGATATGTGGAAGGTAACGAAAAGCGTTCAACCGCCCAGCTAACCAGTAGGGAAGATATGTGGAAGGTAACGAAAAGCGTTCAACCGCCCAGCTATCCAGTAGGGAAGATATGTGGAAGGTAACGAAAAGCGTTCAACCGCCCAGCTAACCAGTAGGGAAGATATGTGGAAGGTAACGAAAAGCGTTCAACCGCCCAGCTAACGAGTAGGGAAGATATGTGGAAGGTAACGAAAAGCGTTCAACCGCCCAGCTAACCAGTAGGGAAGATATGTGGAAGGTAACGAAAAGCGTTCAACCGCCCAGCTAACCAGTAGGGAAGATATGTGGAAGGTAACGAAAAGCGTTCAACCGCCCAGCTAACCAGTAGGGAAGATATGTGGAAGGTAACGAAAAGCGTTCAACCGCCCAGCTAACCAGTAGGGAAGATATGTGGAAGGTAACGAAAAGCGTTCAACCGCCCAGCTAACGAGTAGGGAAGATATGTGGAAGGCAACGAAAAGCGTTCAACCGCCCAGCTAACCAGTAGGGAAGATATGTGGAAGGTAACGAAAAGCGTTCAACCGCCCAGCTAACCAGTAGGGAAGATATGTGGAAGGTAACGAAAAGTGTTCAACCGCCCAGCTAACCAGTAGGGAAGATATGTGGAAGGTAACGAAAAGCGTTCAACCGCCCAGCTAACCAGTAGGGAAGATATGTGGAAGGTAACGAAAAGCGTTCAACCGCCCAGCTAACGAGTAGGGAAGATATGTGGAAGGTAACGAAAAGCGTTCAACCGCCCAGCTAACCAGTAGGGAAGATATGTGGAAGGTAACGAAAAGCGTTCAACCGCCCAGCTAACCAGTAGGGAAGATATGTGGAAGGTAACGAAATGTGTTCAACCGCCCAGCTAACCAGTAGGGAAGATATGTGGAAGGTAACGAAAAGCGTTCAACCGCCCAGCTAACCAGTAGGGAAGATATGTGGAAGGTAACGAAAAGTGTTCAACCGCCCAGCTAGCCAGTAGGGAAGATATGTGGAAGGTAGCAAAAAGTGTTCAACCGCCCAGCTAACCAGTAGGGAAGATATGTGGAAGGTAACGAAAAGCGTTCAACCGCCCAGCTAACCAGTAGGGAAGATATGTGGAAGGTAACGAAAAGCGTTCAACCGCCCAGCTAACGAGTAGGGAAGATATGTGGAAGGCAACGAAAAGCGTTCAACCGCCCAGCTAACCAGTAGGGAAGATATGTGGAAGGTAACGAAAAGCGTTCAACCGCCCAGCTAACCAGTAGGGAAGATATGTGGAAGGTAACGAAAAGTGTTCAACCGCCCAGCTAACCAGTAGGGAAGATATGTGGAAGGTAACGAAAAGCGTTCAACCGCCCAGCTAACCAGTAGGGAAGATATGTGGAAGGTAACGAAAAGCGTTCAACCGCCCAGCTAACGAGTAGGGAAGATATGTGGAAGGTAACGAAAAGCGTTCAACCGCCCAGCTAACCAGTAGGGAAGATATGTGGAAGGTAACGAAAAGCGTTCAACCGCCCAGCTAACCAGTAGGGAAGATATGTGGAAGGTAACGAAATGTGTTCAACCGCCCAGCTAACCAGTAGGGAAGATATGTGGAAGGTAACGAAAAGCGTTCAACCGCCCAGCTAACCAGTAGGGAAGATATGTGGAAGGTAACGAAAAGTGTTCAACCGCCCAGCTAGCCAGTAGGGAAGATATGTGGAAGGTAGCAAAAAGTGTTCAACCGCCCAGCTAACCAGTAGGGAAGATATGTGGAAGGTAATGAAAAGTGTTCAACCGCCCAGCTAACCAGTAGGGAAGATATGTGGAAGGTAACGAAAAGCGTTCAACCGCCCAGCTAACCAGTAGGGAAGATATGTGGAAGGTAACGAAAAGCGTTCAACCGCCCAGCTAACCAGTAGGGAAGATATGTGGAAGGTAACGAAAAGTGTTCAACCGCCCAGCTAACCAGTAGGGAAGATATGTGGAAGGTAACGAAAAGCGTTCAACCACCCAGCTAACCAGTAGGGAAGATATGTGGAAGGTAACGAAAAGCGTTCAACCGCCCAGCTAACCAGTAGGGAAGATATGTGGAAGGTAACGAAAAGCGTTCAACCACCCAGCTAACCAGTAGGGAAGATATGTGGAAAGTAACGAAAAGCGTTCAACCGCCCAGCTAGCCAGTAGGGAAGATATGTGGAAGGTAACGAAAAGTGTTCAACAGCGCTGAGAGCCTATATCTTGAAAAGAAAAATTATAGGTGTAGCGCTAAGAGACATTACAAGAGCACAGTAGGCCGGGAAACAACCGCGAGTTAATACCCTTCTAAACAAAACCAAAAAGACGAAATGGGCCCGGGCAGGAGATTTAACGCAAATGCAAGACATCCTGTGGTCGCTAAGGGGGACACATTGAATTCTGCGGAAGGCAAACATAGCATGAAACGTCATAAATATGTGGGCAGATGAGAGTAACAAATTATCAGCGATCAAATTGATGCAGCTCGCATAGCTGCATCCAGGCTGGTGACCTTATCGTACAGCTCGTCCAAACATTACCTTGTCCTTGCAGATGCAGTTCGCTCCAACGAAATTAATTTTCATTCCAAAAGTGAATTTCGTGCATAAAAGTGAATTCCACACAATTTTTGAAGAAAGCAAGAAAGTGTATGTCGTTCTATTTCTTGAAATGCCCTTTGCGAGCTGATGATCACTCCGCACCAACCCGCTATATTTTTCTCCCATTTGTTTTATGTACGTTCATAGCCACGAGTTCTTGATTATTATTATTTTCATAGTTATTTTTTCTTTCACTGTTCTATGTGCACCACTGTAAAATACGCATTGCTGCTAATGAGCACCTCAATGTAAGAAAATGTGGTTGGCCAGTAAATCACGAATACCAATTGTTAAGCGGCAACTCAAACCGGAGACCAGAAGTCGCATCATCAAAGAGCGGTTGCGTGCGGAGATCTTATCTTAACGACCAGTACCTACTGTGGTAGACGCAACCTCTTTCATATTATAATACAAAAATTTCACCAGAGCTTATTTTTTTCAATTCCCAATGAAGCTCTACACTGGCGATTAGCGTAACAGGCCCAGGACCTCATAGTAGTCAGTCATGGTTGACAGGAAGGGAAAGGCGCAGTATCTGTCACATTTGATTCTGTGGACACCTGAATCGCGTCGTAAGGGAAGGGAGGAAGGCAGGAGTTGAAGTGAAAAGAGAGAAAGAGGAGCCGTAGTGGAGGGCTACGGAGCAATTTCGACCACCTGCGGATATTTAACGTGCGCTGACATCGCTCAGCACACGGACGCCCTTTCGTTTCGCCTTCATCGAAACGCAGCCTCATAGTAAGAGCTCATTATTTGTGCATTGTGAAGTTTAAACCGATCAAGTTATATTGGGCAAGGACTCCGAGCAAGTAACTAAATTTTGTTTCCGCCCTATACGGGTAACGTGTCCTATTGGTTCCCCGAATAAATGCTGCCTATTTGATATTTAAGCCTTCTGCGCAGTAAACAGGCTTACAAGATACATAAGCGATTAGCTGGTGCATAGGAGTGGATAATACTAGCCTCGATCAACAGTTCAAAAAGGCCACTTTTAAATGTCAAAGCTAAACTCGTCTAAACTACGACAGTGGTCGGCATCAAAAAGGGAGGAAATTCGTCCAACCTAAATTACTGCAAAACAATCGCTTACAATGAAATATCTTCTCACTTTCTTTGCAGATGGTCGTCTGCCTTGCTTACTCAAAGCCGCAAGCAGGGCAAGAGGCTGCCGCCATTCTGCGAGGCCTAATAGGCAGTCCACAAAAACGTGCGGTCTATAAAAATTAGACACACACACACACGCACACACAAAATACCCACCGAGGTGGCGCAGTGGTTACGCCGCTCGACTACTGTTCCCAGGGATGCGGGATCGAATCCCGGCTTCGGCGGCCGCTTTTCGATGGAGGCGAAAAGAAAGGCGCCCGTCTGCTGTGCGATGCCAGTGCACGGTAAAGAACCCCAGGTGGTCGAAATTTCCGGAGTCCTCCACTACGCTGTCTCTCAAAGCCTGAGTTGCTTTGGGACGTTAAACCCCCCAAACCAACCAAACCACACGCAAAATAAATACGCATAAAATTTCCACGACGCGGGCATCTCCATTTGGTGTCCAATATACCGTAACTATAACCAAGAAACTATTAAATGCGCGGAAAATGTCACTTGTCAGGGCTTCCTTTCAGGTCATCGCAATAGCAGTCTTTGCAATGATCTTGCGACCAACAGCAAAAGAATAAGTACACTGTAGAATAAGGCTGCTTTTATCAACGCTGCTTCAGGCAGGGTAGTTGGTGAAAAAAAAGGCTCTTATAGGGGAAAAAAGTTACAACCCATTAAATGAAAGAACTGTAGTCATAGTGATTTCTTTCAAGAGTAGGCTGTCTTTCAAGGATTAATTTCTTGCTTTTTTTTTCAACTGCACCGATAGAAAAACAAGAAAAAAATATTGGTATAGAACACCAACGGCTACAACAAAGGGGGAGGAGGAGGGGGGAGGGGGGAAGGCGCCGCTGGTTTGTGCAGGTCAACACGTAACCGGCTATCAAAGGGTTTTAGGAGTGGCGTAACAGGCTCCTTTTTTTCGTTTATCTTCTACTTTCATTGCAATAAATTAAAGTGAAATGAAACTAAAATTGAAGAGAACTTTGCCGGAGAAAAAAAAAACAGAGTGCAGAAGATACAGAACCGAGTTAAAAGGGTCGGTAGTTTTTTAGGCGCATTTCTAGCCGTCCTCATATTCCGTCATTTATCAATACAATTCTTTTATTCTTCAATCTCCTGTTTCGTGAAAAGCATGCATACAAATATGGCTCGACTTTTCTCTCCAAGCCTCTGATATGAAGAAAGAGCAGTTTCGTTATTTCGTGGGCCTACAATTTAACAAAGATAAATTTTCTCATTTTTCTCTACCTCGTCACGTCATACATAATCTTTTATAAGACCCGAGCGATTAAGCGGGCTCAACCTAGAAGGCCACAAAAACATCGCATAAATTTTCTTTACAGGGCTACTCTTCAGGGGGCATCATATATTATCCGGATACGAGCGCATATGAGCACGTTGGACGGGCCACATTAAGGAAGTTTTTTTTCCACAACATTCACGTTCTTTCCGCGCACATTGCCTTCTTCGCCTGTTATGCCTCCTTCCGAGTGAGGATATTTATTAACATAGCACGAGAAATAACAAACGAAAGTCCTTTCGCAGGCAATGTAAGTTCTAAATGTACCAGGAATGAACCGGCAACAGTGGCTGAGTTGTTTTGGCTCGCCACAAGGCCACATTAAGTTGGATTTTGCCGCAATAGCGCAGTCTGTCTCAAAAATGTTGCGTTAGTTTCAAATGAAGCTAAAAAATTAGGACAGCCTTCAACTGAAGCCATAATTAGCGAGGAGGTTCCACTAATGGACTTTTTTAAGGAACTGCAAGTAAGTCATGGGCTTAACTTTGAGGCCATTAAGCTTCGAACTCGGGCTCTCCGCATGCGACAGTCACGCCACAGCGTCTATTACATGGACATGGACAAAACCGACATGGCCGCCAATTCTGAGATTGGTAACTGCTGCACCATAAAGTTTCCTGAAATTTATTCCTTGAGTTGCTTCAAAAAACTAGAACCCAGTGTAAACTCAATGCAACACAAAAACTAAAATATAAACAGTGTAAGCCATGCAATTAATAAAGAGCAATATAAGTTCAAAAACACAGTAAGACTGAAAGTATATAGCAGTCAAAAGATCAAATGCAAATCCACTCAAGGGCCAACTGCAACGAAGTTTTTGCTCCGTCAGATGAGTGTTTTCTAGTAGCGCCTCAAGAAGGGCACTGAAAACTAAATATCGCATTTGTAACTGAAGCGATTAAGCGATTTTTGCAGGAATCGCTTGAAAAAACCCGTTTTGAATCCTAAGCTTGGAAAAGGGCACTCAATATTATTAGCCAAGAAATGTAGAAAGGGGGTAATGCACAAATCATGTTCGCGCTCATGTAGCCTAAGAAAGCTTTCGCCTTAAAACCTAAAAGTGGTGAAGGGGCAGGGGTGACAATGTGACCCTAGGCGCCAGTATAACTGGTGCACAGGAAGAGAAGGCGAGTATCTGTCACACTTGTTCTGTGGACACCTCAACTGCACCACCGTAAAAGGAGGGGGGAAGATGAGAGCGAAAGCTAAGGGATTGATTTATAGGAAGGGAAAGGCGCGGAAACTGTCTCACTTGTTTTCTGTGGACACCGCAACCACGCCGTAACGGAAGGGAGGAAGATGGGAGTAAAAGTGGAAAGAGAGAAAAAAAAAGAAAAAGGAACCGTAGTGGAGAGTTGCAGAGAAATTTCGACCAGCTGGGAATCTTTAACGTAGAGTGACATCGCGCAGCACACGAGGGCAGCAGTTAGGCGTGAGGTGGTGAAGGGTGGCTGTTCCTTCCTGGCCCTACGGGGCTGGGACAGGTAGGTTACTGCCGCTTGCGGCGGGGGTTAGCCTGCCACCAAATGTTTATCTGTTGTAAGCTGTCATTACACACGCCACCGCTTAGGGGGTGGACGACGGCGGTTGCGTCGTGCGTCTTTCTCTCCCCCTTCTTTTCTTTCTTCTCTATTTTCTCTCTTCTGTCCGTGACGTCCGTGTGCTGTGCGATGTCAGCGCACGTTAAAGATCCCCAGGTGGTCAAAATTACTCCGCAGCCCTCCACTACGGCTCCCCTATCTCTCTTTCCACTTTCACTCCCACCTTCTTTTCTTCCCTTACGGCGCGGTTCAGGTGTCCACAGACCAAGCGTGACAGATACTGCGCCTTTCCCTTCCTATAAATCAATTAATCTCTTCTGTCCTCGCGAGGCAGCGGAAATGGCTCAGCTACAGAGCCAGTAGTAGGTCAGTGCATTTTCTTTTCCTTCTTCGTACAGTCACAACAACAACAACAACAGCAACAGCAATAGCAGCGGTTAAGGTGCTCGACTACTGTTCCCAAGGACGCGGGATCGAATCCCGGCCTCATCGGCTGCTTTTCGATGGAGACGAAAAGCAAGGCGCCCGTCTGCTGTGCGATGTCAGTGCACGTTAAAGAACCCCAGGTGGTCGAAATTGCCGCAGTCCTTCACTACGGCGTCTTTCATAGCCTGAGTCGCTTTGGGACGTTAAACCCCACAAACTAAACCAAACCATTATAACTGATTCACAGGTAAGGAAAGGCGCAGTGTATGGCACACACGTGTTATTAGCTATCAAAGTTTAGAACTAGCAGTAAGAGCAGAAATGGCAGGGACACTATAACATTAAAAATGCGACCATGAGATAACCATTATTAACGCTGAAACAGAAAGTGCCAATACACTCCGGAATGACAGGAAAATCCTGATATTAGCGCAATAGCGTCAAAGGCCCCGTTCAGGTGAAAATCCGCCGTCGGCATTGTGAGCGAAAAATCACGAGCATGGCACTGGTGAGCAGTAAATGGTTACTGATAGTGCCGCAAACTGGTTAGACGTAGTGGTGCCTGACGTTACGTTTATCAGGAGCTGCCAACACGAACCTCTCCTTTCACATGCCAAGATGACATTAGAACAACCTTGAGAGAGCCCTAGCTTTTCCATACTCAGGCTTGCTCATACGGCTTCCTTAAAACAGGACTTTTTATGTGGGCTGGTAGGTTATGTGTCGCTCATAATTTTTATCAATTCGAACGTATACGAGGGCCGGTTCTGACTGCCCCTCCCATACGACCTTCGTTTTCCGCTCTACCACACACCTATTCGCTTCCAAGAATGGGACTACACCGCACTCAACTTTTCTGCCTCCTTCTCACCCTCCTCTCTTTTCCTTATCTGTGACCTGAGGGTAACATCTGCTGCAGTATTTCCATCGTGACAAGTCTGAGAGCCCAGAAAATCTACCTTACTCATGTGGCTGTGCTGCATAGCACCATGTGCGTTGGTATTAAGGCTCTCTGCTGACAGTAATTATGGGCAAAAATGCATTAAAAACAACGCCCGATATACTATCAAGGAACGCGGACCAGATTCGTATTCAAGGCTACATGAATAAGGCTCCCGTGTAGCAATTCAGGCATCTCAACAACATCTCGGTCGCGTGCGATAGTTCTTGCTTTCTCAGTGCCACTTTGTTTGCACACTAAAAAGTAATGCTTCTCCGGTCGCTAGAAAATATTGCTCCTGAAACCGAATAGTCCGCGAAAATTGGTGTTAAATTAAGAATTGCGCTTGAAGTTACGGGCTGAGCATTCAAGAGGACGGGTATAACGACGGAACGATAAAAAAACTCATTACCTACGCGACGCAAGTAACAGGGATATTTAGGAGGATTGCATTCAAAGGCAGAGGTCTCAAAGAGAGAAGCCTCTTGAGACTGATGCAGGCGTACATAATAGGTCGAATATGCTATGCCACACCGTTCCTCAACATCAGGACCAATGAAAAGGATAAGATAGAGGCACTCATCAGGCGTTGCGTCAAGAGGGCGCTGGGTCTACCCATCTCCTCTTCTACGGAACGCCTGATAGAAATGGGAGTGCATAATAGCTGGACGGAACTTGCTGAAGCGGTGAGGATCGCCCAACATGAGAGATTAAGTACGTCGAGCACGGGCCGAGCCATCTTAGAATGGATGGGTCGGAAAACAGATAGGGGCACAGCCGACAAAGTTGCCCTACCAGCACAATGTCGCGAGAACATCATTGTCCGTCCTCTCCCCCGCAACATGCACCCAGAATACCACAAGCAGAGACGGGAGAAGAGAGAAGAAACACTGGTTAAAAGAGCAAAAGAATTCAGAGTAAAATAAGTTGCCTACGTAGAAGCTGCACGCGGCCGATCAGGGGCGGCAGTCGTCGCGGTAGTCGATAGTAGCGGCGCACCAGTCGTCTCCCCCACTATCCGAAGCAGAAACAGACACGGCTGAAGAGGTCGCAATAGCACTCGCTTGCGTCGGAACCATGGAGGAAGGAAACAATTAAGGAGAGGCCCTTGCCATTCCCAATGCATTGGAGAAAGTGTGGGGGAAGTGACGTCAAAATTTAGGGTTAGCCAAGTCGGCTCATTAGCAACGGCGACGCTCTTGCTATGAAAACTCGGGCCAATAGCAACACCGTTGCTTAGGGCCCTAGGTACGTGAGCGTCGCGAAGAAAGAGAATGCTGAGGGTAAAGGAGGAGGAGAGACGTTGCAGCGTCCGGTCGCGGCGCAGCCGCACCGGCTTCAAAACAATGACGTAGGGCATCTCCTAAGTTCTATCCTTCCTCCATGATCGGAACGAAGGCTAGATTGATCTTCAGCGACAGTAAAACTGCTCTCTGAAATATCGGAAAAGGCAGGGTCTCACAAGAAGCCGCCGAATTCTAATAGCTGTAGCTAAACTCGATCGCAAAATCACCCTAATTTGTGTCCAGCACACACGTCCGTCCCCGGCAACGAGGCGGCCCATGATTTAGCCCTAGATCTCTACTTCCGGGCAAACGCGAAGCCGCCCGACTGCCAGGCGATAGACGAACATTTGCAAACCTGTAAGGAAATAACCGAAACTTATAGATTAGGAAGACGTCTGATGCCGCCACCGGATCCTAGCCTAAATAATAAAGAGGCCATAGCCTGGCGGCGATTACAAGCCGGAAATTGCCCAAACCCTGGTTGATTCACACCCATATAGATGAGAGAGAAAATGATAAATGCAAAGCCTGCGAAGCGAGGGGGACCCTAGACCATATACTTTGGGAATGCCCTAAGTCTCCGGGCGCTAGGGACAACATTAAAAGTAGAGAAGCCTGGGTAACCCTGTTGCGAAGCGACGTCCTCGCTGACCAGCAAAAAGCCGTCCGCCTGGCGGCTGAGGCCGCGAATAACCAATATATTCGCCAGTCCTTAGTCGCGGAGGTTCCAGCCCCCGTTCCTCAGGCCTGCGTGCCAGATGCGGGGAGTAGGAGGCCTCGTAAAGTGGTGGAAATCAAAGTTTTAATCAATTAGGCAATCAAGAGGCCGTCGAAAATTTTCTAGTGATCTGATGCCCGTGTTTCCCGTTTTAAGGCAAACGCCTTTCTAGGCTGATGGAACGAAATCGATTCCCTGCGCGAGAGTTGTGCACGAGTTGTAGTAGTAGTATAAAGCTTTATTCCCCAAAATGGAAAGGGGTTCAGGGGTTAAAGTCTTGCGCGAGATGTGTCATATTCCGCGAGATGTGGTCTTGCCTAGCATTTCTTCCATCTGCAATCTCAAACTCGAACGCGCGTCAAGGAAAGCCGCGCGACAGGAGTGATGGTATACCGCCCAGACACACTAACCGGATAGTGTGTGACAGGTACTGCGCCTTACCTTTCCTGCAAACCAATTTTAGGAGGAGGAGGATAAACTATTTTTTCGACAGTAAGTAGTAGAATGCTGTGGGGTTATAGCCCCAGCCAGTGGCCATGAGCTCATGGCGCTCGGCGACTCCTAGAGTTCGGGAAAGTGTCCGTTTGGAGTTCCCTCGATGCAATCCCTTGGGGTTTCGTAAGGGAAATATGCGAGGGAGGGGGAAGGGATAGATAAGTCGACCTAAGCGGTAGTGCATGGTGATGTTTGAAACGTAACCATACGATTTCTCGCCGTCCGCAGAACGGGTGACGTCACAGCCCGGTCGATAAATCCCCGGGCGTAATTGTGGGCCGCCTCGTTCCCTGGATGGGATGAGTGCGCTGGAACCCAGATCTATTGGATCTGGCGGAGATGGACTATCTTCAGTGGTTCCAAATCTGCAATTCGAAACTTCGGCAAAGGCCG
Source organism: Amblyomma maculatum (assembly GCF_055883805.1). NCBI lineage: Eukaryota > Metazoa > Arthropoda > Arachnida > Ixodida > Ixodidae > Amblyomma > Amblyomma maculatum. The sequence goes on along the minus strand of NC_139352.1, from coordinate 79,223,721 downwards.
GGTCTCCTCCGTCATCCTGTTCCCTCCTCCATTTTGGCGAACCAATTATGAATATATGTATAGCGTTGCACCGAACACCAATAAGAGGCAAACGATGCAAAACCAATAATAAGAGAAGAAGAGTAGGGTTTCACCATTCTTCTCTTTAGAGACATGAAAAGACCCTCTAGTTTCTTATAAATCAATCTACAATATACAACAAAAAATATGAAAGCATGATATTAACATGGTTAGGTGTATCTGTCCACAATTTCGTGATGTCCGCTCAATAGTATAGGGCTCTTTCTTACCCCGAAAACGTAATTTAAGACCCGTCGGTGTCTCGGGGGTTTTCACCTTGAACCACCTTGGAAGTGCCAAACAGATAGTGCGTCTTGCCTTTCTTATAAACTAATGTACAATATACAAAGAAAAAAAAAAACGAATACACGACCTTAAAAAACTTAGGTCACAATGGTTAGATGTAGGCGTCCAGGATGGCCTCCCTTGACGGGGCTGGGGCAGGTAGGTCACCGCCGCTTTCGGCGGGGGCTAGCCTACCACCAAATTTTTATCTGTTGTAGGTCGTCATTGCACCCGCCACCGCTTCGGTGGTGGACGACGGCTGTTGTTGCGGAGCGCGTCTTTCTCTCCGTCTTCCTTTCCTTTCTTCTCTATTTTCTCTTCTGTCTGCACGAAGCAGCGGAGGTGGCTCAGCTACAGAGCCAGTAGCAGGCCCGTGCATTTTCTTTTCCTTCTTCCTACAGCCACAACAACGACAACAACAACAAGGCGTCCACAATCGCTGACGGCAGTATCCAGTTCGAAGCCACACCCTCTACACCTGGCGCCTAGCCGAGTGTCCTCCAGGAGCCCTACTGTGGGAAATAAAGTTTTACCAAACCAAACCAAACCAAGTTCAAACCAAGATGAACTTCTTTACTGATCAGCGGAGGCTCTTCCTAGCCATAGCCAAAGAAAAACCTTCTGCTAAATAGAGCTTTAGCGTGAGTATCCAAGCTTCAGCTTTCTCTTCACACTAGGTTTAACCGAATCTAATCCATAGCCACATTTTTCAGAAAGCGACAGAAATACAAAATAAAACCCAATGACACAGTTGAGGAACACTCATTGTTCTTGCCCCGCCAGGGTGGTGCAGTGGTAAGACGCCCGACTACTGTCGGGAATACCCGGGACCCGGGTTCGAACCCGACCTCGGCGGCTGCGTTTCGATGGAGGCGAAACGAAGAGGCGTCCGTGTGCTGTGCGATGTCAACGCACGTTAAAGATCCCCAGGTGGTCGAAATTACTCCGGAGCCCTCCACTACGGCTCCTCTTTCTCTCTTTCCGCTTTAACTCCAACCTTCCTACCTTCCCTTACGGCGCGGTTGAGGTGTCCACAGAAATAAGTGCGACAGATACTGCGCCTTTCCCTTTCTGTGAACCAATTTTTTTATTATTATTTTTGTTCTTCCCTTCTATTGACAGTTGAGAAACACTCGTTGATCTTCCAATCATTGATTCGCACTTACATGCAGTAGCACTTTTTGTACTGCACTGAAGAGAAGTTTATTAGAACTCATATACACATTGATTGATTGATTTGATTTATAGGAAGGCAAAGGCGCGGTAACTGTCTCGCTTGTTTTCTGTGGACACCTCAACCGCGCGGTAAGGGAAGGGAGGAAGGTGGGAGTGAAAGTGGAAAGAGAGAAAGAGGAGCCGTAGTGGAGGGCTACGGAGTAATTTCGACCACCTAGGGATCTTTAACGACGCCTCTTCGTTTCACCTCCATCGAAACGTAGCCGCTGAGGTCGTTTTTCGAACCCGGGTACTCCGGCACAGTAGTCCGGCGTCTTGCGACTGCACCATCCCGGCGGATTATATACTCATATACATGCTCATATGTACACTATGTACAATACACTTTGTCCAAAACTATATCAATGATACACAAGATGTAGGCCCGTCCTGCATAGCGACCATTGGCAACTACTAGATATGTCAGAAGGGCCCATATCAATGATACACAAGATGTAGGCCCGTCTTGCATAGCGACCATTTGCAAGTACTAGATATGTCAGAATGCCCATTGAGCCGATTAACCAACAGACTGTACCTTATTGTCATGTTGGAAAACGCATGAAAATGCGCAACTTAGTTTTCTTTTGTGATCACAGCGTTGCGACTGCTACGGAGTACGGCAGCTGGTATTAGTGCGCTGCATTCGCTTCTTTGCAAGCGTGTAGTCAGTTTACGGGAAGCCGTGATGCTTTAGCAAATATTAAACATTGAGATAAAAATTTGCCGACGATTAAGTTACTTCCTAATGCGAACAGCTGTTACAGCTGTTCAATAGATTGATGCAAAGAATACGGGTACGACATGTACAATTACAGGCAACTTTCCCAAGCACAGCAATACATCGGCAGAATATTGGTCATGTGCTGGCAATGTACGGCCCTACACAGGACCATTGTACCGCCAACACATAGTAATAGTGGGCCCATGTGGTTTTTTCTGCTTGTGTTTAGGGGGGGGGGGGGGGGGACTTTACTACTTTCATCATATCTGTGCCATCGCTAAACCTTCGATTGAGCTCCCTTTTCAGTCCAACTGACAATGGCTCAAAAAAAAAAAAAAAAGGGCGAAATTGTTATGTAGTTCGGAAATACCTTGTAGTTTTGCTGTACAGTGCAATGAGACATCAAGCGGGCCCTATAACTTGAACTTGTCTTTCTGACTACACTTCAGCTTCCGATATTCGCATGATTACAGGCTGTCGAAATATATTCGCCGCAAAAGGAACCCTTGTGCGAAACATCAGTTGGAACCATAGGAATGCGTTTTCTCTGCCATTTTACGTGCACTTGCTCGAAAATGAACTGTAATTAGGTGTCGGTATTATCAATATCTTATTATCCAGCACAGTTTGATACATGCACAGTTTACTATAGCGCAATAAATTGCAATAAATTGTCTCTGTGTCCTTTTATATTATCCCATAGTCTAGATTTCTGATGATTGTGAGGTACGCTATACAAATACAAAAGACACTGCGCAAGATAGTTTAGCCTGCAAGTATGATATCAACTATTATTAACTAAAATGTCAATTCATTCGGTAGGAATATCGGGGGTGTAATCAACATATACGTGTCACTTTTCGAAGACTGGCCAGCACAAGCTGTCTGCTTTTTCCCCCAGAAGAAGCAAACCTCTCCCCCTTCTGTCTTTATTTCCGGCCTCGATCTTGAAGCTGGTGTACACTCAGTGGTATTACGATCACGTTCCCTGTCACTCTTCCGCACCAGAAGTTTCAGAGCAAACTGAAATGAGGTAGTGGGAGGGAATTCCACTCGAGAACCAGACAAAGGGGCGCTGTCAACCCGGAAATGAAGAAGCGGTGTACCGGCTTGTAAATCGGGGTGGCGACGCTCGAAAACAGGCGTCTCGCACGATCATCCGCAGAGATCGCTTTGTGAGAACAGGGCGGTGTCCCATTTCTCGAACTAGTGTGCGCTCTTGGGAGCACGCATCGGCGTCGGCGTTATTGACGCAGAATATACGTGAGAAAAAGCGTGACATGCCTTGCAGTTCAGTCTCTTCCTTTTGTCTCTTCTAAAGCCCACCTCACTCCTCTGTTTCTGTATAAGCAACTGAATACTAGACAAAGTAACAAGCTTACCACGGCCTACTTTTCTTAGAACCATAAGCCCAGCCCAGCAGCCCTTGTCACGACAAAGCCATGAGGGTGTCTATTACCCCCATTGCGCATGTCTTCTTTCTTCGCCCTTTCTTCTTCGTGTCGATGTCGCGAGCTGTTCTGGGATAGTCATATTGCGGGTACAATTCACTGTGTTTGTTTTCTTCTCCACTGTGTTATTCTTTATAAGGAATCAGGGGGGCGGAAGCTGCAGTTTGCCGAATGTTCCGAAGTCTAGATTTAAATCCTGCTAATAAATGCATGCGTGCCTGAATCACTGGCGAGAAATGTCGCTTATATTCTCGAGACCGGTATATACGTCACGCTAAGGAGCAACAAAATTGAAAAAAAAAAAAAGCATTGCTTAAAGCAAGAAAAAAAAAATAACTCGTTTGTGAGAGGCGGCTGAGAAATAGGGGCGTAAAACAAATATTACATGCAGCGTTGCCATCAACAGGGAGTTCCTCCTCGCAATACTTCAACGTTACGCCAGATGCATGCCAAATTTGCACACAGAAGTTACAAGAAAGAACACCTTTACGTTCAGAGCAACATATACAAAACCTGGCATTTTTGTCGACGCCTCTGGTCATTTGACGCACAAATGCACGCCATCCGCAAAATGACGGTTTAGTATTGTTGGCACGTAGACAAAGCACATTACCATACAGGAGACGGTGAGTCTTTGGAAGCCGCCGGGTTCACTGACTCTCCTCTTTTCGAAGTAAGGTCACGCGCACTCGGAGATTCCACAGACCAGGCATATCACTGGAATGTTTGACCTGAATCGAATTCACTTCCTTTAGTATAAATGACGCAATACAGAGAAAGGCGTCATTCACTCGCCGTGGTTGCCCACCGAATGACGCGATCTGATGCTGAAATGAAACCCGCGAATGCGAATCATTTAACTGGAATTGAAACGAAAAAGGGACCCATACACTGCGCGACGTCAGTGTACGTTAATGAACACCAAGTGCTACAATATATTCAGTTATACCCATAGAGGTGATGACGCTTGCAGCGGATATTTAGTTTCAGGTTTTTTATTGTCAGAAATGTACTACACAAATTAGTATGGTTTATTTGGTACAGAAGGAGGTCCTAAAGCGAATCTGTCAGGGCGACCTCCTATAACAAATTCTTTAAACAAATTCACAAATATGGCATAAATTGAACACTAAGATATGTTAAGATCCATGAACAGCAAGAACGATACAAAAAAAAAATAGAGAACAACAATTATGTGGTTATAACTTCATTAATAAAAATGTTTTGATGTTATTATTGAAAAGCCTATACGACCGAACTGTTTTAACATATGAGGGTAGTGAATTCCATAGCGTTATAGCTGAAAACAAAAGGGTTTGTTTAAAATACTTAGTGTTACCTCTGGGAAGTAGCTATGATAAGCTATGATAAGCTATGATATATGATATATGATATATGGAATATGATATATGATATATGATATATGATATATATATTATATAGCTATGAAAATCCCCGACTGCACGACGGATTGTTCAAGCGGCTACAATTTAGTATCAGGCAATCATGCAGATATTAAGGGTACAAAATAGCATAGTGACACATACAGAAATACTGAATAATAACAAACGCGAAAATCGAATTTCCTGCAGTTATTCATAGATTAGTCTGAATTGATGGGCTTTCTTGCCCAGCCCTATAGAAGCGGTTGATTTCTAGTTAACGCAGAACTTTCGGTTCATGACAGCTCAGTGTGGTGACGTAGCAGTGCGACTATTCATTTTGTTGTTTCTTTTGTTTTTCGGAGCGCAGCCCCCCGTACGTATGATGGGCAGGAGAAATGCTTAAGGCACTAGAAATCAATGTGGTCTTGTCATGCATAACATAGAAAATAAAACATTTAGTTGCCACGATTGGTTTGGTGTCATTGTCTGCGCTTCCCAAATCTTAACGCCCAAATCTTCACTACTGCCGAATGTAGAGCATAAAATCCAAGCAATGCCAGTCGACGTACGCGAGTTGAATGAGCGAATGCGTTTGACTGCGTGCGCCCCACCAGCGTCTGTGCCTGCACACTTCTCAGCTCCCATTTGGAGCTTAGCGTGCGGAGTAAAGCTCCGTACGACGTCACACTGAGGTCACCACACGTCATTGTGAGCGTATCATTTGACATCACCGTAATGCTCAAAGAAAGGCACTGAAACAGCGCAGCAATGGTTCCTAATTTAGGCGTTATTTGCAGGGAAGTAAACCAGGAACTTCAGTCGATATTGTCGACCATAAACCCTGACTGCTGATTTGAGGGTCAAATTCTAAAGTTAAAGCTCAGCTACTTTGGTCATCTGATGAGAAGAGAGGAGTCGCTGGAGAAAGATTTGATGTTGGGAAAGGTTGAGGGTCACCGGAGAAGGGGTAGGCAGCGAACGCGATGGTTAGATGGCATCCTCGAGGCACTGCAGATGAAGTTATGTGATGTTAGGAAGATAGTGAGAGACCAGGAAGCGTGGCGTGATATAGTCCATAGGGTCACGAAGAGTCGGACACGACTGAACTGAACTGAAACTAGGAAATAAACACTCATTCATCTTTCTGCCACAATTGCTTGTGGGTGAACCGGTGTAGCCGGGGACGCGATCGAACCCCGTTACTAATGCGTTTTACAGTCTTAAAGAAGCGACCGGAGAGATTTCATCCATTTTGATTTTTCTATGTAGGCATAAGAAGCCTAATCTTGCAGGGCGATTATGGCTTTAATGGCGGGCTACTGCCCCCAATATGCACCTCATAACAGAAAACAGGATGAGTGGATAACCTGCATGCATTAATACCTGAAAAAAAAATAATGGTAATAATGATCGCCTGCAGGAACTCTGCAAGTCGCGTAATCCCTCTTAATCTTCCAGCCCGGATTTACAAACGAGGCCTTAATTAGCCGCTTATGACCAATGGGACCGTGAATGCCAGGCGGGAGTGGGCGCCAGTCCTGTGTTTGAAGCCCACGTGTGGAGTGTTCAAGAATTACGCTGCAGCATTTATCCCTGCAGGCAAAGGAGAGCCGACGTATATATGCTATTCATGTGTTCGCTTCCGCAACACCAACTTAGTGTGAATGCTAATCACCAGGGGGCTTCTTGAAAGATTTAATTAGAAGGCGGAGTGCTCAGGCAAGTTTGTTCAAATACGCACCTCCGCTTTTTAAGTTTTGCCTTCCTTCGTTCAAGGGAACCCTCCCTGTTGTCCAAAGAACGTACTCGGCAACTTGAGCGCGCAACAGTCTCTTTGGATCCCCAGATATGAATGCCGGAAAATTCCGACGACAAGTCGGAAAACACTGCCGTAGTAGGGTCTAAGAAAGTTTCTGCTCAAACGTTTTCAAGAGAGACATCTTTAAAAGATAGCTGAACCGTTCACTCCACCGACATATGAGACACGCACTTGAATGCGTGAAAATTGTGCCAATTTCGGGTAACAATGCGGACTGAGAACAATGATCCACTTCTTAAAACATCCCTCTTTTTTCATCACCTTGCCTTTGTCCTCCCTCACATTTCATCCCGCCATACGGGTCTTCTTCATTACAGCACCAGAAGCGGCAAGAATTGTTGAACGGTTTCCCGAGTACAAGACGAGCAGTACCTTACTCTAACACGCGTCGCACCCTGATCAGAGAGAGCGTGAAATCCTTTACGTGCCGCCCGTCGCCTGCGATGCGCACGCTTCCTGTATTAGCTCAACGCCACGGTCGACTCGGTGGTAGGATGTCGCTGTCCTCTTTGCTTTATTTCGACCGACAGAGAAAGGGAAGCCAGCTGTATGCGCTTCAGTGAAGGCCTGCTCTCGGGCGTCGATGTGGAGCTTCTCCATTCAGTGAGCCCTCCCCCCCGTCCCCCGGGCTTTATAAACTGAGCTCGACGCTCCTTTTGAGTATGCTCACGGCGTCGCGTCCGCCAGGCGTCCTCCTTTGAGTTGCACAACGACGCCGCGGGAAGCCTGTCATTCTTCCTTCCGTGAAAAAGGGATCGTCCGCGCGTACAATGCCGATGGTGTAACGTTGGGAAAGGAATTGTCAGGGACTTGCCAAGGGCTGCCAGACCTGGGGAACGCAGGCACTGCTCAACTGCGAATGCTTTTTTACACAGACAGAAGAATTAAGGCCACCTCTCCCGGTTCTGCGGCATCGGCATTGGTGTAACAATGCCGCAGGGTTTGAGCGTGCTATGGGAATGTCGTAGCCTTGGCATCGCTGAGACGCCGTTCACCTAACATAGCTAGATATCATGTTTGGTGAGCTGTACGCAGATACGAGGACGAAAGATCGGCCCTCTGCGCAAGAAAGAAATACTCCACTTTTGTTTAGCTCCGTCAGGGGTATACAACACGCAAACACGGTTCTTCGTCACGTAAATCGTGGAACCCCGGCCCGCTCGGCTTTTGACTGTATAGGTACGCCCCTGCCCGTTGAAGAGGCTCTCAGCACACGCAACACCACGAAAGTAGGTATGGTATCAGCTCAAACACTCAATCAAAGAAGGAAAACAAAATCTAAATGTACGCGTAGCCTCCTTCGTATGGAGAATGCGTGAACATGCCAAATTTTGCGGTTGCCTATGTAAGATTGGAGGTCACCAGCTAGTTGGCCATAGTCAAATTAGGTTGAAGTCTGATTTTGATCCCATTCAGACTAAAAGTACCGGGGTCTGATGAGACAAAATTGGGTGGGGCCCATCTATATTTGGAAGGCACTTGGCCATAGTCCAATAAAGTTAGACAACAGTTTTCGTCAAATACACACGAAGTCAAATTTCAGGCGCCCAGAGGCCCAAATTTTGGGGCGCTCTACCTAAATTTGGAAGTCACTATTGAGGTATCCATACTCAAATTAGGTTAGACACGAGTTTCTGTGAAATTCAGTGGTTAAATTCAGACGTCAAAATTCAGTCGTCAATTTGACTTCGAACGAGCAGACACCAACTTCGATAGCCTCGTGAAGCTGGGCTAGGATAGCTGGCAGGAAAGATTAGAAAAATGATGCTTTCCCTGGTGCGTAACGGAGTTACAAAGAATAACAATCAGCTTGAATCCTTGACCGAGAATAATAACTTTGTATTTTATGCAGCACAAAACTTATTTGCTACAGCGTATAAGTAGCGTTATAGTTTCTATTTAAAAATTTTGCCTGCTTTCCCTAATCTTTATACGCACTATAAAAGGAAATATACTGAAATGGAGAGGTTGAAGGGATAAGGCATTCACTAGCTCTATATACTGTGACCAGCACACTTCTGGAGAGGATCTCTCGCAATCAGAGATTTGAATCGCCCGAATTGCGTAGTATGTGCGTTATTTCATAGAGTATTAAAATGACCCTGTCCCAATTTTTGTCTCCTCTGTGATTTGTCTAGCTCATTAAAAAAATACAATAATGATTCCAATCAGGTAGTCGGATCCTCACATCGGAGAATTCTGCTCCTCACAATTCGGAAGTTGGACACACTTCACGAAATCACTAGGTGAACAAAGCGATAGCTTATAGATACTCTAATCGGATTCAAGCCCCGCCTCCCTTCCCCCTTTAGCATCTTCGAAGCCCCCGCCCCAGTGGTGCAGTGGGCGCTCGACTACATGTGTGAAATGATGCGTAATCGAATCCCGGTAGCGGCTGTCGCTTTTCAATCGAGGCGGAAAAGAAGGCGCACGTATACTATGCGACCTCAGTACACGATAAAGAACCCCGGGTGATTGAAATTTTTGGAAGCCTCCACTACAGCGTCTCTCACAGCCTGAATCGCTTTGGGACATTAAGTGCCATAAACCAAACTAAACGAAATCATTTTCGAAGCCCCACACGTAATTCTGTTTAAGCAGGATTCGAAAGGTGAAGCGTTTTCGGAGCGGAAAGCTTTGTTCTGCGCTAGCGGCAGCTCCCGCCAAGTGCCCTTGTAGAAATGGGCCGCATATGCTGGCCCGGAAGAAGCCCCTCATATGTGCGGCGGGTTGGTGCCGACATGCTAGACCCGACTTGGAGCCCAAAGGCATGACGTTTATTGCCACATGCGCACGCGCTAGCCTAGAGATTGGTGGATTTATTTCTGGAGCGAATCTCTCGTAATGAGGGCTATAATTTTAATGACCTTTTTTTCTCTGTCCAGAAGCCTTAATAAACGCTGGTTATGCGCGTGTTAAAACGGAATAGACCACGGCTCGTGCCTGAAATGGGAATGGTTATCAATCACCTTGTTTTGCTCCTACGGTCAATACGGCGAGACCTGCGCCACGACAGATTACCGCGAGGTAGCTAAACAGCATTTCTCCAAGTCAGTTGCCCTATCTCCAGTTACAACGCCGCATATCCGAGTCCTATGCCGTGGGGCTCGATCAGATGGTCGTTAGCGAGAATGTGCCCTTGCTTTCCGCATGCGACGTTTGCCCTTGCCATTGGCTACGTTAACGCACTGGACAAGCAGGTCGACAGCGAAGGAGATCACGTTAGGTCATCTGTGCGAACTGCTAAGTGTCTCGTTATTAATGGGGTCGAATAATATGGTGGGAAACGGAGTTTCTATTACGCTGCAGATGATAATTGCGTATTGCGCGTTCATTGTCGGTATTTGGGTATGGGCACAGGCTTACGAAATAGCTTACATACATTTTATAGAATCACCGCCGCCTTGCCATCTAGAGAATATATTTCACCAAAACGCAGACTTTTTCAAATTACGGCCAGTGTTGACCTCAGGCTCAATCGAAGTCGGTCGGTTGTTAGGGCACCTCTGAGCCGGGGACTAAAATTAAGACAGACACGGAGCCGCAAGACCGTACGGTAATCACCAGCTCTGAGTATCGCATTTTAAATTACGTTTTCTTACCGCCACAATATGAGCACAGATAGCCTGCCAACGTCTGTCTTCGGCGGCTGAACTCGCGATCGACCGGCCAAACGCGAGCGCTATGTAGGTAGCACCGCACTCGGCGCGACTGTTTCGCAGCTCATCTCTCATTCTCTCAATGACAGCTTTGCGGTAGAATATATGAATATATATATATATATATATATATATATATATATATATATATATATATATATATATATATATATATATATATATATATATATATATATATATATATATATATATACCGTTGTCATTCATAAAATTCGTTCGAAAATCTCAGGAGGTATCAGTCTAGACTCTAACCAAACGAAGTTATGTTCAGAAAGTAAAGTACGCACCTGACTACTATCGTAGTTCGGCTAAACATGGAGCAGACGTGGTATTGAAATGGTTGCGTTACCGAAGTCTGATGCCTGTAATGAAGACGAACGGAGTGCTGAACTGCGAGAGATAAAGAAAAAATAAGTCATGACAAATGATTACAACGGCGCATAATTTATGACGCAGCAAGCCGTAACAGTAATGTAAGTGGCGCAACCCCGCCTGAGCCGCTCATTGGATTTGGCATAGAGAATGATGGACAACCAACGGAACGCCTAACCAGATGGAGGGAAGCTCCTAATATGGATTGATCCGACGTGCGCGTGATGGTAGCATTTGTCAATCTTTTGCGCGAACGTGCATAGAACGAATGCGCTGCCAGATAGCGACAGGCCCAAGAGAAAATATACAGGAAATGACGTTTATCTGCTAGAAAAAAAAAGCATGCGATGGTATGTCACGACAGTAATGCACGTATATCAATGCCGCTACTAATCATTACCTAAAAAAACGGAGATTATTAACTTATTTAATATGCACTAGAGGCGGCATATTTCAAGGAAGCCTTCTTTTGGGGCGATTGAAATATAGTATGGCTTGTACAAGAGTCAGAGCTCCGTCCTTAAAGATGAAATAAAGATGCCCAGATTCCTAAAGATCCCGCAGAAAATGTACTGCATTGAAGCATACCTATAGATGACCTATGGAGATGGTTTATTTCAGCTTGCAAGATTGCTTAAAGCTCCACTATAAGGCTGGAAAGCCAGGTAAATGCACGCATATATTGTCCAGCAGCCATCTTCCTTCGCAAGAAAGAAAAAAAAGAGTATATAAGCGTCCTTTGCTATTAATAGCGATGCCGACGTAACGATAAGATTCTACGTGCAATAACTCTTCAGTAAACAAACAGAAAGGGTAAGTCAAGTTCGAGCGCTTCCTTGAAATTTGCATATAGCTGCACTTCCTAGTATTAGGCTTCATCAACCACAATGCGCATAAGTTTTCAATTAGTTTTAGATTGTTCTGGAGGGCAGTTTGATCGTCTTTAGTAACTATACGTCGGTAAATAACGCAGTCGTCAGCGAAGAGGCGGATAGTGAACGAGATATTGGAGGGAAGGTCATTATTAAAAATTAGGAATAGCAGTGGTCCCAACGCTGACCCCTGAGGTACACCGGAAGTTACACAAGTATAATTGAAAGAAGAACGCCTATTGATGAGGGACACGGTCGAATGCTTTAGAAAAGTCTAGATAGACGACATTAGTTTGGAACAAAGAATCAAGATTTAAGTGAAGGTCATTGGTAAACTCGAACAATTGCGATTCACACGAATAACCACGACGAAAGCTACGCTGATTTCTGAAAAAGAAAGAGTTGGAATTCAGGTGGGACACAATTTGTGAGTGTATAATATGCTCGAGAAATTTACATGGAATGCAGGTTAATGAGGTAGGACGATAATTTGATGGGTCGCTCCGGTTACCTGTCTTGAACACAGGAACATTGTTCAATTTCTAGTCACTGGGTATTGAGCCATTAGAAGTAGACTAGCCTAAATTATTTTTAGAAAATGACGAGATATATTTTTTGTAGCTTTTATAACTTTGCAGTGATGTTTTAAGGAGCCGCAGCACTAGAATAGTTTAGTTTGTCAACCAGAGCACAGATGCCAGCTATAGTGATGTTGATAGGGGTCATATCGGAGAAGTTAAAACTTTGTAGAGTTGGTGTATTCCAGGCAGCCTCATGGGTGAAGCCAGATGTAAGATAAGAATTCATGACGTCGGATCGATATTCCGGAGCCACCTGTGAACCATCCGGATTTATAAGAGTAATGCAGTGCGAGTTGCTCGATTTGGGTGACAACAGCCACCAGAATTTCTTTGGGTTGAAATGTAGGACGCCATAAAGATCACCGTGGAAAAATGCTTTCCATGTACACCTTAAAAGACGTGTATATTCCTGTAGACACGTAAAATATTTGTTCCATTTGTATGCCAACGCGGTCCCTTTAGCTTCACGAAAAAGCCTCTTTTTTGTTTGAGAAAGTCTTCTTAAGGAGTTTGAATACCAGAGCTTGTTAGAATCACCACGAATGCATAGAAGTAGAACGTAGGTTTCAACCAGTTCAGACATTTTATGCTTGAAAGCTAGCCAGTTTTCTTCAACAGTTTTATTAAGTACGGATTGCTTAACATCAACGAAAAAGTCTTCTAGCGCGGAGTTAATACGAGAAAAGTCTGTATTTTTATAGTCGCGCATGTACTTTACAGAGCGCTGCCGTTGAGAAATATGAAGTGATAAGATGAATATCTGTGCCATGGTCACTGAAACCATCAATGCATGATAGGGATTGGATGAGATCTGGTTTGACGTAAAGACTAAATCAAGAGTGTTACTACCACGTATCCAAAATTTTACTGTTTGGCTCATGCTGAAACTCAGGACAACGTCAAGGAAATTTTTCGACTGGCGAGAAGGTGTGCACAAGTTTTCCGAGTCGATGTCCGGCAAATTAAAGTCTCCGCAGAGGTTGTATTTCGCCAGAGGAAAACAAGCGTTAAGATCGAGCAGAACGGAGTAAATATCAGTAATAAAAGAACTGTCACAGTCAGGAGGCCGATAACATGCAATAACTATGAATGTGCTTGCGGAAAATGTGAGCTTGACACAAAAAAAAAAATTTATGACGGGTATGGATAACAAGAAGAGAAGAATTGATACTGGTTTAAAAAAAGTTAAATCAGCACCACCCTTGCGCGCAGCTCTATCAAGCCTGTAGATTGCAAACGCATGTTGTTATCAAGTAATTCCTCGTTTTGTTTACAACTTGAGAGTCACAATTCTGTAAATACAGTGATATCAGTGCCGTTATCACGAAGAAAAGCTTTCACTGCCTCTCTCTTTGGAAGATAGCTACGAAAATTTGCTAAAACGGAAGTCATAGTTAGACAGACATGTGGGCGTATCGGAGACACAAGTGGTTGACGGGGGGAGGGAGGCATTGAAGTGATTAGCGACCGCTATGACTCTTGTTCTACCACGGTTTCGGTATCAGCATTGTAGGCGAACTGCTTATCGCCCATGATTGACTTATCATGGCGTACCTTGTATTTTCGGGCACTTTCTTTGCCGTACGCGCGAAGTTTCTTTTGGGCTTTGCGCACACTCTGAGGGACCGAAAATGGTTTGTCTGAGTTTAGGGCCAGCAGAAAGTATTTGCATTTGTCTTTAAAACGAGACAATTTGACAACTACGGGCCGTTGTTTCCCTTGCTCAGAACGGCCAAGTGATGCGTTCTTTCCATGGCGGAAGTAGAATGGTGGCGAAGGCCGGGCCCAAAAGCGGTTTAGAGGTACGGCAGCATAGCCACAGGTCGCGGGGCCAACCACTCAGATTAAGAAATTATACTACTACAAATTAAAAAGTATTAACATAAAAAGAATAAGCATTTTGATAACTTCGCTTGTGAATGAGGAAAGGTAATTTATAAAGACATTCTTAATTTTTTTTTTTAATCTTGCAACACTCTTATCAACCCACCCCCTTGATGTTGCATCGGTCAGGAGGCGCTGCCAGAGATGTAACCAAGGCAACGGAGATAACGAAGCTGACGAAGCACGAAACGGTTTCTTATCGCTGTCTGCTGCTCGTCTGCTGTGGTGCAGGCCTTGGTACGCCCGGGAAAGCGTAATTTAGTTCGCAGGTCTGAAAATGTCCCTTTTGCGAAGATTTCAAAGTCCTTGCTGGTCGCTGCTCTGTCGCCGTTTGGTGAGATTTAATATCCCCCTGCAGCCGTGCTTTTTTGGTTTCGTCCCCTTCGTCGTGCGGGCAGTGCGAAGTCTTTTTGCAACATTGTATTGCGGCGCTTAGCGTTTTATCGCGAGGTGAGCCCGCACAAAGTGAGGAAGCGATGCTCTGTGGCACGTTGCGACAGCGTGGACTCAACCGTCTTCCCGGCTGACGTTCACCGATGAGCAGATCTGGAGGGTGCACACAGACTCAATGTATGCTCTAATGCTCCTGTGTTAAGCACGTTTGTTGATGCTAAAGCTGTCTGGACTGGTGAAACCTTGAAATAGCCTTGAAAACTGCTGTATACTTTCTGCCGAAGCATTTAAATGTAAAGAAGGATCCCAGTGCTCTATGCTCCACGTATGTTTTGATGCACCTACTAATTCATGACATTTTTATTTCAATTGCAGCTGTCATAGCTTTGTTTTCTGTACATGCATGTTTCTTATCTGGTGACGTATTGTGGCAGGCACTTCAAGCCTTTTCCATGCCTCGACTGTGATCACATTGAGATGATAGCCCGCTTAAACAGCGCTACTGTTTGTGCTGTTTGCGACATGCATTTTTATTTTTGTGATTTGTTGCTGTGTTTTATTGTTTGATGCAATAAACTATAGATATGAAAATCATAATTGTTCACTTGGTACACTCTGTTGCGAACTGGGCACGACTGCCCCGTTGCACCAGTGTTTCTGGACCGCACCTTACTGTGGTGAGGGACAAAGTAAATTCCCAAATTACTTGCATGACTTGCAGCAGTATTTGTGTTGTGAATGTGCATGCGTGGTCTCTATATGGAAGTGTGCTGCCTTTCTATGCCGCTATCTTTGCCAACCACTTTCATTGTGCCCGGAGCTTATAAAGCTTATAAATAAGGGCGTAAACAACAGAAACTCGAGTTCTTTTAGATGGCAAAGGTTGGCGCGCGCTGAAAGGCAACAACCTTCAAAAGATGCAGGCTGGTCAATGCAACGCGGCGGTTTTTTTTTTTAATTAACTTGTTTATAATTCGCGCCAAAGTGAACGCGCGTGACGTCATTTGACGTCACGGCTCCCCAATTTTCATTGGTCGCTGGAGCCCATGAGCCGCCATGTTTTGTACGTATGGGCGTCTATGGAGCCTTCGCTACCATAGTACACATACCTTGTTCTTTCAATGTCGACAGGGTCAATTGATGCACTTAGTTTATCAGAGCAGAAAGAAACTATGGCTGTTTTTGACTGTTCCCATGTTTCATCTGCAGTATCGAACAGCCCGAAGAACAGTAGGTTATTTCACCGAAGTCGGTTCTCGGAATCGTCACATTTTTCTTTGAGAGTTGGGATATCAGTTGAAAGGCTTTGAATAGCCGGGTTTGCATTAGGTGTTGGAGCGATCACTGCACTGACGCGTTGCGACAATTTTTTTCGAGAGCATCAACGTGCCACGAAAGACTGCTGACTATGCTCTCGAAATTCGACTGCGAAGTGCGAATTAATGCCAGTTCAGACAACACGGAGGTTTGAGCAAGTTCTAAGCGTGATAAATTTTGAGTAATAGAATCAAGGGATGGCGCAGAAGGAGGAGTACCAGGGTTTAACTCAATCTCGCCTGACAGATTAAAGAGACCAAGTGAGTATTGACAGCAAAGGAACATATACGCACTGACACAAAAATGTTTGGCAACGCTTGAACATATCGGAGGGGCACGACACCGCTAGTAAGTACGGATCGCTAGAGCGGGTACAGGATGCGCACGGCAAATAACCAACCTGCAGCAAGAAGAAAGGCGATCTTTTGACTATGATCGTAGCGATGCGGTGCCTCTTATACATATATACCTAGTACAAAATTATTTTCTTTATTTCTAACAAAATAAACTCTTTATTGCACAGCAAAGCTAAATTGGCCGATTTGTCCTGTCTCAATCTATATTAAGCATGTGAAACTAATTTATGTAGATCAAACTGCAAAAGAAAATATCATTTCCTCATTTCGTGCATACCTAATTTCAGAGCGCACCAAATAAATCTCGACCATTTCGCCTTGGATTCAAAGCAATTCCTGTTTGTTTCTTTGTTTGATTGTTTTCCTGTTGTGATACATTTACATTTCGCGGCACCTGTACATCGCGGCAGAGGTGTTACTGATGCCACCTACGTGTGAATCATGGCAGAACTCCGGTTACAGAAGAGAAAACATTACCTGCATGCCATCAATAATGACTAATAGTTATAGGTGACAATAGCAGACTAACTTCTGTTTTTTTTTCTTCAGTAGATTTCTTGAAGGTGTATAATGGAAGTGTGATATTTGTTTCTTCATTGCATAAGTAACAGTAGCGGAGGCTGTTCTTTTCTTGCCCTTTCTCTATACACTCTTTATTTCTTTCCTACAATGCAGCGCCAACTATCTTCATTATCTGCTTAAGTTGATCAAACCAGCAGAATTCGTTCTTCTTTATCAACCTTTTCATAGTACATCTTACTGTATCTCCACTTTCTTCTCTATGTTTTCCTGCACAGGTCCCAGAAGGCGTGAACAAGATGTCGACTGAGTGTAAGAGTCTCTGCTCATTTCCTTTCCTGCTGTCTCGTCCTCCTCCGCTTCCTTTCCGAAAATCCGGCTGACAGGAAACAGGACATCAGCGTCATGAGAAGCCCGGGACCTCCTCGGTGTCAATGGTAACTTGACAAATACTCAGCCCGCACTTGTCGGCGTCGTCGAAGATGCTTACACGACAGTCGCTCGGTTGGCTACGTCGACCCCCTTAGCAAAACGGGAACGTCGCTAAATATGTACCTACCTTTTCGTGTGTGAGTAAGTTATCGCTTGGACCGATCTCCTTCTCAACGCAATGCATCGCCCTGTTTCCGAGATGCCATATGTGATAAAGGGACTAACGATGCGCAGTAAGGCGACTAAGAAAACCGGTTAGAGCGCTGATGTGTCAGGATAACAGCGAGCTCTGCTTGGACGACTAAGACGGAGAGAGTTCACCAATACTTTTCAGAGCTTTCGCGTACAGCTCCGAGAAAAAGTGATGATTGGGGCCCTATCCCCTTCTCTTGCTTTCCTTTTCTGGATCTGTTCTCTTGTGTTTATGCGCGAGCATTCGAAAACAATAGCCTGAAGGGTGATAAAGATCGTCAGTATGCCGACGTAGACGTGCATTTTCACACGATGCTGCTCCATCCGCTCATTCATGGCATCTGGAATGCGGAAAGCTTTAATGAGCTGCAAGGAAACTAGAATAGTTTTTCAGGTGGTGAGTTCCTTGGACCACCAAAAGCTTCAGATAAGACAGAACTTCGAAAAACATTTTGCGTTCCCTGCCTTCGGCCTTACATACAATTGTTTGCTGCTGTGTTTCCCTCGCTTCCAATGTCTTCATTTTCTATTTTTTGAGCAAATGCTCAGCAAAAAAAGCATCAGAATAATATAAGCAGTGGCAGACCTCTGAGGTGGACATTTCCTACCGTTACTTTAGAATGCTACGAAGTGAGCATGTCTCGTTTAAATTATGAGAGAAGAAACTCGCGTTTTAGTAGTAGGCAAGTTGTTAGGTACATCATTTTCCACGAACAGGGATGACGATAATATTGTACACAAATCTGAGAACAACAGCCTCATTCGGTAGGTATTCATTAATAAGAGCGCCAGGAGCATGACTACAGTTGACGGAAGACCACAGAAGCGCTTATTCGCATCTTAACATTCATTTGTAAGGAAAAACAATTTAGGCTTCAGAGAGCACAGGAAAAAAGACGCCATCTCCTGATGGGAACCTTTAGAGCAGTGTCATTCATGTTTGCTTGCTTTATTTATTTGCTCCTTCGTTCGTGCGTGCATGCGTTTTGCAATAATGTTGAGCTTTTTTTTTTGCGTCTCGTTTGGAAAGGCTATTGTTCTACGCAGTGCTGATGCTCTGATTTTGCCGCTATTATATAAAGACCAAGGTCGTAGTTATTTCCAAGCTATCCATTCACACAGTAACGACGTCTTTAATGACGCCGTAATTACAAGGCATAATGTACGCATTTCTAAAGGCAAGCACGATAATACACGAGTCCAGATTTGTAACACGGATAAAAGTAACCGGTGTGTTAGTTAACGTTTACAGGAATGATGCATATCTAAGAGCGCTGAACATGTTTAAACCGATCTAGCACAATTATATGTCACAAAAACGATCTGGCAAGAAACGTTGAGCAAATCCTTCGTCAAGCAGTAGCGATATGGCTGTTTATCAAAACTGTAGAGATTTCCCAGGCTTGATTTGATTTTTTATATTTGCCATTTCCGGGTGCTCGTACTCTGAGCATTATTAGATATTTATTAAATTACTCCAAAGTTTTGTGTGAGAATTCTTCGCACAGAAACGGTTTATAGTTGAGAGCCAACGCTCGACTATAGTTTGTAAGGGTCGATAGGATGTGTAATTTTCGTAATATGTGCCACGGCCGCTCGATGAAAGTGCACTAGGAGTATGGGCTCTGCATTACGAATAACAAAGACATTACCACAAGTAGATAAAGATTCCACTACCTGATTTCTACGGCTTTGATTTCTTCTATCGAACAAAACTAAAACGAGATAGCTTGAGCCAATACAGACCAAACAAAAAGCAGGAAATGATATATCTGGCAATAAAGGAACGCCAATAACCGAAGAAAAAACGAAAGGAACCCAACTTTGTAGGTCATATTTGTATTTCCATGAAACCTCCGCACAACCCTGCACTCCAACGCCTGCTCGTGCATATAACTCCGCATATTGATTTTCACCTTGGAAGAACGAAGGCAAGTGCAAAACAAAGCCCCAATACCTCAATAGCATAAACCACGTTTTTTTCGGGGGGGGGGGGGGGGGGGGCGCTGCGACACTCAAACTCTTCAATGGCGGTGATTGTGAACAACCATGCATCGAGACATTCATTATTATCGCTTTTCTCTTCCCGGCGGGTGGCAAAAGGTGCACCGAATAGGCAGGCACGCAGAAATATGACGGGGAGAAGAGGCGCTTCCGTGTATGAAAAATCGCGTTTGCCTCGTTCCGCCTAGTGCACACCGTGGTGTCCGGAGCAACAGCCCCGCCCGCGATGCAATCAACGTGCCCCACTATGTCTGCTGCCTCAGGGGCAAGGTGCAAGGGACGGCGGCGATGAATACTTCGTTTGCCGATAAGGATTGGCACCACATCCGTAACAATTAGCGCGCAGCGTATAACATCACGTGCCCCACGCTTTTCGTTGTTTTCCATTGCCTCACTGAATAGAGGGGGCACTGCAGGAGAATAAAAGAAAAATGAACCAGACTTCTGGCGAGTGAATGACAGGGATACTAATCCCGAGTGCACACTGAAGCTATGTCGCATTCATAGAAAATTCACATGAATGAGTACGCATGTATACATATAAGTTGACCTGGTCAGTTGCCTATGCAGATGACGTCATAGCGAAAGCTCCATTACATAAGCGTTTTTTGGTTTCTCAAATAAAACTGCTATTCTATGTGCAGGCCCGCTTATGTCTCTGCTGCCAAATTTAATTCGCACCCCGGAGCGAAGTCCACTCGTGCACGCACAGGTGCAGTATTTCGCGTCCTTGTAACGTGCTTGAAGCCAAGCGTCGAAACGACTGAACTTCCCCGCAAAGCACAGTGGTCGTTTGATCCTGGATTGCAACAGCTTGTGGAAGCACTCATAAACTGTCCGGTAAACAGAATTCTGTGCAAACAGCAGCCCCGTGGGACAATTTGAAGCTACTGTAGTGGACTGCTGCCCATGTGTGCTCTACTGTATTCTGTACAACACTGTCCGGCCGAACTGTTCCTGTTTACACGGCAAATTGCGCTGTCGCCTCTTTGCATTCCTGCTCTGTGCCACAGTAGAATCAGTGTAGTGTGACTGGATTGCTGTGAACACTAAACACAAACCCAGGAATGTTGGACATTATGAGTGCAAAATCGAAAAAATTACAGAAACGTATCAAAGTAGGACAAAATATTTTGTAGCTTTGTCTTAACGACAGATACTTCGAGTTTTTTTTTTGTGTTTTTTTTTTGTTCGACTTTTTGTAGTTAGATGGTTTTACTCTGTTCTCCTTTTCAGTAGTCTGTAGTTCGCCCGTAACTGTCGTAAGTACAGAAATTATGTTACAACAGGTTCACGGTCAAAAACCACACAGACATTTTTTGGCAACAGATAATTTCCCGTACTGCTCTTCGACTCGGTTTTATGGGAGACAGCTTTAAACATATTTTTTATACATATTGTTTAACATCACCATAACAATTGACCTGCCTGAAGATCTTCCCAAGGAAGGATTTTAGTTTTTTTTTTTCTGCTACTTTTAAAAGATTCACTCATTCAGTTTGTTGTAGCAGTCCAATTGATTTGTTCTGAGCTCGGAAAAAAACTTCAAAAGCAAACTTTTGGCACAGATCGAATGCTTAGGACTATTATATTCATATTTTCATTAACGTATGCCGCAATATTCTACAGTTGCCTCACAAATATGTATAAGCGCTTCAATTTTGTTTTATTCAAAGTTTAGTTAATTATTCTAATCCCAGGACAAACCTGAAAAGAAAAGTTTGACACGTATGGGAAATTCAGACCATTTATATCAACACGTTCATAAAAAGCATTTTACAATATTCCGCAGTTGCTTCCAGTTAATCTCCAAAAGAAGCAGCCCTTCGATTTTCTATGGCAGGTTTAACTATTCGATGCAAGAAAAGAAAAAACTTTAAAAGCAAATTTTAGCCACGCATACAAGGCGCTTATAAACCACTTCTACCAACGTGCACATAACAGAACCTTATAATGTCCAACAAATCTCACAGTTCACGCCCGAAAATACTGGACCTGAAAGGGGACACGGGTTCATAGGAAGACCGCCTACTTGCAACGTTCCGACAAGAGGAATGTCTTCGAGGAGACGAAGACAAGTCCTATGGTCAAATCGCTAAGTGCCGAACTGATGGTACTCCACAATTTGCGCCGTGTGCCCTAAGTTGTGGTGTTCTAGTTCACTGCAGGGTCTTCATTCCTTCTTTCTATTCTTTTTTTTTTTTGCGTCATTTATTGATGAAGTAAGCGGACCCGCAGTCCTATTAGGGTGTCATAATGGAGTGTTTATTGGGCGCCCTCTGACCTTATGCAGTCCCGAAGAGATTTGGTGCGCTCCTAACACGGAGAGCACGTAAGATGCCCATCGAGCCAAGCCGCGTACGGCTCTCAATCATTTTCTTCCCCTTGTTCATTTTGTTTATTTTTCTTGTTATCCTCCGTGTTTTCTCTTTATTTTCGCTTTTACCTCTTTCTTTCTTTATTCTCAGCAACATTCTTCTCACCAGGTTTGTGACGAATACACTCTTACTGAACGGCTGGGCAGCAATGCATGCCGAAGCAAAATGACACTATCAAATACGATTAATTGTCCTTACATGATACAGACATATATCAAACGCCCAAGGAGGTTATAAGTACTTCGATAAATTCCTGAAGGTCGACAAGCAGGCAGAGTTCATGGCGTGTTTTCTGGTCTCAATATACTGAAGAATCAACAAAAATTATCTCATCGCAAAGCGCGCGAAATTAGTCTGAAGGTGTCCGCAGGGCTTGGGAAAAATGGCGTCTCCGCCGACTTGGCGCTCGCCTCGGGACACGCAGCTGATTCCAAGATGGCGGCTGCAATTCGCTACATAGTAAGGCCGACGGGCCGCGGCGCGTAGATACAGCGAGGCTTAGGCGACTAGCGAAAGTTGCTTGAACTAGCGGATAAAATTACCGGCATATTTTTTTTTTTTTTTCAGTAGCGCCCAGCATTTTTGAAACTCCTTTCCAGATCGATCATTATGGCTGGTAGAACCAGCTTATTAAGCCTCAGGGCTACGCCAGATAGCAAGCGCGGCACGTAGCAGCCGCACCTAATCAATGAAGCATGGGCGTTATTCGTAGTTTCGGGTAATGTTGTCAGCGGTCGTTCGTTACATCACTTTGTGAGTGTAGTCCGCAGCAAAGTAATGTAGTACTAGGCTTACTTTCACGCAGCTGGGACATTAAGTACTGTAATACACATTTACGCAGTCGTAACTGTATTGATTATCTCGCACATGGTTTCGTCAAGTTCTGGGCTGCCACGGAGTGGCTCACAGTCTGTAGTGCAACACAAGGCTTTTACAACCGGACGGTGAATTGACTTGCGAGCCCAGCAGACTCTTCATAGTGTTTATAGTGACAACGTTGCTGTGCAGCACTACGAATCGAGCTCTACAAGATACACAAAACCTTGTCCAACAGGTGTACGCTCAGTACGATGTCGTCATCGCACACAGTTGTGCATCCCGCGCTCAAATAAGGGGCCAGCAAGCGTTTGAAAAAATAAACAAAAAACAATGTGATATTTCAGCCCGGGACGTTTCTGCAGTAGGCATACCTAAGAGAAGGACAAGAGACGCAGAGGTAAATCTGGTGTACAAACTGACTTTCTACCCTTCACTAGGAGAAAGCGATGATGAATGTGAAGAAGTAATTGGGCACGCCTATCCGTGGACTATATAGAATGAACCGATGCACCTATCCCGATTTCATGTGCGTTGCAATTCCTCAGCTGCTTGCTAATGTCCAAAAGCCTTTCGTTTTCTGCGTTTTTTTTTCTTCTTTTTTTTTTAGTTTAGTTTTGTAGACGTTTCCTTGTGACACGACGCCCCTGAAGACTTTCTCGGTGTAAGCAATGAAGGCGAGGGCTGCGCTTTGACGTTCCACGACGTTGCGCACCGGCTTAGTAAAGCGAATCTTTTCTTTTTATTGTCCTCGCTATAAGAGTTCAGTGAGTAAAAGTTCCCAGCCACATTCTCTTAAAATCCTGTTCTGACGTCGTAAAACATGCGAGAACACTGGAGCACAGGGCTAGTTAAATGCAGACCGCTGTGGCTTGCTGAAAAACGCTACACGGACCACTTTTTCCGCAAACCGACCGTTGTCTCTAACGCGAAGGAATATTCGGCGCTAGCACCGAAGTTTTCCACCAAGTTCAACGGCTCCAAGTTACAACGGTGGTAATAATTTCTTTTTAGAACGGGTAGGAACTGATTAATAGCAAATCGATTATTGAATTAAAAAACTGTACTGTCGATGAACTGTGCAGCTTACAAAAATTAAGAAGGCAATGTAATCTATTAGAAGTATTAACTTCTAGGGCGTTACCTGCAACATTGTAAAGAGCACATTAGCTGTAAACGCGAAAGGAAAGGATCCGCATATCAGTACTCGGATGAGCACGTCACAGCTCCTCTTCCCCTCCGTCCCTTGGCTACCTCATTGCTTCGGTGACACTGTAGTCGCAAATACATGAATTAGATTTCTTTCCAGCAACAGGCAGGGAAACCTATTCTTCTCTTCCTGTCAAAGCATCCCCTCTTCCAACACACGTGCCCTCTCGCTTTTTTACGGTCAAAAGAAGAGTTCGTACAATTCACAGAAGCCCCTATGAGCACTACTAAAGAACGAGCAATGGTCGGTTCACCATGCAATAGGCGGCGTTACGAAAAGTGGGCCCTACACAGCTAGAGTAAGGGGAACCAGAATTGGCTGCTGCATACCCGGTACACCAATGTACATACCGGCGCTGTTATGCGCAAGCATACAAGCACGCTGAGTAGAAAGTGGGCTGAGAAATTTAATTTCATCTACGCGTTAAACGTGCGCTGAGCAATCGGTCGTCAAAGGGAGGGTTGCAGTTGCACGTGTTTCAGCGACATAGTATAAAAGTAGTGCCTCTCAACATTTTTTATTAGCTGAAGTCACTGGGTTTCAACACTTCGCTGTCATTTGCCTAAATAAAAAAGGAATGATTAATGGTTACAATCCTGCATACCGCTTAAATATTAGAACACTGGATAACGCTCAAATCGCCAAAGGACTTGGATCCTATGGGTTACGAAACAGTGCCTGCTGTGCAGCAAACATTCTTTCAATTCGTATGCAACCTTCCGAGCACAGTTATTAAATTTTTCTGGCTCTTCATTACAACCCGCCTTCAAGTGTGCCGCAGCCATAGACTACTCGACGGATTGGAGACCTCAATTTTAATCAATTTCACTCACTGAACCATCGCGGGATTGGGAATTTGATATAATTGAAACGGGAAGTGAGCGCAGCAAATATAAAGGATTTACAGCGGCCGCAGAACACCTTTTTCATGGTTCACTGCTCTAGATCCAAGACAACACAATCACGGCGTCTCTAAAACACTCTAAAATATATACGTGATTGTAGTTTTATTCTTTAGTAATGAAGAGTTCTTTTTTTCTCCCATCGCGCTCTGCCAGCTGTGCCGAAAGAGTGAAATAGAGGCGACCTGCCATGCATATGAAGCAAACTGAAACAAGAACAACTGGCTCAATAGAAAGAAGTTCGTGTGTGCGTGCGTGCGTTAACAAATGATGAGGGAAAACATGCACAGCCTGACGGCGACCGTCACGTCGCTGCACTCGCGCAGCTCAGATCCTTTTTTCCAGGAGACACTGACCTCATGGGAACTCCGCCGTCCACGTGAAAACCGCATCGTGGCTTGCGGGTCTCTTCGAGGCAAGAGATATCCAGAGAGTAAACAAAGGAACTATTGGGCCAGGACGCTTTGCCGTTCAGACGGAGAACGAAGTACGAAGGGAAAACTGGGGCAGGACGCACGGCTCAGTAGTTGACAGCGGTGTTCTGTCCAGCGACAGAAAGGATAACGCAGCGATTGGGGCGCCCGATGTGGAAACTGTCCGCTCATACCTTCTGAGAGATAAGTACATGTGCGTGTGCGTGTGCGTGTGCGTGTGCGTGTGTGTGTGTGTGTGTGTGTGTGTGTGTGTGTGTGTGTGTGTGTGTGTGTGTGTGTGTGTGTGTGTGTGTGTGTGTGTGTGTGTGTGTGTGTGTGTGTGTGTGTGTGTGTGTGTGTGTGTGCGTGTGCGCGCGCGCGCGCGCACGCGTGCTTGCTTGCTTGCTCGCGCACCCGCACCCGCGCGTCTGTAATCAAATTGTGGGGCGCCACCGCTACGGTTGGTCCCACAATTTGATTACGAGAGCGAACATAAGGCCGTGATCACCGCCATACTTTCATGAAATACAGGATGTAAGTCTGAGAGTGTCTTGTGGAGAAATTCGCTGGCACAGAACAGTCTTGGGGCTCATCAGGCGGGGGAGCAGTGGACGACTACAGCGGCAGCCATTTTTTTCATGCACTCGCTGTGAATTAACTCAGCTAGTACATATAATGAGAATGACGTTAAAACTCAAATGGTACAGGCGGATACAATGGCATTTAAATACCTCAGCGGCATTTACCACTACGGTCATGTGTAATTGGTTACTATAATGCGTTGGCCGCGATACGATGCGGAAATTCAGCTCCTGAACGCGATAGCGCGAAAGAGCCGTTTTCTAGAAGCTCCGGCGTCAGTGTTTTAAGCGAAAAATGACGGGAATGACTCTGACGGGTGATATACTTGGCAGGCCACATGGCCGTTCATATATCAGTCGTCGGATTGTGTGATGTGAACGACAAATCACGCATATGACGCGGATAAGAGGCATAATTAAATAATTATTTAAACAGGTTGTTTAAATAATAAAATGTTGCATAAATTACAGCAGATTAAATCCCAAAGCGTACCGGAAGGCCAGTACACCCTGCTCGCATCATGGACGATACAAATCCTACACAAATAACTTACAATAAAATAACACCATTACCAGAATCCGCGCATGGCTATTGATTTCACTCTGGTCTAATCAAGACACACCTGCCGCGAGAATAGAATGGATAGAATAGATAGAAAAGAATAGAATAAAATAGATAGAATAGAATAGAATGAATAGAATAAGCAATTTTATTCATTTATTCATGCGTAGCCTACTTACACTTGAACAAATAAAATTAACCACTGCTGGCAGTCAGAGGGAAAGGAACAATGGGAGTGTCTCTTCTCCATCTTAACGGTGAACCCCTGGAAAAAGTTTGTCGAAAGAAACATCGCAAAAAAAAAAAAAGTGTGAAGGTAGCAGAAGAAAAGGAGTGGAAATAGACTGGATAAGTCAAAAAAAGTTCTCAAGTTTGTTGGGAAACGGGGTTGCTTCCGGATGGACAGGGCCCCCAATAGCTTTGGTGCTGGCAGCGGAACCACATCGTTCCTTCTCAGTCGTGCATCAGGGGAAGCCCACAATGTCCTCCCTTGGCGAAGGATGACAATGAACGCACCCTTTTGTTCGCGACGACCGTTCGGTAGATGTTCTTGCGTCACCACAGAACGATGAAAGCCGGACAAACCTCCGCATGTCGTGAGTTCTGGCGGAACAAGCCAGCAAAGAAGCTAACGTAAATGTGCGATACGGCTTTACGACACGGCGCTAAGAGCTGTCGTGGCGCAATGCACATCCTTCCTGATGGCTGCTGAAGATGTGTCGCTTTATGGTTTCCTGTCACAACAGTTGCTGGTAAAGAAAATAACTGAGAAAATGCACTGAACAAAAGTAACCTCTATAGGGGAAAGGTTTCGAAACGAAGCTTTTGTTGCGGCTCGCTTCGACTTCTAATATGCTCTAGGCCATGACAGATTGATATTTCTCTTGAGCATCGTTTAGAGAAGTTCATTGAATTTGCCCCCATTAGTTCCAAGTGCATTATGGGTATGCACAAGAGTAGCACAAGTTTTGACGGCTTACGGAACAAGTACCGAAAAAAAAAAAAACAACAGACCAAAACGATGGCTACCGCAGATTTCAAAGCCGCCACAGAGTACAGATATCTGCAACAAATGTGCGAAGAGAAGGATTCAAAGGAAGACGCTGGGAACTTGAGCCTTAGTAAAGATCTATGGTAACCGCGTATCTATCGAGGCAAAGTGAATGGCGTATCAAAATATCCTTTCGCATAAAACGACTTTAGCAGGATGAAATTATTTGTCAACTTCTCTTAAGCACTGATGCATACTCATTACACTAGAGTTAGCTTCCGGGTGCAATATATATTTCACTAATATATATTAGCGAAATATATAGCATTTTAGCACAATGCATGCACTATGCGCTGTAATGTATTAAATACCAACCGATGTACTGAAGGCTACCTTTATTATTGGCGATTAAAAATTCCAAACCGCTCATTCCCTGCCTGGTATATTAGTTAGAGATGTCGCAATTTTCCGGCCGCCATTTAGAGTTGTCGATATGCTACTAATTAGAGCTGTCAGTCGGCACTCGAAGCCGTCATTTTAAGTTCGGAAGCTGAATTGCAGGGCTGGTAAAGTCTCCGCTCTACTTTCCTAATGGAGAAAAAACGAAAAGAATTGCAAGCATGAACTTGGTTTCGCTCAGTTGTATTACTGGGAATTTCTACATAAGCAGTAAACAATATTTGTTCTATGAGGTCATAGGTGCATTACAATAATTCGGCGTTGAGATGGCACTGCGGGAAAGCCATGTTTATTGGCGCCTGAAATTCCTACACCACTTCTAGGCCTCGTTCATCACATATTGCTATTGAACTACAAGACAAGGTAAGTCTCTGAATATTATTTGACTTATCGTCTCGTTGGTCTTTGTTAGCCTTCTGTATTTTGTGCAGATTTGGAGTATTAGACAAAATAATCAGATTTTATGATAAAAAAAAATGCTGAGAATAGCAACAGAAAAACGCCAAAGACCCGAGTTCCGAAAAGACGAGAACAATGAGATATATTGCGCCAGCATGATCGATAGTGCAGTTAATCGGTGGAAGCCGTTCAATAAGTCATTGAGGAATTTCGCATTTACTGAATGATCGAACAATGTGCAATAATACATAGAAGCACCGGTGAATTAGCTGTCTCTGACGTCCTCGGTCAAGAAATTCTCCCGCTATGGGCAAGATGCACAGTGACGCAAATTCCCACTGACA